>NC_143582.1:164157638-164473877 GCF_048544385.1 Mastigoproctus giganteus | reverse complement strand
AGCGTGTGCTATGCACTGCTGCTCCTTCCCACCTGGCTACGGAGGCGCCACAAAGAAGAGTAATATTCATTCACGTCACTTCTAATAATAATAATAACCGCTGATATGATGCATAAAAGCTTCACTGTGAGAAAAAGGTTAATTTTTTAACAGTGAATTACTGAAAATAAAAAATTATCCACTTTTAAACATTTCTTTTTTTCATTTATCCACTTTTAAACATTTATCAATTTTTAATAATTTAATTTTTAAAAATTGATAAACCACTTTTAAAAATTTATCCACTTTTAAACATTTATTTTTTTTTAATTTAATAACAATTCAGGGCAACAGCTTGAACTGTTTTTTTTTTTCCAGCAAAACTTTCTTACATCACATAATCTGTCCAGCCTTCTTGACTTTTCTTCACAAACATATCAGATTTACAATAATAATAATAATAATAATAATAATAATAAACCGTCGCAAAAGTCGCTTCAGCGGACTTACATCCGCAAGGTCGAAGTGACGGCCGAGACAGATAGTGGTGCCATCTGGTGTCTCTCCCGAGAACTAACACTATCATTGGACGTAAGCCGAAGCTAAACACTCGATGGAGTATGATTATTATTTCTCCATAGATGGATAAATAATAATCATACTGCATCGAGTGTAGCTCAGAATAAAATTACTCTCGTTCAGGTCTTAAGCAGAGGTGTTCGAAAAGTCGAAGACAGTGGAGCAAGTGGCGCTGTTCCCTCTATGGCTACCATACCGGAAGGGCAAGACCATCCAGCTCAACCAACCGAAAGTAGTTCCTTCTTTCTTCCTTCCTGGCCACTCAAAGGAAGAAAGAAGTTTTATGTTTTCGGGTCACAACCCGAAAACATAAAACTGCTGCCTTAAAAATAACTGCAAAACTTAGAGGTGAGTCTCAATTTCCGATTTCTAGTAAAATAGTTCGCGAGAACTTCATAAAGCTGAAATTTATGGCAGAGCAGCTATTTCCAAGGCACTCATTATAGATGGTAATGCTAGAAAGAGGATGCAGTGGTGTAAGGAGCTCAAAAACTAGACGCTTGATGACTGGAAACGTGTCTTATTTCAGTCAAATCAACATTCACACTTTTTCCAACATCAGGAAGAGCTTTACGTTTAGCAAATGCGAAAAGTAGCGCATCGTCCTGACTGTCTTTTACCAACCGTCAACTATTGAAGGAAGATCACAATGGTTTCGGCAGCAAAATCTTGGTATTCTTTAGGTGCTCCTATCACCCTGAACGGGAACTACTGCCATTGATTACCTTGATATTCTGAGCAGCCAGGTTCATTCCACGGTGCAAACATTGTTTCCCACAAACGATCCATGTTTGAAGGTGATAATGCTCCAATACACACAGCCAGATGTGTGTCCAGTCTTGGCTTGAGGAATATGAAATTTCACATGGTCTGACAATCACTAGACTTAAACATTATTGAGTACTGTGGGCGTATTTGGAGAGAAGGGCTAGAAGCAGATTTCCTTCATCTTCATCACCAAAGGAGCTTGAAACATTCCTCATAAAGAATGGGCCAATATTCCAATTGCTAAGGCACCACCGCCTGTAGCTTATCTTATCTTTATTGTACAGAAATATACAGAGTGGGGCAAAAGTTGGGACACAGTATTTTCGGAAATAGCTTTAATACAAATACATGTACAAATACCATTATATGAACAAAGATCTTTGCACTGGCATAGATCTTTGTTCATAGATTATTGAACAAATTCATATGAACTCATAATTATTATTGGCATAGATCTTAGATTATTAAAAGCACTGGCAAAACCAATGTTAGGGCAGCGTTGCAATTGGAATTTTGTGGAATGTGGGTTTCTTTTTGGGGACCTCCTTCAACTGAAAACAGTCCATTCGCTTTTGTTCTATGCAGCTTTCCATTATTTGCCGTAAGCCACGAATGTATTTTCTTTATTGGCACGAGCAAGTCGCTGTTACCCGGTCCACAATTTTCGATTATTTAAACCCTAGTGCTGTGTTGCTTCTATTCCTCTCAACCATTAATTTTTTTGCTCTTCTTAAGTTTTCTTTCTTTCTAAGTAAGAAACCTGACATCGAGCTACTTAAAAAATTTCTGCATGTTACATTTGTGTCAAGTACGTAAAAATGAGGAAAGTTTACTTGAAATATTACTACTTGTCTTACGTTTCGATCTTCCTTTTTCTAGTTTTATTTGGGAGACTCGCTCGCAATAAGAGATAAATAAAGACGAATCGAGCCTTTGCTTGGAGTATTATCTATTAAAATTAAACATGACAGAGACTGCTGTGTACGTAAGAGCAGGTCACGAGCGCTTTCTGCAGGAAATGTATATTTACGAGCACATGCTATAGAATTAGGAACCATTTGATCACAAAAATTGGAAGGGGAAATACAAGGGACTCTCGCTACACGACAGATATATGTACACAGCCAAACATTGACTTTAAAATATGGGAGTTGGGCTGCGTTTCTTCAAAGGCACCTGCTGTTTCTCTCACCAAGTCATCGGCTGGTTGTTTTTGATAAACGTCAGCTTTTGAATATTGGAAGTGCAATTAGGGTAGAAAGAGACTTTGGATATTAACGATTTTTCTTCGGCTTTCTTTTAATCACAGTCCAATATTACGCGGAAGATGTTACATCACTTTCCACTTAGAACCTTATCACGGAAGCAGTTTTTCTTTCTGTACATGTAGCTGCTTTCAATGACAACCGTGTTTTCTTATTTATAAGATGAATTACTTTCGTTACGTGTGTCTTACGAAGCGACGTTTTTGCTCGGTAATTGATAGCACCTCCTAATAACTAACTCTTAGTACAAGGTTTTTCACTGATATCTTCTTATTGACTAATATATGTCCCATCCCTTCATATTATGATAACTCCTGTAAAGGATCATTGACGGTTGGAACAAAAAAGCAACCGATGGCTAAATTGGCGTATGCGTCATTCCCTTTGCTGTTTGTGATTTGATGTGTTTAGTGTTTGAAATAATCTTCTTGGTAGTTATTTTCAGAAAACGGCAGTTGGAATTCCCCATTCAAGCTTAAGGAGGAGAGGCAGCGCTCTTCATATTTCCACTCCACTTCTGGATAGCTCGAATTCGTCTTCCCACATAGCTTTTAACTAGCTCACGAGATTCTGTACATTCACGAGATTATTCTATATCATAATAAATATTTGCGAAAAGCAACCAGTTTGTAGTGGGTTCCGAATAATATGAATTGATTTAGAATGACATTGTTTAAGTCCATTTTTTAACTTTTGTGTTTACTCACGTAACTATTTTATTTTAACCAGTAGCATCGCAACGTAGTGGTTTAGTCAACTTCTAAATTATCCGATTTTACAAACATCATATAAACATGAACTTAGCAAGCCGTGTATAAATATGATCATCGAGTAACTTTCTGAATAAAAAAAAAAAATCAGTTGTAAACATTCCTATTCCCTTCGTAACTTTTCAAACAGTTCTGAATAGATTCTAAGAAGTCACTGGAATTACTTGCACCATGAACTTTGTGGAATACGCCTCGTGTAGATAAATCGCGTGCGTCTTACATTTCTGACTACGTTTCACATGTCTCGAATCTGTTGACTTTGTGTCAGTGCCCTCTATCGGGGAGACTCCTGTTATTTGAACTGTTAATTGCAGGTAACGGCATATCCGGTTACAGGAAACCCTTACACTTGAGAGGGAGAGAGAGAGAGAGAGAGAGAGAGAGACAGCAAATACACAAGATTTGTAGACAATGTGTGCGACTTAACAAAAGCTCGTTTGTCTCAACTACAGGGCGGTTTTGGGACTGGGAAGGGGTGGTGATCGTGGTGCTTAATGATGTAAACAAATGACTAGGAATTTTGAGATTTTTAAGATACTCTAGAAACTCCTGGATGAAAAGTAGTATGGAAGTTTCCAAAATTATTTAGAAACTGCATTTCATAAAATATGAAGTGTTGTTAGAGTTGGAAATGCACATTCCATTATATTATTCAGTAAGAAACTAAACATGAATCAAAAAATGTTTGGAAACTGCGCATTACGAAAACTAAGAAATAGAAAATAATAAAAGGAATCCTTCAGTTGATATCTAAGGTTTTATTGAATGTTTCTTTGGAAACGTTTGGTTACAGGTATCTAAATGCTAATGTATGCTGGTCAGATGATTGTTATCTGACCAGCATGCATACAGAGTGCAGTGATTTATTTTCACATTATTTTAAAATTCATTTTCAAATTCCCCCCAACTTTTTACTCGTAAGCACGGACTGAATGAACATGCATTTGAAACTGAGGAAGTCTGTGTTAAACAAATTTCAGTTTAATCTGAAAAATAAGCGTAGAATTTTAAATATTTTATGCGTGAAAATCTCTCGCAGCCAATTTGAATAGCCACATCAGTTTAGAGAAAGAACGCCTCTACAATTAAGTACCATATATTCGGGGCTTTAGTGCAACTGTGCAGCCAGGTTACAGTAGATATACCAACAAAACATATCGAGGGTTTAGTGTCAAACAACGTTAACTACGAAATTGCATTTTCTTTTTGCGATAACTTTACTTTATACAAATAACAATGCATATCATGTCATAGAACCTCCCAAATCTGTCAGTGCCAGTACATTGTCCAGTACCATTTTAAGGCTGTTTTTAAGAAAATGGGTGAATCCAGCAAACCATCGAAGAATCGATAAATTTATTTCTGGGATTGGAGCCATTGCAGCGCATTAAAACTAATTGTGCAGTGAAGATTCCACCTCAGAACCATTTATCGAGAAATATGTTAGGTCATCAGTTTTCTTCTTCGTTAATTATCTTATGATTCATTGATAATAAGCGATGGATTGCTTAAAGTTTCTGCGTTTCATAATCGTTCACGAAGAATTAGACACAAGTAACCACTAGGCTACGGCCTAGTGGTCAGGCGCGTAGGTGCATAAGTACACGCGCCTTGAGTGACCGAGGTTCAAGCCCGTGACTGCTGAATACGGTGCTGTTTCTTGTATTCTGTCTATCTTGTGAACTCCTCTGACAGTTTGGTCGTCCCGGAGTATAAACAGAAAATTTATTTAATGACTCACTAAACATGTTTTTTATTTAGTAAATGCTTTTAGAACTTCTGGATTGCTGTTTATCAGGCAACATTGACTTCAGTGAAACGAAACGTTTTGTCCTATTAATGAAAAGCAAAGAATTATTTCCGATGTTTGATCATAAGATCTCCCATTTATCCAAGTTACTGCGTATGCAGAAAACAATCGGCAATTATTTCTTCTTCCAAAATGTATTGTACACAGTATTGCATATTTTGGGAAGATGATATAATTTTATTTTTACTGTACTGTACGTTACATCTCTCGAAAAAAAAACATGGATACACTTGTACATAAAATGTATAGCAGTATAAGGACGAAGTATTTTCGCCTTTTTATGACTGTAATATGAGCACCTCGAAATCAGAAAAATTGTGAGATTTTCCAAGGATTGGACTCCGAGGAGACCCCGTTTGAGAGGTTCCATCGTATAATGCTTGCATGGATGGCGGTTATTTGTTTGCTCAGTGTCACATCGAACGCTGCTTTCGTAAATTTTCAAGACTGCTGCCGTGTTCTTAAATATATTTTATGATAATTGAAGAAAAATTGTATATATAACACGAATTAAATGAAGAAATTTACGTTCTCTTATATATAATGAAGCAGTAGAAGAGCTTTAATTGGCTAGTTAAGTGATACTGTGAATGGAAATTCAAGTATGTTGCATCCAAAAGGAACTATGCATTTTAATGAGAACCGAACAGAATTACTATTAAAGAAAGGAAGGAAGGAAGGAAGGAAGGAAAGAAAGGAAGGAAGAAGAAAAGTGGGGCGGGATGAGGGAGAATTAATTGTTAGACTTCGCAGTGTCGCTTTTTAGGTTTATTGTTTAACTTTCTTATATCAGAAAGGTTTATAAAATATCTCGGATGCGATGTTATGCCTCTTGCACCAACGTCTTTGAACAACATGGAGGTATTGTGCACGTCATCAAAAAGTAGTTGCTTGTGATTGATACTCGTATAGCTTCTTATTAAATGCAAAAAATTCACGGAAAACAATTTCGTGGTGATGAAAACATAATGATAGCAAATATTGTACTTATAGGTTATTATATATATACAGATACAGTTTAGTTTTTAAAAGGACTGAAAACGAGGACCCTTTTTTGGTAAATCAGTTGAGGATAGTTGCCATTTACCCTCGCTTATTGTCATCATTCGAGGATTAGTAATCGATTGGGTCCTTGACTTTTGACAAAGAACTGTTTGATGACATAAGGATTGGAGTTGACCTAGCAATGTCTGTTAAACGAACATCAAACGTGCGTCACCTTTTCTTGTTTTTTTTTCCTTTTGGCTGGGGGATTAAAATCCCCCTCCCCAAAAGTAAATAAACAGGTGTTCTGAGTATGTGCTTAAGATATCGATAGCCTTCTTCTGTTCATCTTTTGAAATTTTATTAAATTCTGACAACTCGAAATGATATTCTCTTTTTATTTTCATATAATGTACATCGCAACCAAAGACACGCTGCTCGTTAATCATGAGCTACATCTTAAGTAACAAAGCAGAAAACTAAAAAGAGGTGGAAAAAGAATTTCCAGTACTTCTCTCGCCGTTTCTGTTTGTTACAATCCACATAAATGTAATCATTCAATTCAGTTTCTATGTCTGAACCAGTGGATTTGTTTGTAAATTTATGCTAGATTACGCAAATAAGTGTATTTCTTTTATCTGTGTTTTTACAGGGGTTTTACAATAATTCACAACAGCTATTATTATTATGTTATTATTTCTCCCTGATGGGATCCATCTGGGAGAAATAATAACATAATAATTATACCAGTACCCACCCCTGATGGGTACTGGTACCAAGTGCAAAGGATGCTTGTTATGTCCGGATATTACTATTATTATTGTTATTATTATTATTATTATTTCTTTCTTTTTTTAATGCTTTTTTTCCATCCCCCCGGGTACTGATACTAGGTGCGTGGAGGGGTTATGCCTGGGTACTATTATTGGTCAAGGAACTGTTTGACTATCCTGCAGGTGTTCAGGATTGTGGCTTTCTGGAGTTCCTTGTAGGTGTTCTCTGGGAGGCCAATTACTGCTAGGTTCTTATGTACAGGTTCTTGTAGGTTCTTTGGCACCACGCCAATGGTTCACACGGTGATCGAGATGGTCGTTATTTTTCCCATATGCCACATCCCTTTGACTTCCTCTCTAATGTCTGTGTGCTTTCTGATCTTTTCCTCATAGGTTTTCTGGAGATTGTTGGTGTGCGGCATGTCGATCAGCTATAGTCTTTTTCTTCTTGTCAGTGAAGTTTATGTTCGGTGTGTTCTGCGAGATCACCTTGTTCGTTCTTATGACGCGGTTACCGTACAACTTCTGACCAGAGGTTTCTAGTATGGCCTGAAGTTTGTACTTTTAATAGGGTATACTTTCTTTGATTATCTGATATTTCTTTGTTTGTCTGGTATTTATTCGCTAGCTTTTGATATATTAACCTGGCGACCTGGATCGTGCTTATGGGTGTACTGCTTCTGGGTCACCCTGCATCCCGCAGTGATGTGCTGGTTGTTTCTGTGGAAAAATGACATCATCGAGATGTGTCATCTGTCACTCTTGGAGTCCCCGGTGATGTATTTTCTTTAATAATAATAACGTCAGTTTATTGCCAAAAGTTAACTGACCTCATGTTCTCAGTGGCATAGTGAATGGCCCAACAGATCTTACATGGCGATGGGCTTGTTTCCATGGAAAGCGCCTGACTTCTTTTCATATTAGGATCGGCTAAGAATTCAAGGAAATACAAGTAGCTCTGTTTGGTAATTTTCACAAACTTATTCTCTCAAAAAATTCGGGTGGTAGCTTGTTCCAGTAGCTGATCAATCTTTGACTGAAAGGAAATTTGACATGTTGATTTTGCTAAGTTTATAACTATGTCCCCGTTGTCACGTAGATGGGGAGGGAAGTAACACCAGCATCCCGCTTACTTATATACTGCAATCAAGTCATACAACACTGAAGTTCACTTCAAACATCCATTTTAAACCATAAACTCTTTTTAGGAATCAATATCATCCTGAAAATTATGCTCTGAAAACCTCCACTTTCCTACAGTAAAAAAAAAAAAATAAATAAATAATAATAATAATTAGACTAGGGGCCTTCGTCCCCTGTTCGCTTTACTCAGCAACCCCCGCGCACGCTTTTCTATGTAAAATATAGAGATATGACGGAGTAAGTCAAATCTTTTCTACGTAAAAGACACCTGTCGAAACGCACTGATCGATATCTAATCAAGAAATGACCTATGTAATTATTTACCTGTGCATTTGTAGTGACGTATTTGCCGTGTCCTCTTCTTCCATTGGCTGGAATAAATATTACTAGGAGGAAAACTTTTGTTACTGTATAGAGAGATAATTGGCTAATAAACCCTCCTAGCGCAAACGCTGTACAGGGTTAAAAACTAACTGACAAAATGAATAATGCTGTTTGCAGACAATACGGGAAGATGAATTATTGCGTCACGCTAATATTCCTTTTTCATTTCAAAGTGACAATATAAGGAAAAAATTGGCCACCACTGGTACAGAGCAGTATCGCACAAATCTTTTTTTGCTGCCGTCCAAAATCAGCGAACCTATTTGTCGCAACACTTTTTTAGAGTAAGAGATTAATATTTGCGCGTTAAGATGTATTAAATGTTTATTTATTTTCCCGTAACACAGTGACAGCGAAGCCTTCAATAATCTCTTAAATAATGATAATTAGATACTGTTTTGCTGATACTGTTTTTTGGTTTGGTTCCCCCCCCCCCCCCCACTCCTGAAAGGTGTATTGAAAATATACAATGGCAGAAAATCGGACCTCATACAGACGGGTAAAAACTAGACGGATTACGAAGATCACTGAGATGCCCCTCCCGCACTCACTGCTGACCCCAAAAGCATTGGCTGTTAATAACTATTATCTATTTTGTACTTTTTAAGTAAATACATTTTCCATTTATACTCCGGCATGGCCACATAGGGTCAAAGGAGTTATACGTGTTGAGAATCTGATCTCAAAGTTAGTAATGATGTAAAGGTGAGCAGGGTGATCAATAGCACTAATCAGAGTATACTACTCTAAAGAGATCTAAAATTATTCAGCTGATCAAAAAATTGGAAAACTAGTAAGTGTAGGGTTCTGCATCTGGGAATTGAAATTCTTGGGTATTTAGCAATGGTGATCTACTGTATATATTAGCAGAAAGCGAAAACGACCTGGAGGAATTATGATCAATCCGATTTGAAGTGTGTGCAGGCAGCAGGAAAGCCCGTGCAATTTTGTCAATGACACATAGAACGACTCAAGCAGGGAACAAAGGAGTGATTGTCTCTTTGTAAAAAGCATTGGTTGGACCACATCTACAGTTCTGTATACAGATTTGGAGGCTGCGCCTTAGAAAGGATGAGAACTGCCTTGAAAGGGTACTTTTATTTATTTATTTATTTATTTACATACAGACTTCTAACCCACAGGGCAGAAGCGTGATGTACCATTCTTTTGCTTAATCATTTACAAATTGTAAATTGGTCTCATAATGTTTTATTCCTTGTCCCGACCATGCTTGTGTTTTGCCATTAAACACTAACTTTCTAGGCGCAGTATTATCCAAGTCGCTGATGCTCCTAAAACTAACAATTTATATAGAGATGCTATAAGTGCGCAAGATTATTAATCCTGTTGCACTCTTTATTTGGTGAGATTTGTAGTAAAATGCTTTTAAAATAACAGAACTTTTTTATTATCATATATTTTGCCAAATAGGAACTTTATTCCAAAAGAAGAAACGAGAAAGTAGCTCCAGTTTTTAAGGCAATGAAGGAGTGAGCCATTCTTTTGTGTGGAAATGCATCGGAGACTTCAAATGCGAACTAATGCTGATATGCTACGTATATAATCCTCATACTTTAAAAAGCAAAATGAAATCATATCTATCTGTTTTCGGGAGATTAAATTACAAAATGCGCGGATGACTGAAGTTTTATTTGAAGATTGGTTAAAAAAATTGTTTCCTGCCTGACAGAAAAATATCTGAAAGGAAAAAAAAATAGGGTTTACATTTATAGTTGTCAGGCCGCCGTAGCCTAGTGGTCAGGTGCGCGGGTGCATAAGTACACGTACCTTGAATGACCGGGGTTCAAGCCCGTGACTGCTGAATACGGTGCTGTTTCTTGTATTCTGTGCATCTTGTAAACTCCTCTGGCCGTTTGGTCTTCCCGGAGTATAAACAGAAAATTTATTTATTTTTTATATCTAGCAGCTTTATTTTAATAGTCATCTTAATTTCGAAATAATATTCTGACCATACACTACTACATCAGAATTGCGACTTTTAAACTGGGGAATAACAGTCACTTTTATTTATCATATGAGCAGATATTTTAGCTATATCGTGGTGGCAGTTGAAGCTGATCCGTGTAACTGTTCGGGATTGCAGAAGAGATTTTAACCATCTTTCATCCATAGAAGATACTAAAGCATTCTGGAGCGAAGTCGGGGCGACTGCGATAAACTAAAATTGTGGGCCTTTGGGGACTTACAGGAAGAAGAGGGCGGAATAGTTGTTGGAACAAGTGGAGGAACTGTCCAGTGAATATTGATCGAACTTTGTGAACAAAGAAAGGAGTTGGTGAAGAAGAAGGAAACGTGGAACGATAATTAAGAGCTAATACAACAGGAAATATTTTTACAAATAATTGATTAAATCAATTCCAGAATTATCAATAATTCTCTTATGGAACGAAAGTCTAATTCTGGAGGTGTGTGGTGGGGGGGCACGAAATAAAATAAAAGAAGCTTGCAATCACGCGATTTTGGATACCAGTGTTAATTTCTTCTGTCTCAGTGCATATAGTCCCATTAAATTTATATCTTTTGCACTTAACTTTCCATTAACTGATTACTTCAGTCACCTTCCAGAATGCCAAGCCCCTTATGCAATGTTGACTTTCGATTACCGGTGAGTTACACGCTTACAGAAGAGGGCCCAAGTTTGTTCCATAGTGGGCAGTATGATCAGAAATCTGTACGTGCGTGTGTGCGGACCGCATGAATTTTTTTATTGATAATAGTAGCGAACTATATTGTCATTAAAAATATGATTTTTTTTTTCTTGTAATACAAAGAATAGTTTAATCAACTTTATTCACACAGAACCTCACAATTTACTGAACTATTCTTATTCTTATCTAATGCTGTATTTTGAACATTGAATTTTTGATGCTACACATATTTGGTAGGTGTGTGTGAGAACGAGAGAGAGAGAGAAGCATTATAAATCCTTATCTCCTCTTTGAATCTATTACGTAGTGCAAAATACAAATTTATTCTTATATTTATTTATTTTTAACTTTATTAGTTTTTGCTTAATTTAATTGCATTTTTCTATTTTTAAAGTAATTTTTCTCATTTTAAAATGCGCCCATTGCGCATATTTAACTCCTATCATTTTGTAATGCTGTTAAATTTCATTTCGCCGTTGAAATATAAATAACACAGCCTTCTCTTAAGTTTCTAGTGATTCTACATTTGGTACATCGACTTTTAACGCCGACTGAAACTAAAATTCACGTGCGCTATTGGAACGAGTAACAGACAGTAGCTTATAATATATGACAAGAACCAAGTGGTGTGTTTTTCTTTGCCTTAGGATTGTGTTTGCAATTTCGTCTTGTAACTACCCAAATAATTGAAACATAAATCAGATCAGAAATTTATCGGTAGTAATATTCTCGAGTCTGAAGTACTGCAGAGGTTCACCAGCCGTTTGGAAGAGCTGAATCATTGCTAGTTTTACGACGATATTCGTGGAACAGAAATGTCATTGCACAAATACCTATTTGTGCGTGTGTACTAAATCTTATTGTAGAACCAACACCCATCTTGCAGAACAGCTTATTTATGGGCGGTATATATCACTATAAATGCTCGCTAGATGCTTGTAATCCCCGTATTTATGTGACATTTGTATGTAGAGGTCGAAATCAAAATTTAGATGTTCTCCAGTGAGAGCCGCTGCATATAATGAGTGGCGGTGTTCAAATACTGCTTTAGAAACTGCTAGCTTAACGTTTTCGTTAATTAAATTTGGATTAGATAAAGATTAAACGAAATTTACTTTGCCTCTTAATGAATAGGAACGGTGAGAATGGCTTCATTTGCGTGCCACCATTTCTTGATAATGAATGACCAATACATTACTTTAGTGTGTAAACATGTAAATTAATGCACTCTTGCATCGCCCTTTAATATGATAGCCAATATCCGGGTTCGGCTGCCTGTGAGCTCCATCCACTTCTGTTTTTAAACAGCCAGGGTATTTACTTTCCACTTACCTGCCGAAGAGTGAGGTCGTTGATTACCTATAATTTGGCACTTCGCTGCTTCTGATGCCTTAATTGTTTGGTAGACAGTCCAACAAATATTACATTAGCCACTCGTTAAGTTAGTTTAGAGCTGCCAGCGCTGAGGCGCTGGCAGCTATGAACTATCTAGCCATAAGGGAAGTGTGTGATGTTGGGATTCGTTTGCCATTTAGATACTGAAACGTGTAGCTTAGCGCGTTGTGGTTATCTGGCGTTAGGTATTTTGTGAGAATACCTTGCCTGCCACCAAGAAGGAAAATTCTAAACAATTGCGATTTTGTTTCATAAGATATAAGGTTTTAACGTTTTGGTTGCCAGCTTCAAAACCTTCATCGGGTATTATCATGTATCGTACGCGTTAATATGTTAGTTATATTTTAGGGATGTGCGAAAGAGCCGAATTTATTATTTTGTCAGCTCTGTAGTAAATTTCGAGGACTTTTTGGCTTATTTTGGTTAAAACGAGCGTTGGTGTTTAGTTAAGCCTTCTTTACACGATAGATTGTCAGCCATTTTCGCAGCTATTTCTTCAGAATCAGTTCCGAACACAAATAAACGTTGCGCTGGAAGTTGTAAAACATTACGCGCTGTAAGTGGTAGCAGCCACAATACAGAGTAGACAAAATCACTAAATTTACCCAGGGCAATAACATTAAGTCGACAAATCACCAATAACTAACCCTATAGAAGGACATTCTGTGCAGTTATGATATTTCATCCCCATCATGTGTTCTTTAATAGTGACAATGACAACTCTTCGAGGTAATAAATCACGTGAATTGCCAAATTCGGTCATGCGGTACCGGAACAGATTGTTGGAACTCGGTCGTCTGCGGACATCAGTACCGCTTCAATTTTCCGCGTCCAGCTCGCATTAGCAACAATTGTTCGGCGATGGCGGCAGAGACGATAACGTCCTGAGAGAATCGGCCATTAGAGACACCCCCCTGATGCTATCGGAGTATATACATCTGGTGACTGCCTTCCGCTTCTTAGGGATAAACTGAACATTTCTAATGACGCTAAACTCCGTTCGTTGTATTCCCTGTGTCATTCAGTCTCTCGTGGGATACTGACAGGACACACAGCTGTGCTCCGTGTATGGGTCGCTTGCTCGGTGTTGTGCGTGTCATGCCCGTAATCATGCCGAGGTGTGCAGTGATGTGTTAGTTTTCTAGCCATTTATTAAGTAGTTAGAGTTTTAGGCTGGTTGTGTACCGAGAAAAGGCGAGAATTGGAAGCAGTTGCCAAAGCCATATTTCTGTATTACAGGTAGGATCGTATCTGATTATATGTATTATTCATAAACTAATTTATTAACTTAACTTATTTCATATACAGTTATGTGGATCGTGTTACGAGTTGCTTGGTAAATATCTCAAACGTCGTTGGAATGTATTTAACTGAGTCCCCACGAGGTTAAAAAAAAAAAAAAAAAAAAAATCAGATTTTTATTGTCGGGTGAAGCAGATGACGTCACGATGAAATACGAACGCCAATTGTAAAGTCATCAGTGTATAGCTGACATTCATTTGAAGAATAATGCGCTGATTTATGCTTATTTGAGTACTGCGGTTAGCATAGTAATTTATTATTCAAATTTCCACGCACTTATTTGTAACCTTAGTTACACACCGTTTTAAATGTATAAATATTCACACAGAAAGGCACTTAACATTCTGTTAACAGAGCATTAACGAGAACTGTGCTAGGGTTTCATAATGATGG
This sequence comes from Mastigoproctus giganteus, assembly GCF_048544385.1. Classification (NCBI taxonomy): domain Eukaryota; kingdom Metazoa; phylum Arthropoda; class Arachnida; order Uropygi; family Thelyphonidae; genus Mastigoproctus; species Mastigoproctus giganteus. The sequence goes on along the minus strand of NC_143582.1, from coordinate 164,459,663 downwards.
CATTGTTCGTTAGACTTGAAGGCTTTTATTTTATTTTAATTTTAATGACTGGATTAAATTTCTACCCCCTATTCTGAACTAACTAGAATAGAGCTGTTGGTATAGGAAAATTTAAACTGGTTATTAAACCTTCCACATTTCTTGTGAAAGGTGTAATTTTGATGTTATCGTAAATGTTTGATCCGTAATGTTGTTATTTTGATTTAGGCTTAGTGAAAAACGGGTAACTTGTGTCCTTGGTTTTGACTTGGCGCCACGAATTCCCTCAGGTTATCCTGTTTGAAGGCCGTATTTTCATCGATAATAACCAATGTTAAAACTATCTCAAACACTAATTGTCGTCTAGCGCACCCAAGTGAGGTGATTAACAGATAACAGTTTGTTAGCTGATTATTTGTTTGGAAACCACAAATCCATATCAAGGGGCCCGAAATGATACTGAAAGCTAGTGTGGCCGATGTATTTTGGTGGCTAGACGATCGTCTGCTATTTACTAACAAGAAAAACAACCGTTGAGGTGAAACGTGTAGATTGAGTGTCGTCAAGAGTACCACTTCTACTGTCATGTTTGAAATGATAAGCGATCGGCGCTTAACACTACGTAAGACAAAAACACAGTTAATGTTCAGCTTTAGCACGGGGCTTGAGCAAAATACGGCATATGGCCGGGTTAGGTCGTGAATTAATTTGATACGGCCCGCGGTGATAGTCGGAATATTGTTTATTAGTTATTTTTATCAGTTTATAAGCTGATTCTTGTCCGAAGAGAGCTGATGATTATTGGAATTTTGGTAAGAAAACGTGGACTAGGGGTTTTAATACCTTAATGAGCTTTAAGTTGTTTCGTGTCAGTTTTCTCCTAAATGTAACGTTCTTTTAATTGTACATTGTATTATTTTTAAAGACTAGCTAGACTAAGGATATGGCTATATGGTTGTAAAAAGGGGGAAAAACTAGGTTGCGGGGCTATCCAACCCTTGGCTACTTCATAATCATACTATCTTGGTCCCGCATCACAATCGCTACCCATCATCTAAAACTTTTCAGATATCCATTTAAAAAAATTGTGAACAAAGTCGATCGTAGCTTTATACCAGTATAAGATCATGTAACTTAGTCAAAAAATACATCCAGAAGTAATTTGAAACCATATCATAACTTCAAGAAGAGTTATTGAAACTGATCGTTCTATATTCAAAGACATTTGCGGAGAAAATAAAATTCAGGAGTTCTGGTATGATATGATTAATGCGTACCTAAAAACTTATAATTGTGAGACTCCCAAATTTGTTGTGTTTTAGATCTTCTGATCTCTGTCAGAATTGTTTTTCTGCATCGCAGTGCATCAAACTGGCGCCGCACATTCTGTACATCTCATACTGAGGAAAAGTAATTTCATGGGTCCCATTGATTTACAGAAATATCTTTTCCTAATAAAGTGAATCTATAGTGATTTGTTTTTCCATCACTAATGTTTGCTAAACAGAAGATTTTGGAAAGATAACAACAGACCTACTCGCCAAATTTTTGTGATTTGATTAATTGCAAACTTCCTATATAGATTTTCAAAGACTAATTTTATTATCCAGCTTGTTTCGTTCGTACAAATACTACTATGGATTAAAACTTCCAATTTCCTTGGATTTATGGAAGGAATTTAACGTATAATTGAGGCTCAGCAAGTATTTACGTATAATGACTTAGGTTTTCTGTTACCTAGCTGAGTACTGCTGTGTGCCTTTTTTTTTTTTTTTTTTATCATCCATCTAACTAAGCAAGATGTGATGAATGTCTTAGTTGTGATATTCTTGACACCTCTAGGTGCTTGGTGTCGTAACTTACGTTATGAATGATCGCCACCGTTCACTCGTGATGGCTCTTTTCTGGTTGTAGCCCGATAACCCTTGCTCTTATTATCCTCACTTATCAACACGTAGTGGAAGTGTTATAGGCGACAGAGACATAAATAAAATGTTTATATTACTGGCTCAAGGTGACGTCGGTACAAATATTGTGGGGTTATCACGTGAAGATAAAGAATCCTGTAGGCGACTGAGCAAGTGAGTGTTGATAATCGCTGGTTGTGAAAATACATTGAAGAATGAATGAACTCTTTCGGCAAAACTTGGTTTGAAAGTACACTGCAAATTTTTTTGTTAAACCTAGTTAAAATTGAGATTTTTAAGTGAATACTAAGTTCCAGCCAGGTTTAATTCAAATTCAGAACAGTAAATTCTAGTTGCTGTACAAAACAAAAAAAAAAGGGGGGGGGGACCGTAAGAAAAAGGTCTGCTAATTTATTTCCGTGGTCGGTAACTAGTAAATAACATGGCACGAAAAGTGTAAAGAGAATTATGGAGAAACCAGATAGAGGACTGAAAATGGGGATGGAACGCACCTGGACCCACGATGCCAGCAATATTAAGAACTATATGAATGTCATAATTACGGAACGGTCTAGGATTCTGCATTTTTTTTTTTTTTTTTTTTTTTTACAGTGATAAAAACGCACTGTTAGCACTATGATCTGTCTATTACATTCCTCACAATACAATCCATACCCAAGTACTGGTGCTTTTGGTAACTTAGCTCTGGAAGCAATTATCACTGGCTAATTCGTTTACTTATGAAATTTCTCCCTCTGCTTTATGGGCTTCGTGTCCCTCGTCTCTTCCTTTGATTGCTGCCAACATTTTTATCACTCAGGATGATCCTCACCTTGAGTACAAGATGGCGAGAAACAGCGGTTAAAGTGCCGTAATTTGGTTGTTGCGTGCGCGAGCTTGCTTGATGCCCATGTAATTATATAAAATTATCCATGTGTATCTGTTTTTAGTAGAAACGGACCACATCGTGTATAGAGGGAATAGCTCTTCACGCCACTAAATGACGACTTGATACGTGACCACTACACAACATTCGTGACCTGTAACTGCAAGTAATGTAACCCTAACCCTTCGGCAGTCGGTATCGCAAAATCTTACGAACTTTCTTTCACTTTTTTTTGTTTTTCTTTTAAGAATACGAATATGAGAACTTGGAAGAATGTTGCCTAATGTTAATCAGCAATTATATTCTAACGATGGAGCTCCAGTCGCGCTTCTCCCCCCCCCCACTTTTTTTTTCTTTCAAAGTAATAAACAGTATTGCTCGTTGGAAAAGGATTTTTTGTCGTAATATTATATTATAGAAATTTTCATATTTATGGGAGAAATGTCATTTAAAAATCATTATTCTTGTATGCTAATTTGAATGTTTTATTAAGGAAGGAAATAAATCCTTCCTTTATTTCCTGCTTTTTACGTTGTGTTTACTATTTTTACGACAGAGTATAAAACATTTCGGTATATTAAATTCGTGTGTTAGTTTGAGGGGTTCCTATTCTAGATTTTTAATATCACTGCTTTCCACAAGCATTGCAAGAATATCCTTTGGTTTAGATGTGCATGACATTTATTGTGCAACGGCACACAATGCGTCGAAAGGCTATCATAATTCAACTCTTAGAAAAAATAATAATACTGTAATCGAATTCGCTTGGTAGAAAAAAAAATATATAAATGTTGAAGAACGCTTTGAAGGCTTGTGCAATATCTTATGAATTTATAAGAAAGTGAGTCGAGCATTTGCTTCCTGTCTGTTGATATCGGAGACACCTAACGAAAGACATTATTAACTGTCATAGTCTATGAAAATCTGGAAAATGGAAAGATGAATGTGGGCGGACAGATAACATTGCTTGATATGGTTAAGAATATGTCACCTGATAGTTCCGCTGCGAATTTTAAGAGAAAATATTATAAGAGACAATTGCAAACCCGTGTGTCAACGAGGAGTGTTCAAAACTGACTGTGATGATGAGGGAAGGAGGTGAAATAGCCAGGCTGCTCTTCATAACGGAGAGCATAGGGTAAAAAAAAAAAAAGGGAAGAAAGAAAATCGTAGGCAAAGAGAAAGATATTAGAATTCATGACAGTGAGACCACGAAAGCAAATTGTTTGAATTCTCTATTTGAAGATGTATACTTAGATGAGGTCAAAATATTTCGATTAATCAAATATACAAAATGTAATAATAATAAAGGAGAATGACGAACGAGAGCCGCCAACACCACCCGAAGTCATCCATGGAGAGACTGACAATAGTTCAAAAAGAGGGAGGAAGGAGCCTGAAAGACATCATCGAGCAACAGAAGGCAGCGATAGCTAACCCGAAGGATTATTTCCAGAAAAACACAACACTCTACCAGGCCCTAAGGAAGATAGACAAACGGCATACCCCTCCTCAAATCAACCTAAGCGAGGAGTCCTCTTCCGCCCAGAAGGCGCAGACGAAGCTAGAAAGATAAGCAAAGAAGACACTCTGTGGTAGATACTACAATGACCTCCATCAAGACCACATAGATAAAATGGCTTGCGATGCATGGCTCACGAGGTATGAGGTATTGAGGGTCTAGCGGCTCCTGGGATTTCTCCCATCTCCGCGAATGTTCTATGTATCGGTGACAGTACCCTGTCAAAGCCAGAGATTTAGAAGTGTGTGGGTCATGAGTAGTGTTATATGTTGTGCCCATTGTTTATCCGGCTTATTGGCCGCCAGGCCCCTAATGGGACCAGACGTTGCCCATACCTCGCCACGTGGAGGCTAGCCGGGTGTTACCATTGAGTCAATTGTACTCTGGCAGGTCCTGCCACTTACTTTCCTGGGATTTTAGTGGCTAGGACCTAAAATAAAATTGGAACGACCGCGGTTGATTTTAAATCACTTACATTAAAGCACTAATATGGGGTTTGACGCTGAAAGCCTGTTTCTAAAGTGCCTAAAAGGTTGGGCGAAATTTTTTGGTGTATTTTAAATTTGGACGTGTAGGGCTATACGCTGTGCAAGAAAAAGTGCTGGGAGGGGAGAGTGAAGGCTGGGGGGTGAAATAGGAAGAAGAGGGTCGATAGGGTAGGTGACCCCCAATTTTTCAGTGAGGCATGCCCATGCCCCACCAGAGGGAAGAAATGGTGTGGCAGGGAAGAGAGGCGACAGCAAGCCGTCACCTCTCGCCCCTGCCGGGAGTGGGAGTAAAAGAATTGCACTGCACAAGAGAGTGCAGAGCATAGAGCCAATATGGCTCCGTTGAGGCAGCAACTTGGAGTTTCTCTATCTTCGTTGATCTTCTCTGTCATTGATAGCCATATTTTTCCTCAGCTATGAACACTGGTCAGGTCCATTGTTGGTCTGTTAGCTATGGCTGTGGTTCTCTTTATCATGGGAAGATCCGCAGCTCCATGGGGTTATTCTTGCGATCGCTGGTTTTAGATGATTAGTAATAAGCAGGTTCCTGGGCGAGGTTCTCCTTGAGTCCTCTCCACGCGTGTTCTGTGTCTCTCTCTTTTTTTTTTTATCTTCTTCTGTAGATGGCTATCAGTGTTTTACGCCTACCAAATAGTTTTTGGGCATATTCCTTTAGCTCCCTGTATTCCTCAAGTGAGTCCAATAGATGTGATTCCAAGTTCTTGGGCAGGTAGTGTATTGCAGTGATCAGTCTGCACCTGAGGTCCTCATGATGGGTGCAGTCATACATAATGTGCTCCCAGCACTCAAGCTCCCCACAGGCACATCTCGGATCCACCTCAATCCCCAGCGCTGCCAGCTTGGCTTTAAAGGCCCCGTGACCAGTCAATAAATAGGTGGTGTATAAGCCAGGTTGAAACCAAGTTGGGGGACTGGGGTACATCCTGTCGATGTTCGGAATGAATTTCCTGGTGATATTTCCCTTATTTGAGTTGGCCCAACGCCCCTGCCAAACTTGCATCAGGTGTTTTTGCAGCCTTGTCTTTTCATTTTTTTGTGGTGCATTAACGTCCACAGTATAGCCATGGTATGTACAGGGTATTCCTTTCTCTATGTGGTAGTTCATTCCCCTACGCATGATCTCTAAGTCAAGGGGAAGAGCTCCGGCCAAGACCTGTAGCGCGTGGGTACTGGTTGTCCTACAAGCACGTGTAACTGTCAGTAGGATTGTTCTTTGCGTTGCATCAAGGATGCGTCGGTTTACTACAGTTCCTGTTTTGGAAAACCATATTGCTGAGGCGTAAGTGATGATCGGTAGGAAGGTTGTTTTATAAAACAATGACAGGGTGCGTTGGTTTAACCCCCAGTCCCGCCTGACGATCCTAGCCACCAATCCAGAGTATCTTTTGATTTTGGCTCTGATATAAGTTAGATGGTGTTTAAAGGTAAGATTACCATCCAGTATAACTCCTAAATATTTTAACTGGGTCACTAATTTTATTGTGGTAGGTCCCACCTTTATTTGTGGCGGTCTACGTATATCAAGCTTGCCTTTTAGCAGGACGGAGGACGTCTTTGTTGTTGATATCGTCAGGCAGTGGGTTCTGGTCCAGTTTTGCAATATCAGCATTGCCTGATTGGCCTTTTCCTCTAGCTGGGCCCGGCTATCTGCAGCAATGGTGAGGACCAAATCATCAGCAAAGGCCTGGGAGCGCACATCACCGAGGTGCAAAGCCAAGAACCCATCACGAGCGGGACGCTCTTCCTAAGACTGAAGGATTCATGCTAGCCATCCAAGCTCAGGTAATCAACATCAGAAACTATAGAAAATACATCGCCAAGAAGTCCGGAGTGTCAGATGGCACATGTCGACGATGGCACCTGACCTCAGAAACGATCCAACACATTGATCACCTTGCATCCTACAGTGCAAGGAGTACACTCGTAGACGCGACCAGGTAGCCTGGATAATACATCAGAAGCTAGCGAGAAAATACCAGTTGATCAAAGAAATGGTACCGTATTACAAGTACAAACCCCAAGCCGTACTAGATACCCCAACACACAAGCTGGGACCGCGCCATAATAAAGGAGAAGACAATCCCGCACAACAGACCGGACACAACCCTTGTCGACAAGAAGGAAAAGGCTGACTGATACAGACACAGCAGTGCCCAACACTGGCAACCTCCAGAAAAGATTAAGAAGTACATGGACCTAAGATAGGAGATCAATGAGATGTAGCATATGCAATAAGTAACGATCATTGTGTGAACCACCGATATGGTGCCAGTGACTCTAAATAACAGTCTAGCAGCAATAGGTCTTCCAGAGAACACATAGAAAGAACTGCAGAAAGTCGCAGTCCTGAATGCCTGCAGGATAGTCACCGAGTTCCTCGACCAACAGTAACATCAGACATAACAACCACCCCTGTGCACTTGGTAGCAGTACCCGTCACGGAGTGAAACCCTCATCAGGGAAAAAAATATAAATGAATAAATAATGATGATGATTATGATACCAGCCGTAATCATTGTTTATTTTTTAGAGAATAATGGATATCTGCAGTTTACAATTCATTACGTTTAATTCTCTGAGGACTATTGATTTAATGCTTTGATCTAATGATTTAATTCTTGTTGGTAGAAACAGCCATTAGTAAAATAAGGACAATGTATGCTTCACTTGGTATTGTATTATTGTACAAACATCTTTTTCTGTCATTTGCTTCCGTACATCTAAAATATTCCTTTTGTATGGTCGTGGTTACCCGAGAAGATTGTGCAACTGTTCTCGTTCTGGTCTCGTGATTAACAACTTAGGTTTGCGCAATGGCAGATGCGTTTTTCAGGAAGTTTTTTATCAAGGGTTGGGCTGCCCGTAATAAAAGTTACAATTTCCCTTCGCCAGTTCCTCAGTTAATGGAATTCCCTCTCCCTTCGGTACACAACACATGCACCCTTTTTATGTGCACACTGGCACTTCTTAACCCTCTTTCATCACTGTTATGTGTGACCTTTCTGTCTACTGGATAATTACATGGTGGTGACTTTATTATTTGAACAATGAGATACCTGTAAGATATTCTTGAACAGGGGTGCTAATTATTACCTTCGTCTGCTGAATTCCTTATTTCTTTAAACTGTAAATAAAATAAGTGGCAATAGAGTATTGGAGAGCAGAGAGAAATCCTGCAACTCTCATCAGTTTTTCTATAGGTTTTTGTACTGATCTAAACTCGGATCTATAACTGTGTTCTTCGAAGTTTAGCTAAAGCACTCTTGGGACTACTCCGTCTTCGGTTAATGAAGTTAAAAGAATAGTGGATGTCGCAAGTACAAGAAGTTCGAGAGAGCACGTCTTTCATAATTGTAAAAATTAATAAATAAGATTCTGACCTTTTAAAGCTTTGGCAAGTTACTCATATTAAGAATTCCATCAGGGGAGCAGTCTAAGTGGTAAAGCCGTTTATGTACAAATTAAACTTTTGTTCTCATCGTCTTAAAGAATCCGGAACGCTATTCAGTAGTACCAAACGAAGAGTTGTTGAGGTTAAAAAAAAAAAGTGTTTGTTCTTTGAGCATATTTTTTACTTGAAGCTATGTGAATAAGGGGAAGATGTTTCTAAGTCTGCAGTTTACAGAGATATTCTAGGAGGAATCATATAATGAAAATTTTGTGGATTAACTAGGTACCTGAGGGTCTCTGCAAAGCTTGTTTATTGGGAAAGTTTTTCTCAGTTTGGTCTGCCTTAGTTAATCGAAGAGATTTATTTTGTAAGGACGAAGTTTACTTGAACAGGAGAGGTTTAAGGGTTTTTGCCGATACCGATAAAGATTCCTCAAGCGTTCAAGGAAACTACTAAGTGGAACGGTATAGGGTAAGACTCGTATTAAGGGTTTTTGCCAATATTGCACTTTACCCTGCTAGAGAGTACTTCTGAGCTACTTCCTATGCACACGAAAAGATTTATGGATTTGGTAAAACACTCTTCAGCAGTTGTGCTGAAAAGCTTAGTGTTCTCCCGGAAACTCGAATTTTTTGTCCAGCAAATCAACCACAGAACACACACAACACACAGTGTACAGACACTGCGCAATATGGACTATAAGGGGAATATTTGGATATTAAAAAGTAAAAATTGCAAAATTTAACCTGTCTATAAATTAATCATAGGAGTGTTTTAAATAAATAAAATAAGTGAACTTCAGCTTGTAGTCAGATCTATTAATGATAACATTGTAGGAATAAATGAAATATGATGCCATCCCAAGACATCCCCTCAGCTCAATCATTATTTAGAAGGAAAATCCTTTGAACTTAAATGAGGTTTACAAACGTAACGATATTAATTTGTCGAGTTTCTTAATAATGGTTCAGGAAATTATTCCTAATGATTCAGGAAATTATTTCACTTAAACTAAAGTAGAATTTTAAAAACATATATGAAATTTGATTTAAGAATTTGCTTGTTAGATTTTGAATATGTTTTTAATGTATCCGAAATAAAATACCTGATAGGAGCCGAAATATGGAAATTGTAATACCGTATTGTAATAAACATTAGTTTATTTGAGTTATTAAATATTTATATCTAATATTAATACTAATTAATTCTTCTAGTAAAAAACACACTAATTATGTGTCATTGAATAAAATTTTTGAAATTAGTTTTTTAATAGGGAATAAATAGAAAGTGACTGCAAGTTTCCCCTTCAAATTTGTCTGAGTGCTAAATGGTTCACACTTCATTAAACCGAACATTTTTTTTTCGATTTTAATGGTGTTAATTATATACAATATTACGATGCGAATGGTAGTTGGGGATGGTTATTGCGATTACATTTACCTGGCTGACAAATGCACACCAGTGGATTTCCTTGATGCTGGAAAATAATGTTCCCTCATCCATTCGTCGTTATTCGACCACTATTTTAAAATGCCCTAGATCTCTTAAAGAATATAACGCACCAATATTAATCATTTGGACAATAATCTGCCATCGAATCTAATTTGTGTTTGAACAAAAAAAAATACTTTTCCACACAAATAAGAATACAAAACAATATTATTGGCCAGTCAAAACAACCAAATTTATAATTAGCTGAAATCTTCTAAACATATAACGAAATACGAAAATATTATAAATTTATAAATCGTTTTGTCACTAAATACATTTTCTGGGCAGTATCCTTCACAAACATGTATTGGGTCCTTAAGACACATTTTTTTGCCTTTTCTGATCCATGTTGGTGAGACATATTCGAATATATTTCGCATTTATTGATGTAGATCCTCCATCATGGTAATTTGAATACTCTTTTCCAGCTAACATTGCTTTTGGTTAATGTAATTCAGCACCAAGTTTTGTAAGCTCAACTGCACTAAGTTTGTATTTTTCCTCTGTTTTCACACGTCTGATTTTGTTTAAGTGAATGAAGTGACTACTCTATTCTTCACTGAGTAGTGCCCATGGGACAATGGAAACGATTATTAGGAAGTGATAAAATTACTTTTTCATATTTTACTTTTATTTGCGCTTTTACTCTTATCCTAATTTTATAATCACGAAAACAAAAAAAAAAAAAAACTTAAGATTAAATATAGAAACTTTAGGGGAAAAAAATCGAAGTATAAGTTTTCTAATTTCCACTTCGGTAAATCCTAAGTAATATGGAAAGAATCTAAATGTTTTAACCTACCTCTGGTTCTTTTTCTTCTTCTTCCAGGTTGGTTGTAATTATACGCAATGCGTTATCTGCAACGTTACAATTTAGGTCGCTTTTTTTTTTTCATCCCATTGCTCAGCATCATCATATGATTCTTTAACGTTATTTTCGAGAATAATTGCCGACAACTGGATTTTGTTTTTTCTCATAAACTATTGCATATAAAGCCGCCATCAGTAGTTAACAGTAAAGTTATAAATTCACGGATTCTCAGCTTTATTTATAGAAAAAATGTTCTCGCATTGCATCTACACTTTGGTTTCCTCTTCATTATTAACTAACGCTGTGTAAATAAAGAAAAATGGTACAGTATATATTTATGAAAGCACATAATAAAAATTGAACGGGCCATGCGACTAAAGAACAATGGAGTGTGATAAGAGTGTAAAAATGAAAATCCCTCTTAAGTCTGCACGGAGAATTATTTAGCATATTTTTGTATAATTAGGTTTACGTTAGCTGACGAGTCTAAGACTCGCATTAGATGAATAATAGCTTTGGATATTATGAGATAAGCAACTTCCTGGATATGTTTAATAATTGATGATTTACTCCTTTCTAAGTGTCTGTGATTGCCTATCGTACACATTACTGAGCACTTTTCACACTGACTGGTAAACAATGAGGGACTGTCATCTTCTAGATGCACTGACTGACACGAGGTTTGATGAATAGGTCAGCCGAAGTCCTCTGCACGCGTATACACCGAGAAGTTGGTGGTTAATTTACAAAATAAAAAAAAGACAACTTTTCCAACCCAAGAACAGCATGTCCTTGATGTCCCTTAAGGATGAACCATCAAAGTAGAGACGTTTTAATCTCGAGAAATAGTACCTATCTTGATTCTTTGCTTCTACTTCGCTGACGAGTTCTGTGACAGAGATTTATGTTAGAGAGGAGATTCTGGCTCCAAGCTGGACTGCCGCCTTCCTGTTTGCTTGATGTGCAGTATTCGGGGTCGGCAGATAAGAAGTTTTTTTCTTTTTTCCTTTTGTTTTTCCTTTCCGCTGTAGGTAAAAGGATAAAACAAAATGTACTCGGCGGGTTGTTTGTTTGTTCTAAAACTTGAAGTTCTTTACAAGGACAAACTATTTGCTGCCACAGAAGTGTACTTTTGCAACCTAACATATGTCAAGCCATATTCTTTCTATTCGTTTTTGGTTAAAGAAACTACTTTATCGAATGAAAAATTCTTTAGGCACATTGTAAGGACAGCATATAACTCTTCGACTAGTTTCGGCGACATAGGTAAAACGAATTGTGTGCGCGCGTGCGTATTAGTGTACTAGAGAGAGAGAGAGAGAGAGAGAGAGAGAGAGAGAGAGAGAGAGAGAGAGAGAGAGAGAGATTAGATCTGCCAGAAACACAGGAGAAACAAAATGATGGCCGTAGCGCCAATGCTATTGTTTACTTAGGGTGGCATACCATTTCCTACTAACTCATAGATCTAGTTTAAGTAAACAGAATTCTTTTTTTTTTTTTTTATTATTTATTAATCCAATACGTTTCTTGCAGGGAATAGAAGAACCGGATCAAAGCTGCATCATACCTCTGACGTCTTGCTATATTTATGCTTGCTTTTTTATGTTTTTAATTGGCAGTGTGGATTTACCAAAATAGAATCGCAGTTTTCAGATCCAATTATCTGTGTCCTGCGCGTAATATAAGCTCATCATAAACTCTTCGTGATGAACTTTTAAGCAAATCGAGATCTATTTGCGAGTTTTCATATTTCTATTTTATTTAATTTGGTTTCTGTGGTCTTAAGAACACACTTAATTATAGCGTGAAGGTTACTTTAACATCAAAACAACTTAAGTGAATAAGGAACTACGGGTTCTGTAGTATCTCTGAGATACTGTCTCCTCTTGGATTAAAATGTGAGACAACCTTTTCCGCTTCGTTTCCTGCTTATCTTGAAGGTCAGCTGCAAGTTGCCGAAAGTCAGGGCAAAATCCACTTGCATCATTGATTAGCGTGGGTAGGCGCACACTTACCCCCCGAGTACATTCGAACTGCGTTTAAATATCGCTTTCTTATTCGCTGACGAAGGTAGTGTTATTGTGAGACCACAAAACAACTTTAGTTACGCAAACTATACCTGGAAGAAGAGGGGGGGGGGGTTGCTACGTATGGAAAGGCAAAACAAAACTGAAATTCTGCGAAATTGATTCTAGTGAGGTACTAAATAAGTTGTTTTTCCAGATTAGCATATTAGAAACCATTTGTTTTGTATTCTGTCCACATCGTTGTAGGCATGCCACCACGTTCCTGTTTGAATATGTGGGTGGGCTCGTGTGATCAGCAAAATTGCTTTTCATTGCTATGCAGGGCCTTTCCATTTCTGCCTATCTTTAAAGTACTCTCTTTTCAGGGAAGTACAGTACTTCTGCTTGTTTTAGAGACTTCTTAAGCAATACTTCGCATCAGCAATCGCTTTTGCATTAGAGAGAAATGATTGCTTACCACCTACCATTTCGCTTATCAACTTTCAAAGTTTATTATGAACCATTAGAATCATCCGTGAAATCGGTATTTGACGAATATTCTAACTTAATTTCCTACTGGGACCTCAAGTAGATTTTGTAATTTCAAATTTGATTTTATATGGGTGAAGCTGTTTTTAAAGTAACTGAAATCGGTATACCAAGTACAGTGGCAATATGTTATTGGTATTCAAACCGTGCGTTGGGTGATTCGATTTATTTAAAATCCAACACGACACGACCACCGTGAAATCCATCCCCCCACACTACATATGAGCTAGGAGGGGGGGTGTCGGTGTTTCCTGTCAAGACCAAATTGTGACTAGACTTATTTTCTCATTTCCGACCAGCATTTCGGCCGTCGACCTCCGGGTACGATGTTCGAGACATTTTAAATATTTGATTGTCGGACAGTGCAGAAACCACAGCCTTCGACTGAATAAAGACGAGCAGGGAGTGGTCACGCAGTATGCTTCGGAAAACTCGTCTTTCTCCTTATGGGAGAAGGCGAAGAGTCAGTGTACCTTGCATCGTGTATGAAAGATCGTTGCCACCAATGGAGACGCTCTGGATGCATGGAGACGATTTTTCCAGACAATGTTTTGAAAGTAATTACTCCTAATTCTTGCACCTGTTCCTCTTGGATGAAGTTATCTTCTGTTTTACAATCTTAGCTTCATTACTGCGACCTTGGCATACTTAAAATAGGATTTGTAAATACAAGTGTTGAGAAACGCTGCCGCTTACGTGTAGTTTGGAGGCCAAGTGATAAAATACACTTTTAAGCTGAGTAATAAAAATGTAGTTGTATACAGTCCTGAAGTTATATTCTATATTCATTTTGGTTTTGTATAATTTATATTTCCTAAAATTTTTCATCATTCCAAAAAGCAAGATTCATATTTATTTGTCGTTTTATTCACCTGTCGTTGACGTATAGTGGGTAGAATTGTTTCAGAATCAGCATCGACGCAGATAATACCATAAGATGCAGTATCCTGTAGCTGTATATTACGTGTATTCTGTGATGTTTGCCTGTTCTACGCAATTAAAAAAAAAAAAAAAAGTTTCCGTGAGACAAACGAACTTAATCAACGTTTCTCTTGACCTGATCGGAACTGAACTGAGCCTTTTGCATACAGTGTCGAAGCACCACTGTATCCATAGCACAGTGAGAGCCGAGAAGTCATATTGCATATATTTTGGTCGGGCAGAGGAATTTGGATGTGTGCATTAAACGTAATCCGGTACTATCAGTATCTGTTAGTTATACATTCCTCTTAGAACCTTTCGATGCGTTAACATTTTCGTCTACTAATCACCTTACTTTCCTTTCTCACTAGAATCATTTGTTTGATAGGGTTAGAAAACTTTTCTTCCAAATCATATGTATTTCCCATAAGGAAATGCGTACGATTGGGGTCTGAACCATCAAATCTTGAATATTTTATATAAGACTGTCGTTCTTCCAACCACTACTTATGCTGCTGCATGGTTTAGACGTATTAAATTGCTTACTGTACACGCCAAGGTTTTTTTCACTCCAGTGAAGTTTTCTCCTTGTTCTGGTTAGGGCATGTAAAGGTGTTTCTAACCCTACAAGTTATTTTTGGATCCTTACCTCTAGATTTATTACTAATTTACCATGAATTCTCTTATATCATTCGCAAAGGTCCTGCTGAATTTGATGGGATTGAGATTTTTTTTTTTTAACTGAAAAACAAATCAAACAGCGAGACCTTAAAATTCTCTATGATCATTGGTAACTTTGGGCTGATTCCCAAAAGGCTTAATCACAAAATAATTTATCTCTGATGTGGCATATGTTAATAAAATAACTCGTAAATGGTTCTCTCCCAGCATGGTTTCTAGTTTGCTTTTAACTGGACATGGATCATTAAATTTTGAACTCTCCACCTCTAATTTCTGTTTTTCTGGTTCTCTTGAGGATTATACCCATGTTTTATTTTTCTGTTCCCTGTACGATTAGTTTCTTTTTGCTATTATACGCGCGCACACACACCCACATACACTTGTGTGGGAAAATTAAAAAGTACTCAATGCTGAAAAACTTATGATTTCGACGTTTTCTTCAAGGGTCAACCATCGAAATCAAAAGAAAGAGAGCAAGAAGTAGGTCCTCTGTTTCTGCTGTTGTTGATGCGTCAGTGTTGTTTACAAGCGACAATCTAAAAGTTTTAAAAACATTACATATAAAACATGTTTAGTGAATCGTTATCTCAGTCCATGACCGAACGAATTTCTGAATGTGGTTGGCTGTAAATTTGCTGATTTGTTATATTCGCTCCTTCGCCCAGCATCTGGAGACTAGGCACTACGTGGTGATCTTATTGAGGTGTTTGAACCTTTGAATAGATTGAGCAAGCCCAGTGCTGATGAGGTTCTTCCTCTTTCCCCGACTGCACACATGAGGGAGACATGAATTCAAATTAAGGAAGGATAGTTGTAGAACAGAGATATATACGGAATTTTTCCTTCAACCAGTGGTTGATTGTTGGAACAAACTTTCATCTGTTGTTTTGGAAGTGGGTAGTTTGAATAAATTCAAGGCAGAACGAGACAAAATATTTGAGGGGATGGACAGGTGATATGGGAAGTTTTTTCTCCTCTCCCCCTTTTCTTTTTTGGCTTATTCCATATAAGCTTGCTTTCTTGATTGCCACCACTAATCTTTCTAAACAAAGTTGTAAAATGGGAGATTCGAAGTTGAGAGTTCCGACTGTATTAGAATTAATTGCTTTATTTGTATTATAACTTAGATAGAACTTTACGATAAAGAAATAAGATTAGGAGAGCTAAAGACAGAGGACTAGCATGTACATAAACGCATGTTTTGTAATTAGAAATTCGTATACTGGCATCCTGTTTCCATTGACAGCCCTCATAATTAGAAAATAGTTGAAAAAATCGAGAAAAGTGATTAATAAGTATGTGGCGGGGTTCTTTGTATACTTGCGGTCATTCGCCATCGTTAACTGCCTCCACCCACTTCGTTTTGCCTCCAAGTCTTAAAAAGCGCTGCAGCATTAGTCTTTATAATTCAAGAAACTGCGAGTCCACAGAAATTGAAGGCTTGTGCGGGATTAAATCAGCAACTATATTTTTAGGACAGTGTTTGGGAACCTCGCACTTTTCCTAAGTGCAGAAAAAAGGTAAATAACGTTCAGATAACATTGTGGAAAAAGGACGAATCCCTGTACTTCTTATAATGTTGTCATTCAAGTAACGCACTCTCGCGTAACGTTGAGTTAAGAGGCTTAATTTTTTAATAATGAATTCCTTGCTTGCTTGCTTGCTTACTTAAATTCTAAGCAAGAAAAACACGTTGTTCAATTCTGGTTTACGTTGATGAACCGTGTTTTGTGATTTTTTTTTTTTTAATCGCTTCGTTGTTTTCCTGTTGGATTATTTATGATCTTCTATGATGTGTAACATCACTTTCAATCAGTTCTTAATTTAATACTTATAGGGAAACATTTAAAGATATTTCTTTTAATTTTTTTAAAAAAAATCTTTTAATTTTCTTTTCTTTCTTTTTTATTTTTTCTAATCGTTATGAAGCAAACTACTGCCCCTGAAACGGCAATATATATCATGCGATTAAGTAATATACAGTTCTATTTACGGAAGGATATATTAGAGTGAACAGTATTTTAAATGGTATTATCACAAACTAATGATGCATATTGTAGGGTGATATAAATAATATGAACTTACATGAGAGAGAGAACTCGATAGCAATTATGAACATAAGCAAATATTGTTCTTTGCCACCATTGTGACACAGTCACATTTAGAATTGGTACATGGATTTGAGGACTAGGCGGAATTTTAGTGGAAGGTCCAAGGCAAACAGTAACACACAGGAATGAAGCTAGATCCTTCCGACCGAATTAGTTCCGATCTTGATTCCTACCTTTGCTTCCTGGGCGCATTAGGAGTGGAAAGCGGATACAACCTAGAACGTGCTTGAACGAAGGAATGTATTTAATCAATAACTGCTCCGTAGGCCTTATCTTCGAACGTTCATACACAGTTAGTGTCCAGCTCGTCGAATAAATCTGTGGCATTCTGTAGGAAAATCCTTTTAAGCCGCCTTATCCGAGTGGTCAAGTGCGAGGGTCCATAAGTACACGTGCTTTGAGTGACCGGGATTCAAGCCCATGACTGCTACAGTGCTGTTTATTGTATTCTTTTCTACCTTGTGAACTCCTCTGACCATGTGGTCATCTGGCAGTATACACAGAAAATTTATTTTTATTTATGTTTTTGAGTCAGGGTGCTTGGGAGGTGGTCTTATTTCGGCTGCAGAATTATTTTGAAAGTTTGCAGGAGTAGATTAATGGGGGGGGGGGGGGAAGAGCTACAAATTTTGAGGATGAGCAATGGGAACTCTTCTGGTACAGCAGGTGTTTTCTTGGGTAGATTGTCGACAGTATTGATTGGATTTTTTTTCTTATTAAAGTGCAATATCAGTATTCTGTACTGCTCCACGGTCACTAGGTTAGTGGAGCTCACCGCTAATCATTTTAACAATGAATACAATAAATTACTGTATTAAGCAGTCATGTGGACTGCAACCTCGGTCAACTCAAACGCATGTGCTTCTGAGCTTCCGCATTCACCATTCAGCTATGTTAGGTCTTCTTTGTTCATTCCTATGGCTGAAAGTATCCTAAATGTAACATTTACTGAAATATTGAGTATAATTTTTACCGAATATGCTATTGATGAATGCAATTTAGTACATAAAGCAGTTCGAGTATAAATAATATAAGTATTTAAGCATCATTAATATTGTAAACTTATCTTGAATATGGCCATATGGTTGTTGATATGTTGATATTTTCTGAATGCATCCGACTATTCAGATATTAAATTAAGTTTATGAGAATTAATTATATTTAAATATTAATTATTTCTTGTTTGTCTATGGATAGTCGTTATTGAGCGTTCCCCAAAATAAATTAGTGCTTTATTTAGAAATTGCATCCTAATCCGCTTCGGAGAAAGATTTCTATTTTCTGTGTTAAAGGCTGGCAGAATTAATACTCAGAATTTTTTAAAAATTAGACACTTGACACCACGTTATTTATGTCATTCGAAATGATTTGTTTAATTCCTGAAGTATAAATTAGACAAAAAACTTAAACCTACTTCCTGACAAAAGGAGCTTCTAATATGTAAATAATATTGCATTTTTGTCAACGTTTCTGATCCAACACTTTGTATCCTTTATCAGGATAAAGTTGGGCAGGTAACCGATGTTCTCCATACTTGCTTGTTGGTAATATCATCAAGAGTAGCTCCTATGACATACTAATTCTAGTCTACCTGTCCTTATTACAAAAAAAAAGTTATCATTTTTCCTGACAGAATAAATGCTGTATACAGGACATTAAAAATAATTCCCTTGGAACAAAAGCCATATGCATATGATCATTCTGCTCTCTTGACGGATCTGGAGTGTATTACTTGGTAGATCGTTGGATACTTGAGTTCTTGACGATCTCTCCCCCATGCTCCAATGAGCCATTTTCATCTCATCGGTGCACCAAGGTTTAATATAAGATCAGTACACTCCATACATCAAAGACAAAGAAGAAATCATCAGTTAGAATAATAATAATAAATTTTTTGTTTATACTCCGGGACGACCAAACGGTCAGAGGAGTTCACAAGATAGATAGAATACAAGAAACAGCACCGTATTCAGTAGTCACAGGCTTGAACCCCGGTCACTCAAGGCACGTTTACTTATGCACCCGCGCGCCTGACCACTAGGCTACGGCAAGCTAGATTTATTTACTAGATTGGCCTTTGCAGCAGTACAAGTTGTACAAGGTCTTTTAACTTAAAAGGGGAGTCGCACGTGGCCATTTCAAAGTTGTTGTATCCTAAAAATAAAACAAATTTTCTGTTTTTACGGCCACATAAGGATCTTGTAGCAACCGTTATAAAGATAGAAATTTATCTTACAAAATTATATAGACATAACTTCATTACAGAATTAAATTAATAAAAATATTACAGAAATTAATCTGCTGGGTAGATTTCCGTGCTTTCAGGTTCCTCTGCTTAATAAAAATTAATTTTAATTAATTAAAATCATGCAAAAACGAAGATAACTTACAAAAAGTTAGAATACGTCTTCAGCATATTAGAGATAATAAGTACAAAATGTTACAAAAATTAAATTTAAAATATATTTAAGACAATCGACATGGTTTTCTAGAAAGAAATATTTCGTAAGAGAATTAATTGAGTTATTATTTAACTCTTAACCAATTCTTTTAAAATTTCACAGAAGTATATATTTTTCCGGAGGCTGAGAAATTTTATTACCATTCATTTCGTTAATCAAGCATAATATAGCTACCGGCCTCGATTAGCCACCATTTCAATATCTTTGCGCCCTCTAGCTAAACAGAAACGACGCTAAGAGACTTATCTCAATATGAACTTCAACCAGTGGAAAAGTAAACACGAATTATTTGAGAAATCGTCCTTGTCAAATTGAGGTCTGTTTCTTGAATGGTTTCATTTGCAGTTATAGCTTGTTGTGTTTAACGTATTGTGTACCCTACTAAGCCAAGTTGATGCGCTCCTTCACCTTTCGCACACTTATCACTTCCTGGACCTCCTCCTGAAGGAGCAAGGAATTGAACTGCTGCCAAGAGAACATAGTTCCGCTTAAACGCAACTTCTGAACATTACTATTCTCCATTATGAACTGCTTTCATGCGCATAACTCCCGCCCCACCATTCTCTGACTTTCTGACCGTGAAGTGATTTTTGTCCTTGAATGAATCGCGCTGCATTTCCCTTCACTGCCGCTTTTATTGCTTTCTCATTTTATTATTATTTTTTTCATAAAGGAATTGGATAATACAGCAAGCCATTGTAAATGTGAAACTGATCTACTTTAATTTAAAAAAACATACATAAATATGCTAATTTGTGATTATTTACAGTAAACTTTATTTTTATTTTAAATGTTTGAAATTATGATATAATTTTCAACTACCCTTTTCTTTCCTGAATAGAAAACGTGACATAAATATTCCGGGTGTCTCTTCTTAATAGAAATTAATTTTAATTAAGTAGAACCATGTAACAATGAGTTCACACCTTTTTATACCCTTTTCTTCTTTCCATATTCTTAAAAAAACACGCCATTCTTTAATTTAAAATGAAACAAATTTTAATAAAATTTTACACGAAATATATTTTATTAAACATATAGTATTTAGTACCGTGCATGAGTTGAAGGTTGAGATGATGAAAAAAGATATTTGTTGACATTAGACTTGAACTTCTGTAGATTGAAATTTTCAGGAAATACGTATGAAGGAAGGTTGTTCCAGAAAACGGAAGTTGAATGAATAAATGAGGAAGAAGAAACGTTGGTTCTGTGAGTCTGAAGTTGTACAGTAAAAAGATGTTGACCGGTTGCGTCATGTTCCGAGCGCTTTTGGGTGGGGGAGAAAGAAAGAGAGAGGATTATAGAAGCCAATTCAGAAGAACAGTGCCCATGGAAGTATCTGTAGAAGAGGCATGCGGTAGAAACAGAACGTCTATGAGACAGCGAGTGGAGAGACTCTGTTAGAGATGAATCATTAATTAACCTAACTGCCCTCTTCTGAAATGGAATTTAGAAGCCTGAGAGAGGTTTTGGGGACACCACCCCAGATGTGGGAACAATATTCCATGGTAGAGCGAATTTGCGATTTGTAAGAAGTGAACAGCTCTTTGAAAGATAAGTAACGCCGAGAGCGAAAGAGAAAACCCAGTTTTTTAGCTGCAGAGTTAGCATTATAATGTGCTTATATATTTTCAATATGTGTAATGTCCTCTTATAAATCTGGGTCCCAAAATACTGGGACCCAGATTTATAAAAGATATTCCGAGTATAAAAACTAATTATTTCTTAAGCTGGATATTTTGTAGAGGAGATACATTTGAAATATTACTGCTCTTGATTCTGTTATATTATCGTCATGTTGTTTACTGGCCAAAATTTTCAAATATAGTTTTTATGTAAATCAATGTTCTATATGTTTGGGGTGGGGGAGGGTTATTAATTGCCCTTCTTACACCATGCTGTTTCCTAGTTTAGCAATTTTAGATTTTTTCCCCCGCCTGCGGAAAATTTTCCATTAAAGTGTTATATCCTAGACTGTTGTTAGTTACAGATATGTAATAAAGAATCTGACAGGTATTGTAGTGAAAGCCAGCATCCCTTCCTCTTTGAACAGTCAGCTGTAAAGGGATCTATGAAATGGCCGTTATCAAGTATATTATTATTATTATTATCTGTTTATTTCCACAAGGAAATCACCCCGGGACGGCAAAGTGCCAGGAAGGTGCAAGTACATATCAGGGTACGAGATACTACATGCAGTGAGTTACATATACTGAACACGTAGTCTCGTCCCGAAATATTAGTATTAGTATTAGTAACGGCCGCATGGTGCAAGAAAGCCTATGGCTTATGCTGCACCAGCCAAAAAAAAAAAAAAAAAAAAATCCGAACAAAACAATGATAAAAACAAAAAAAAAAAAAAAATAAATAAATAACTAAATAATAATAATTAATAAATAAAATAAAATATAAATAAAAAGGAAATTAAACCTATCATCCTATGCGCTTCCCTTACCCGAAAGTACTATCCAGATGACCTTTGAATTTCCCCAAACTGTCAGCCTCTATCACCCATGAAGGCAACTTATTCCAGTAATTTATAACTCGCTGGCTAAAATAAAACTTCCTGCAGTCCAATCTAAACATTTCCCCCCGTAACTTGAATTTATGTCCCCTAGTTCTAGCATCATTTATAATCTTGAAAATTTTGTCTTCATTCATTTTACTGATGCCTCTCAGAGCCTTAAACACCTCAATCAAATCTCCTCTAAGGTGTCTAGTTTCCAAACTCTGCAATCCACATATTCGAAGTCTTTCTTCATAAGGACGCCCTTTTGCTGATCTCACCAGGCGAGTTACCCTTCTTTGCACCCTTTCAAGAAGCTCGATGTCTTTCTTTAGGTGCGGTCTCCATACTTGAACACAGTATTCCAAGTGTGGTCTAACATAAGCCTTATATAATGGGACTATCACGTCCCTATCTCTACTTGCAAAAGTTCGATAGATCATCGATAGGACACCATGGGCCTTCCTTGCAACCTTGCTCAGAGAATTTCATGTCTGACCGTATCGTAACACCCAAGTCCCTTTCCTCCAGTACTGGGTTTAGTTGAACTCCACCAAGTGAATAAGTTTTTTTGGGATTACTGTTTCCCAGGTGTAATACCTTACACTTTGTTGGATTAAAGCACAGCTGCCATTTTTCTGACCATTCTTGAAGTCTATCTAGGTCTCTCTGAAGAAGCTCAGCTTGACAGTGATCATTAACTACTCTACCAATTTTAACGTCATCTGCAAATTTAGACATCACGCCTTCTATCCCTTCATCAATGTCGTTTATGAAAATTAAAAACAACAGTGGTCCTAATACTGATCCTTGGGGAACCCCACTTCTTACATCAACCCAATCTGAGGAATAGCCATTTATCACAGCCCTCTGCCTCCTGCCCTGAAACCATCCTTCTATCCATCTAAGGATTTTCCCAGTGATTCCAACCTGTTCCAGCTTATAAAGCAACCGCTCATGTGGAACTGAGTCAAAAGCTTTGCTGAAATCTAAATAAACAATGTCGAAATTATTCCCTAAATCCAGCTCGTGAGTGACCCTTTCGAAATAGCGAACCAGATTTGTTAAACATGATTTTCCCTTTACAAAACCATGCTGAGTATCCTTGAGAATTTCAATTCGATCCAAATGATCCTGAATTCCACCCTTGATCATTGCCTCCATGATTTTCCCTATCACTGAAGTCAGACTGACAGGTCGATAATTTCCAACTTCACTTTTAGAGCCACCCTTATGTATGGGAGATACATTTGCACTTTTCCAATCCAAGGGAATCTCCCCAGAGTCTAGTGATGCTCGCATAATTAGCCTCAATGGTTCAGTGCACTCGCTTGCCGCCTCTCTTAAGATTATAGGGTATATTCGATGAACTCCAGGAGCCTTACTGATCTGTAGGCTCGAAAGTTTTTTCATTAAATAATCTTGCGAAATTTCAATATCATTAATTACATATTTTTTAACTTCGCTCCCACAATTTCCCATTGCCACAAAAGGCTTTTCATTTGTAAATATCGATGCAAAATAACAGTTGAGTTCATCTGCAACGGCAGCTGGTGTATTTATTACTATCCCCTTTCCCTTACGTAAAGGTCCGATCTGGTTTGTCCTTCTCTTCTTGGCATTTGTATATGTGAAGAATTCTTTATCCCCCCTCTTTGCTCTGTTTGCTAGTGATTTTTCATAAACTGCCTTTGCCTGTCGAACCTTTTCTGTGGCTCTATTACAGATCACCTTGTAGCTGTTATAGGCTTCAGTACTTTTTATTGCTCTGTAACCTTTCCATGCCACCTTTTTCTGCTCAAGTAATGTGGCAACTTCACTATTCATCCAACTTGGAACCCTTCTCGTGGAGTATTTTTTTTTTTAATGGTATATACGCATTCAAGGCATCTGTGATTAATGTTTTAAAAGCGTACCACAGTTCAATTGTATTCATTCTCAGCGCGATATCTACCCAGTTAATAGAGGCCATGTAGTACCTTAAGGCATCGTAATTTCCTTTTCTGAAATGAAAACCCATTCCTTTGCCTTTTACTTCTGTTACCTCTCTCGTCATCATCCACCGTAGAACTCCGTGATCACTTCCTGCTACTGGTTCCTCTACTGTCAGCCCTGTTATGTCATCTGATTCATGTGTGATGATGAGGTCTAGGATATTCTTTTCTCTAGTACTTTCCCTGAAGTCAGACTGAGGCCTGACATGTTGATACAAATAACAGTCATCTAGTTGATTTAAAAATTTTGTTCCCCATGTCGAGTTTCCTTCCCATTTACTCCAATCAATTAGAGGCAAATTGAAATCACCCATAATAAGGCATTGACGCTTACTTGCCCATTCCATTTGCATGTAGAGGCTTTTGTCATAATCTTCACAATCAGCTGGTCTGTAGATTACTCCTACTCGCATTATACCTTTGTTTCCAACTATCTCACACCATACAGACTCTATACTAGCATGTGAAACGTCTGAATCCGGGAAAGCTATCGTCGCACTCAGGCTGCTTCTGATAAGAAGCATTACCCCACCACCCCTTCTATCTACTCTATCCTTCCTAAATACATTATACAAGCCGTACTGAAACTCATCATCCCCAATTTCTGGGTGGCACCACGTCTCTGTGAGCCCTATTATGTCCGCGTTACTTGTTTTAACCAGCAGTTCGAATTCGCTCATTTTATTGACGACACTTCTAACGTTACTGTATAAACAATTAAGATTTACTGTTCTTGTATATTTAACAACCCTAACACAACCCTTGAAGTTTTTTAGGCTCTCTTCCCTGATATTAGCTACCCGCTCACGAGAAAGGTCTTTGCCCCCAGAACATCTAGATAATACGTCCAGTTGGGGTAACAGATAAGAACTCTTAAGGTATGTGCTAGAGTTACATTGACCAATTTATATACACATTTTATGTTTAATATATACAGTATTTACACATTAATGATTCTGTACATACATTATACAAATCATATTTACAATTCTATTACTATTAGATATAACCTAATAGTAAAGAAGTCTTTTGGGATATTCGGTGGACTAGGAAGGCAATTTACAAGCATTATTAGGTATCAGATGCCTTATTTCTATGTAGAGAGCTTAAATATTGTCTATTTATTATTTAAATTAAATTATTTTGTGTAAATTGCAATTCACTCTATGACCAATGTTTTTTAAGACTTCTAGTTTTTATTATGCGCAATAATTTGATTTTCTGCGAATAATACTCAAAACTGCACGATTCAAATTTCTTATTTTCTGCATACAATTAGCTTTCAATAATTGCAGACAAGTTACCCATAAGTTGAAACTCGATTTTGGAATGTCTAGTAGTAGAGAATCTCTTGTCTAGTTGGCAGTCGTGCTTTCTGGTTCCTTGCTTAAAGGCATTGACGGCGATTTTTCTCTATCCTTACTTCCACCTCCTTTGCATCCCAATCGTTTTATTCAAACGTTACTTAACAAGAAAGCTGATCTGTTTATTTCATTTCTGTTCCTACATTTCTATTGGTGTTTTTGTAAAATGTCTGTTCAAACCATTACACGCCCTTGCAGCTAGGACAGTTTGCACAAGCCCATGGGAAAAAACCTGGTTCCAGCCATATCTAGACGGGCTGGACGGTTATGAGCTTATTTGTAGCCTGTGGGTGAATTAGTCGGTCTCGAGCGAGGGATAATTTCTCCCCCACCCCTAACAACTCGACTTTGCACCTCGCAAAATAGTCAGATACAGTGGCGGATCCAGAAAAAATGACAGGAGGGCCACCATTTGTGACCGTGGGGAGGCACCATTTTGTGCACAAACAAGGTAGAATATAATGCACAGAACAAAACAAATATGACAGTCAAACGTGACTGACGGACACAGGCACACAGCTGAACTGTGAATTACTGTACTTTTAAGTAAACATTATGCACGACCAAACTGCATGACGCCTCGAACTAGAATGGCGATCACATCAGTATCAGTGTTGCCAACTGTAGACATTTGAAAATATCTGAGCCACAATGCGAAAATAGATAAAATCCTATGTTAACATAGGATTTTATCTATTTTTGCTAATGGGGGGGGGGATTTTTTTTTTTTTTTTTTTGTAGCTAAAGGAAATTTAAACGATTGGCGTATATTTTCCGAAAAATGACAGGGTGGGTCACGTGCCCCGTTACTTCTACCCTGAATCCGCCACTGGTCAGATACCACAAGAAAACATGGTTATCACTGCTGATGACCAGAGAGGGTAATACTCTTGATCTGGTTATCAGCAATGATCATTCTTGTATTAAGAATTTGCAGATAAAGGAACCACTAGGTGGCAGTGATCACAGTGTACTGATGTTGGATTTACTTAAAGATATAATTACTATCAGGGGTAAAGGAAAGGGTTTTTGCTTCCGTAAAGGTGAGTACAGTGGTCTCAGACAGTTTTTAAATTCTGTACAGTGGGACCAACTGATGATGTTACCAACAGTAAATTCTAAGTGCGAAGCATTCAAGGAATTAATCGTGGATGCTACTAAACGTTTCATACCTATTAAGAAATATTGTTCAAGGTTTAGGCCTAAATGGTTATCATATGAACTAATGAGACTCGTGAGAGAGGCCGACCGGGCTAGCCGAGTGGGTAAAGTACCTGCCCGGCAACCCAAAGGTCGCGGGTTCGATTCTCGCCTCGGGCTTGGATCAAAGTACTGCAAAAACCTTGGGAGGTGCAATATGGCCACAGAAGCCGATGCGCCAACAACTACCAAATCAAAAAAAAAAAAAAAAAAAAAATCGTGACAGAGAAGAAAAACGCATATAAATTATCAGGCGACACAGAAGCCTATGGCAGATATAAGCTAGTCTGTAATCAGGTCACAAAGGAGGTTAAGCAGGCGAAGGCAGATTACGAGAAATCTTTGGCAAAGGATGCTAAGAAAAATAGCAAGGATTTATTTACTTATATAAACTCTAAAAGGAAGGGGATGAATCTGATTGGTCCACTTGATATCGATGGTTCGATTGTTGATGATCCTGCTCAGATAGCAAACAAACTGAATGAGTATTTTGCATCTACATTCACACATGAGAAGTTAAGGTTTGAAAATGCCACAAGGTTATCAAATTGTAACAGAGTGCTTAATAATTCTGTATTAACTGAGAACAAAGTGGAGGAGAAATTGTTGAAATAGTGGATGGGATCTATCCAGTTATATTAAAGGAGGCGGCAAAGGAAGTAAGCAAACCTTTAGTCATAATTAAGAGAATATCCTTGGTCTCAAGGGAGGTCCCCACGGACTGGAGATGTGCAAATGTGTCCCCAATTCATAGTGGGGGATCGAAGGGTGACACGAGTAATTACAGACCAGTTAGGTTAACTTCTGTTCCGGGTAAAATAATGGAGTCACTGGTTAAAGATGCATTGCAGGATCATCTAGAAAAAACTGCAACAATAATTCAGACAAAGCATGGGTTGTTAAGGGAAAGTCTTGTCTGACAAATTTGATTGGTTATTATGATGTGGTTACGAAGGAACTGGATGCAAAAATAATTTTGATATCATATACTTGGATTTCAAGAAAGCTTTTGACACTGTTGCGCATGGAGGACTACTGTACAAATTGGAGCAGTATGGTATTAAGAGTAAGTTGCTGCAATGGATAAAAAAGGATGGTTGAGTGGGAGAAGACAGAGGGTGGTAATCAATGGGTGCTGCTCTTCGTGGACTAATGTTATTATGGAGTCCCACAGGTTCGGTGTTGGGTCCACTGTTGTTTTGTACATTTATCAGTGATATTGATGAAGATATATCAGGCTTAGTATCGAAGTTTACAGATGATACAATGGTTGGCAGGGTTGTTAATGACAGTAATGGCAATGTGTTACTGCAACAGGATCTAGAAAATTTGGGCAGATGGGCTGAGAAGTGGCAACTGAAGTCTAACATTGACAAATGCAAAGTACTGCATATGGGTAGAAGTAATCCCAGAGAAACGTACCAACTGTGTGGTACTTACAGTTAATTTTCTTTCATTTTCTACCTCCTTAACGGAGGTAGAAAATGAAAAAGACCTGGGAGTAATTGTGCATTCAGATATGAAGTTTTCTGAGCAATACAGACAGGTTGCCAGGGCAAGTCATGGGGTGTTGTCAATGATATACAGGAATTTTGTTAGCAGAGAAAAGGAGGTGATTGTCCCTCTGTATAAGGCAATGGTCAGGCCACGCCTTGAGTACTGCCTGTAGGTCTGGAGGCCTCATTTTAGGAAGGATGTAGATTTGCTTGATGGTGTACAGAGAAGGGCAACAAGATTGGTGAGGGGGATGAAGGGATCCTCTTACCAAGAGAGGCTTAAGTTCTGCAAATTGCAGCAGCTGGAGACTAGGCACCTGCGAGGTGATCTGATTGAGGTGTATAAGGCCTTGAATGGGTTGACCACGCTGAATTCTGATGGGATTCTTCCACTTGTTCAGATTACGAACCTAAGGGGGCATAAATTGAAATTGAGGAAGGACAGATGTAGAATAGATGTGCGGAAATTTGCCTTTGGCCAACGGGTGGTTAATTGCTGGACAAACTTCCATCTGTCGTTGTGGAAGTTGATAGGTTAAATAAATTTAAGGAGGAACTGGACAAATATTTAGAGGGGATTGTTTTGTATTTTTTTTTTTTTTTATCTTTTTTTGGCTGATGCTGCATAAGGTCATACGCTTGCTTTCTTGCATCACATGCCATTACTACTACCTCGGTTTTTTTTGTCCTGAAAACATTACGCCAATTATTACAAAAATCTCTGATCCACATTTAATTTTTGCCAACCTTTTACACCTGTCTAGTCTCCTGTTCTTTTCCTGTTTCATTTCTGTGTAGTAGGAAAAGCTTAACGAGCACATTTTGAGGCAGAAAATATTTGCCATCGAATTCTCGTCCTATTAAAGCCTTTCTTTAATAAACCCTTTTTAAAGTAATGGAGAAAGCCATTGCTACCAACCGTCACCCTTTTCAAAACTTTCCCGTCTGATTAATCATTCCTAATGTGGGTTTAGTCACTGACGATCGAAGACATATTTTATGGAACATTCTGAGAAGCTTGGCGAAACTGTAGAAATTGGACGCGATGTTTTGAAGGAATTTATTCGATTGTGTTCGATATTAAAACCTTCTAAGGAAGATTAAATGGGTCTGCCCATTGTCCTTTTACCGAATGGTGTTTCTTTCTGTTTTTTTTTTTTTTTTTCTTTCTGACCACATGTGCACTATGATGCATTGTAGTTGGATGACTTTTTTTTTTAAGGTCAAATTCACGAATGGTGCCGGAATACGGCTTTCATATTTATATTCGCAGTTTTGTTTATGAACGAAAGCAGTAAAACTTCTGGAGATCAGCTGCTTAAAATGATGATCTCTATACTCTCCTTCACTGGCGCCTCCGTAGCCAGGTGGGAAGGAGCAGCAGTGCGTAGCACACGCTTCTTGATTATACCGGGGTTCGAGCCCATCACCACCAAATACGGAGGATGCGGAAAGGTCAGGGAATAACCACCGCACCGGAGCAATATGGCTTTAGTTGCGAATGCTCCTAAAAACCAAATAACAACAACTCTCCTTCAGGTTTTTTTTTTTTTTTTTTTTTTTGCAACTACAGTAACATTAGTTCTTGTTAGAACAGACAGTCCTGTCTCATTTCCTCGTAAGAGTTAGCTTTTTATCTTTTGCCTTCCAGCGTTATTCTTCCTTACGAACATCTATTAATCTTTACCATAGAATACCGATTCCACATCTGGCGAGGCGTACCCGTCACCCCTCTTAAAAAATCATCGCCTCTATTTCAGAAGAAAGTTAGTCACGTAATTGACCCCGCTGTCAGCTATCATACATATGTTTTTCTTCTGAATCCCATCCTACAGATTTCTTCATGGCTGTTATTGCTCTGATCTGACATCCGTCATTCTTCCGCTTTCCTCTAAACCAGACGGAACACCCGAGGCATCCAGCAATCATCCATTAACGGTTCAGTCCCAAACCCACAGAATTAACTTTACCACCTGCGCTCGTTGAAAGAACAATATTTCTTCGAATGTATTTCTTCCCGAAAATTGCAGTCCACCGATATCAAATCCTGCGTTAAGAAGTATCATCTCAGTTCATCAAGTCATTTACCATCGTTTGGCATTAACGTAAAAAAACAGTTTATTCTTCTCCTGCCACGCTGTACTACTCAAAGGTTGTTGAGTGGTACCAAAAAGGCGATTAGATATGTTTTAAAAAATTAATAATAATATAATAATAATGAGGAGGTTTCAATTTCGCTTAATGATTTGAATGATGTGAAGATCCATATTCTCCTTCTTATATAAATGCTGGTAACCTCTCCTGCAGATTCGTGTATTCATTAATTGTTTATATTGTACAAGTAGATCACATTCTCGGCTTTCTGCTGGGAGTTAGTTATCTGACCGTAATACTTTGTAACCAGTGCAGTATTATAGCATTTTACAGTTTGTCTAAAATACTGTATTGTAAGCAATACAGTATTTCAAATATAAATTCAGTCTTGTAATTTTGCATGAATAGTTTTCATAATTTATCTGTTAAAAAACAAAACGTTTTTTATTCTTATGCTTTTGTGTTGGGGTGTTTGGAGAATACTCGTTTAACAAACGAGACACATACCTCATCTAGCAGCGCAGTACGCTGTCCTTCTACACCATTTTGAAAAAGGTCTTGATTCGTATCCCGTCTCGGTGCAAACAATTTTCATGGATATTTTTCTGTCTTTGGAGAGGGTTCACGATATTTCTCCTGAAACTCGGCGATGGATCTTTTTCGTCCAGTAAAACAGGCAAAGTGACCAGAGAATGGACCAAAAAACACAGATACAGTATAGTGGCGCTTCATGGTCTTAAGTTAATGTTGTTTTAATTTATGTTTCTGCTTCATAACCTCATGAAGTCCATGGTCATCATAAGGCTACGAAGTGGAAACATAAATTAAAACAACATTAGCGAAAATAGAATCATTGGAGGCTTTTACAGAGCTGTGGAATCGTGAATTATATCAAGCTCACTGATACAGAGAAATTAATTAAAATTTACAAGAGTAGTCACTCTGTTACTAAGAGTGAATGTCTTGCGAAATTGGATCAACCAAGGATCAGCTGAAAGTATTCTACAATGAAGAACCAGGTTGCGTGGATACCATTTAAAATGCAAAATCAATTGCCATAACAAAACTCAGATATTAATGACTAGTGCTCAACCTTTTTGGTAGAATCCTAGTCATTACTACCTGCTCTCCTAGGTCATATTTCTTCTGTGTAAACAAATGCGGCAACTGCTCATCGGTTTAATTTCCGGTCGTCGAGGTAACAGAAATATACTAGCGTGTCTTCAGACACGCGCACAAAACTGACACGGTCAGAACACACTTCTCTGAAGAATTGTCTTTCAATTAGTACAATACTTCTTTTTCTGGGCCTCTTCGTTGCCACCAGGGATCACCAAGTACACTAAGAAATGGAGGACTATGTGGGCGTCTGCAAGGAGTAAATTCTGTATGTTTGGGAATGGTCGGAAGCATCGCGGACGCTAGAAGAATTAAGAATGCCGTTATGGATATTGATCTCCCCTTAAAAACGGTTTATACGGATGGCAGGAGTACAAGCGGGGTTCGGAAAAAAGCCATCTCACTGAGCCAGATGTGCACTCGATCGTACTGGTCGTGAACAGGCGCTTTCTGCAAGTAGATAAGGAGGATATTTTCTGATCATGCTACACTCCTATAAAGTCTTAGTCTTGGCATGATGGCCGGCATTCTAAGGAAACAACTTTGCTTCTATTTTTGGGTGATTTCCTTTCGCATCCTGCACATTTAAGAGTTTATATATAACATTCGAGATACAGTAATGGAACTGCATTCGCTTTCGGTGCTATTGTGTTTGATAAAATGGCTTTAAGTAGCGAGAGAGAGAGAGAGAGAGAGAGAGAGAGAGAGAGAGAGAGAGAGAGAGAGAGAGAGAGAGGAATAAAGCTAAATTTAACTTATTGATAACTTATTGTGACCAGGTTTTAAGACCTGGTCACACCTTGCAGTCTTCTTGAAGAAGGTGCTTATGATCATTGCATTGAATATTATTAGTTAATACCTATTATGTGCATATGGACGAACATACAGAACGAAGTTAGTGGGGTGGTTGTTGCTTATGAAACGTGAATATAAGCAGGAAGCGAAAGGTCTGGTCACTGCATTGCCACTCACGTGAGGTTTAAGAAATCCTTTCTCGTGAGGCAGGCCTAGTTTTATCACTGCATAATAAACGATTTAATTTGAATTATGCGGTTTCGTATAATACTGGATAAATCAAAAAATGGACCTCAAAGTGCAGATCAAAAGACTCTTTAGATGGGTGTCGGCTGAACCGTGGAAAATGGAGGCTTTTGATACGAAGCTCTCGGGCTCCAATTCAGCGGAGGTAAAACGTTTATTAAATGTCCATAACATAGTTATAACAAAAGGTAGTGGTTCCAAACTAACAATGCATTCTATCCAGGATTTCAATGCCCAGTGCCTTCCGTGATTATCGGGGCGAACCTAATTTAGTAAACTTGGCAAAGCAATTGAGAAAAAAAAATTTTTTTCGAAGTTGCTGCTTCAGATACTATATTTCTGTAGGCGTCCAACTTTTTGTCAAATTGATACCTTCCCCCCTTAGGGAATTCTACTTATTTGTTTATTCTAATGTTTCCGAATTTAATCTTCCATCTAGACATAATTGAATCATTTCTCTGAAATGATTCATTAATGTCTAGATGGAAGATTGAAATAAATTTAAACGTTGGGCTTCTGCAGTAACGGTTAAATCTTGAGGATTGGTAAAGTTTCGGATGAAGTGGCATCTGAAATATTGATCGAAGAAACCCGGTTGAAGCATCTTTTAACTGGTGATCTAGTGAACTTCATGAAAAAATTATTATTCTGTACTTTGTGCCCCAGTACATAATTGTACGTCGAGTTGTCACTTTTACATTCAAATGATCCACCATGTCTGTGAAATTTCAGACCATTCATTGCTCTGTCCAATAGCCCATGTTGTGTTGGCATAATCAATAAAAGACAGATTTCTATTAAGGCTGTAATAGTTTCGTGCCCGCTCCAGCCAAAGCTTAATTTGTAGCTATCTGGATATGTGCCAGTGATTAATGTTATGCGCTGAAACAGATTGCCGCAGATTGTTCTTAATAACGGTAATTTTCCATTTATAGATATGATGCGCATATGTTGCCTGCAAGAACATTACAATACACTACAAAAGGCAGTGCGTTTTTTTTTTTTTTTTTGTACTGTTTATTCTCTCCAGTATTTCAATTTATCCTTTAACCATTGTTTAGATTTTTTTGTTGTGTGGTATGTTTTTATTCATTGAATATAAAAATGATAATCTTGCCCTAAGTTAAACGTTTTTTCGTTCACATACCTTACATAATTCTTGTTTAATTAAATTGAACACATTTATACGATTTTATAAAATATTTAATGCGTATAGGGTAGTGCATAACTCGTTAGTTTTAGACGAAAAGCAAAAAACTTTGCAAAAACATCACCATTACTATAATATCTCGTGTTAAAATGTTTAAGCTGTTTAATACTCGATTACCTGTTATTTTGACCCCCGGAAAAATTCCCATTTATAGCAGTCACCTTAGGGGGTCATTCACAAGTCATAGCGGAGGGAAGAGTGGGAAACTGTGCTCAAATATTGAATAAAAAGTTTTTAACTTTACTTTTACAGGTTTTTAACTTTAATTAAACTTATTAACTTGAAGTATCTGCGCTCTCCACGAGTTCAGAATTGGGATAAAATACACAGGCGCATTGCCCGTGTATTTTATCCCAATATTGGTGACCTGTTAAAATGTTTGTCCCTTCTTGGTCTCAGTTGTATCATTTTTAAATCATTTATTTGCAATTTCATTTCCATAGATTTTTGCATGGGTATGACATGTTTTTTTAGATAGCTGCTGATTTGATTTTATAATAATAGAACAACTCCCGAGAATATAAATTATGATTTCGTATTGGTTTATTTTTGTGTCCTCAATCTATACATTCGTATATGTGGAGTTCTCGATGAAGAGGGGGGAGGTATGATATGCAGTAGTCCATTATTTTCTTCAGTGTGCAGAGTATACGAGTACCGTTAAGATTACTGAGCTATTTCACATTGAAGAATAGTCTACATGGGGGATGGAGGGAGGAACGATAAACGCATTTGTGTTTATTTTTTTATCGTTAAGCCTAAACAGAAATTGGTCGAAATTTGTTATTGGCATGCAATATTTCATTCTTTGCACGTGATGTATCACAGTTTGGCAGTTGGTCGATCCTTTCAAAACATGCTCTATAATCCCAAGACTAGCGATAGCCTTTGGTAGCCAACCGATCATGCAATCAATAGAGATTGCTATGATTTACTCGTATATTATCGCAAGTCATTTGAACAGCTGCTTCATTCTTCCACGAAGCCTTGTGATGGATTTCATGCGATTCGCTAAAAGCAACCAACTCAACATTGCCTGTTTTCAGGAGCCATATTTATGTCTTATTTTGTGCAATATCTTCGATTAAATTGCGGATCCATATTTTCTAACCGCTCGGTTATGGAATTTTCTTTCTTGTGGACTGCTGCAAAAGTTTCATTCGAGCTGTGGTATAATTTCTGTCTGATAGCCATTCCGGTGCTGGCTTCTATTATTTTCATGAAAACCAAGATGTAAGTCATTTTGATGTAATGAATAAACTACTGAATTTTCATTTTCATGCCGTAAACAAACGTACCTTAATGGTTTTATATGTATCGTTTCGTTTACTTTAATGCCTATTATTTTATTTACTTAACACTGTGTATAAAGCAAAGACTATGCTCAAACATATCAAATAAAAAAAAAATAAATAAATAAATAAAAAAATATATATATATATTTGCCATATCTCCCCCTCTTCCAAATAACGCCATTATAAATGTTTCAATGTTCTTTCTATTTTATTTATTTTATTTTTTGTATATATAGAATACACCGCGTCTTTCGACCACTCCAAGTTAAAGAGAATAGAAAAATTATATTATTTTTCACCTTATCAGTTTATTTCTGAAGAAATACTTCTTTCCAGCTGCCCAGCTGGGGGGGGGGTGTAGTTACATTCTCTACTAAATAACATTATCCCCCCCCCCCCATTGCTCTATGCATTCTGGACACGGTATAAAGATAATTTTCTAGGCGGTAGTCGAGGAAAATTTTACCCGGATCCTCCCTAAACATTCTCACATTAAAATGTGTGGTGTGGCAAAAATGGACTTATTTTCGCGCCTACATAAAAAAAACAATCATGAAATATCTGTAAACCTGTTGTTACTCGCAAATGATTCCAAGTTTTAATAGGGACAGTTTCGTCCCCTACTGTTTCTAAAAATTATAATGCGAAAAATTTCTACGTTTTTAAAAAAATTTCTAAATTTTTCTAAATTATAATGCAAAAAATTTCTACGAACTAACTCCATTTTAAAAAAATCCGTATATAATTTCCATTTCAATTTTTACTGAAATGAAAACTATTTCAGTATTTTAAATATGATCGAAGTTAACCCGTTATTACAACGAAAACGAGCTACGAAGCAGTGTTATAAAAACGGCACACAGTATTCTTTGAAATAAATTGCAGTCAAATAATAGAAATGGAAGTACTGTATTATTTAAAAAAAAAAAAAAAAATCTGCGATTTAAAATACATATTTAAATCGCTGGAAGTATTACTTGAAAGAAAAGATAGATATTTAAATCGCTGAACCGACATTTTAATATTTAATTTTAGTATGAAAATTAAAAATAGGAAAAAACAGTAGAATTATTATAGAAAAATCGCCATTATTTTCAATTAAATATAGCACGCGTTTGGCATGCAACGTCGGTTGATGAAAACGTTTAAAATATGAAAATGAGCAATAACTCTTAAAAAAAAAAAAAAAAAAAAAAAAACAGATGTAAAACCACAATAGTTTCTTCCTTTTGGACAATTTGCTGAAATATATTTCTTGCAGATGTCGCCTTTGATAAATTTGCCCTTTCTTTTGGAACATCATATTTTATACTATTTTGTGCAGAGTCACTCTTTTCCTGTCACTTTATCATAAGTCTTCGCGCTCTACTGAACACACACACACACACGTGTGTTTTCTTTCAGAGAGTTTTTTCCGCCATAATTTCTCTCAAGATAATTTGAACCAACGTTCTTAAAGTCTGTAATTTTCTTCTTTGTGGAAGTGGCACACCGTAAAATTTTTGTCATATAAGCACGATATTATGTTGATCTCAAATGCTAATTATTATCTTTAGAATGGGTCTATACTGGAATTATTGGAGGAGGTGGGCAGCTTGCAACTCTTTCCGAGCTTGTTTTAACCGCACACTTTTTTTTTTTTTTTTTTTACATGATAAGAATACTGGGATGTAGTTATTTTAATAGAAGGATCCATTATTATCGGTTCTCACAGATTTTAAGTTCTTAACTACCAGTATTATCTTACAAAATATTTGTTTATTTATAAGACTTTAGCCATTGCAGGACTTCTTCACCTTTGGACAACTGTCTGCTTTTAATGTGTGATTTAATATTCGCATAAATTACTACTGGTACTTACATTATGCGTGGTTATATTGTACTGTTCCGCCACGCAACTTACGAGTGACAGTTAATTAATGGTAGTTTATTTTAGTACTCTTTCCTGAATAAACTGTACATTTTGGGTTTTCAGAAATAAGTAAAAGTTCGTATGTGATGCTGAAGTTAAAGTTCTTCTGATCTGTGACAAATTCATGATGATCTGGAAGTAATGAATGGAAATTAAAATCCAAATACGACGTACAATTATAAACTATCTCAATCATTAAGGGTACTATATATGTGTGTGTTTCGATTTTAAGTTGTAATGTGGATATTTTGCAGAAATAAACTGAGAATTAATACAGATATATATATATATATATATATATATATCTGTATTAATTGTACAAATAAACGCAGAATAAATGCAAAAATGTGGCAATAGGTGAAATATAGACAAATGTGAAAGAGAAGAGAAATTGTATGCTTTAGCTATAAGTTACACACGACACTGTCGGGATATAATGTTCGCAAAATAACTGATACACTTTCTTCAACTTTTGTCAGCCACTATTTTGTATTCCCCATGAAGAAACATGAGTAGTAAAAGGCACAGTATGGTCCAGGAGGCCCTTGTGCCAAAAAACACCCAGCAAAACAACAAAATAGTAGTAAAAGGACAAAAGCGTTCTCTGTGGTTGTTGTCTGCAGTATTTTTGTTTCTTTGGAATTTAATTACAGGCATAAAATTACTTTAATCTAATTGGTTACATTTAGCCAGCCAGCGTATTACATTTTAAAATTCGGAATAGTAATTTATTTCATTAATTAGTACACTTATTCCTTCGTTTTATATGAACTTCAGTTTTAAGGTTATATGTATTCAATAATATTTTCTATTAATCTGTTTCAAGTATGCAGGCCTAATTATATATATTCAAAATTTGTAATAAAATACAGTAAATTCTGTGAAATCTGCTATTTTACAATCCGAAATTCTTTAAAATCCGTCAAACCGGCCCTCATATCAGCGATTGCAATTATCTTTAAGAATCCGTGCAAAAAACAGAGTAACATTTCGCTCTTTATTAGATGTCGGCATCTTGTACTTTAATCCAGTTTTACGGCCAGCAGCATTTAAACTGCTTAGATAATGCAGTGGTCTTAATTCTCACAGCAGAACAAATTTCCTTTTCAACGAATTGTCCAGATATTGCACTACTTTCAAATGGGCGCCAGAAGTTTAATTGGCCGTATGTTTAAAAGATGAAACTGCTGTGAGACCCTGTTTCAAGTCCTTCATTAGATAAGGTATAAGGTATAAGGTATAAGGTATGTTAGTGTCTAACGGCTCCTGGGATTTCTCCCATCTCCGCGGGTGTACATTGTATCGGGGCCAGAGATTTGAAGTGTGTGGGGGTCATGTGCTGTGTATTGTGTTGTGCCCTTTGTTCCTCCGGTCTATTAGCCGCCGAGCCCCTAGTGGGACCCGACGTTACCACACCATGCCACGGGGAGGCTGACCGGGTGTACCACTGTAGCTAGAGTACTCTGGCGGGTCCTGCCACCTACTTTCCTGGGATTTCAGTGGCTAGGACCAGATTTAAGAATGAGATGATCGCTGTTTCTTGAGCAACGGTTGTAATTTTAACAGAGCGTAGGGTTGTTCGCTGATAACTTGTTCTAGGGCCAAATAGGTCGGGCAGTAATTTTGATGTTTTTAGATTTAGACCTGTGGGGGCATGAGTGTGTGTGTATATAAAAATATATATACACACACACCCACACACAAATATATATATATATATATATATAAACTAAAAAAAAAAAAAAAAAAAAAACGTTGTGCAAGAGAAAAGTAAGGGAGGAAGGCAAAAAGACTGGAGGGTAGGAAACAGAAGAAAGATAGTTGATGACCTCTAGTGACAACACACGGACAAAATAGTTATAAAGAGTGTAATAGCAGACTGGAAGGACAGTTCGATATCAGCCGCCATGCGGTGTGCGAAATCAGTTTTCAAAAGTTGTAATTAAGCTAAAGGCATCTGTTCAAAAGCGGTTCAAAACGTTCCATCAACCATGCAATTTAAATCCTTTTGGAAGCAAAAACAGAAGAAAGGACATGATATCATAAATGCTAACAGGTGTATGCAGGGCATTTACATAGGCCTATGTACTATACAGGTGACCCCCGCTTAACGCTGATCATTCGTTCCGGAAAAACAGAGCGCTAAGTGAATCCGCGCTAAGCGAGCGCCGCTTTCCCATAAGGTAACATATGTATTTGTGAGCTGCGGTCGGTGCCATAGGATATTTCCTAATCAATAATAAACGGTAATGAAAAGATGCACAAATGTCGGTCAAAATATTTAATATTCAAATATTTGCACATATAAAATATTCTGCATTACATACGTATAATTATGTGGTAACTACTTGCGTATCAAAAGTAAACAAAATTCCAATTAAAATAATGAATTTAATTGATTTAATTTAATGGATGAATTTAATCATGAAAAATGTGTGGATGGATTTTGAGTTGAACTTTGGCCCTCTTCCAAATAAACTAAAAGGGGTATTAATTTTAAATGGCCCGCAGCGTTACCACCCAACAATAAAGTCAACCGAACCTTCGCCGCTTTGAAACTTGGCATGTTTTTTGTTCTTTCAATATGAAACTTCTTTTAGGCATTCGTTTCCACAAAAGTCCTGCTTCATCTATGTTAAAAACTTGTTGAGAAGTATAACACATAATACCCCTCTTCAATAATTTTAACAAGTTCTTTTTTGAAAGTTTCGGCTCCTTAATCTGCACTAGCGGCTTCTCCCGGGATTTTAAATCTATTCTACCAGTTTTAAATGGTTCCACATTTTTTTTTTTAGGCGAGTTTTCTTCAGATCATCGTATTGGCAAATCTCTTCTCTCTCTCTCTCTCTCTCTCTCTCTCTCTCTCTCTCTCTCTCTCTCTCTCTTTTTAATATTTAACTTAACTGAATTCTGCATTGGAATATTATCTTCAATAAAATTAGTCTTTCCATTTCAATCCTAATAGCCGGTCTAGTCCTAGTTGCTTGCAGTGGAACAGCTATCTTTCCCGCTGCTAAAATTAATTCTTTATTTTTTTTATAATTGTTCTTACAGTTAAACTTGCAAGTTCTAAATTATGGCACACATCCGCTTGTCGTTGACCGGAATAGATTCGCTTCAAAACGTCTAATTTAATTTTCAAATTGAGTCTTTTTCTTACATTTATAGTCTTCGTACTGCGCCCAGACGTTGTTGCATTTTCATTCCTGTCGGTCATTATTAGATCTTCGAAAATATAACTGCGTTGGTTGAATTAATTATGATACAATGTTCAAGTAAACTGTCCGTTACGTACGATGTCTAATACTGTACTGAGTGATGACTAACTAGACTTCGGATAAATGCATATAACGCAAATATTACAAGCAATATATTTGATCATTTTTTAAAATGTTGATCTCGGAACTACGTAACAAGTGACTGTACTTAAATTAGCGTGGAGAAAATTTCACTGAGCGTGGGAAAATTGCTCAAGTCGACGTGGGAAACGTTTTAATGCTGTTTTGCTATTCATTTTCAAGCTATCGACTCCATCAAATGAAACGATTTCGTTAAATATGTCAAAAATGTAATCTGTAAAAGAGCGTTATAGTGATCTGTGACAGCGTTATAGTCAGATATGGGTTATAATATAAGAACAGCGTTATAACGAATCGGCGTAAAGCGAACCGCGTTATAACGGGGGCCTGCTGTATACATAGGCCGCCGTAGCGTAGTGGTCAGGCGCGCGAGTGCATAAGTACACATGCCTTGAGTGACCGGGGTTCAAGCCCGTGACTGCTGAATACGGTGCTGTTTCTTGTATTCTGTCTATCTTGTGAACTTCTCTGATCATTTGGGCGTCCCGGAGTATAAACATAAATTTTATTTATTTATTTCAAAAGTGATGGTCAATAATTTAAAGGTGAACTGTACAGATTACAATATGCAAAAAAAAAAAAAAAAGCCTAGTAAACATGGGTCCTTAAGTGAATCGTTTTCGAGATATTGCACATTTCTAGTTGGGATCCACTACTGACAAGGTGAACTGTACAGAGTTTGGATTTGCCACTGACTTGTTTGTTTAGGTTAGGTTATGCTCATTCTCTCCCTTTCCTCTGTCTCAGTGATCTTAGACGTTGCAGGCATGCCAGTACTTGTCAAAGGATAGTCAACATGGAAAGAGATTACAGCAACGAAGAGTATGCAGACATGCACTTCACGTATGGTAAAGCCAAAGGCAGTGCATTCGAGGCTGCACGTTTGTTTGTTCCAAGAAGCATTTTCCCGCCGAAGGCAGCCCAACAGGCCCACATTCATCATGGTACATCAACGCCTTAAAGAACATGGGCGCTTTGCACATGGAGTACGAGCAAGTAGGCCCAGAAGCATAATACCTGATGTTGAGGAAAGGGTATTAGAAAGAATCGAACAAAATCCAGGAATTTTGACAAGGCGGGTTGCTCTGCAAGAGCATGCTGAGTCAGAAGTGAGTGGCGAATTTTACATAACCAGTTACTAGAAAACGAAATGCACAAGGCATAATTCCTTATGGGTTTAGGTAATTAACTATATGATATCGGTGTAACTATATAATATCGGTGCACTACATACGTAGTTCAAATTTATGGGTTAACTATGGTGTATTTACACCGATATTATATAGTTAAATAGCCAATTACTGTACCCCTGCCTGCGGGTACAAGGTCTCAGCAATAAATACAGACTACCCTTCCAGAGTGTTCCCATAGTCAGTGGCGGATCTTAACAGAAAATGTTCATTGTCTCGAAACGGTTCATTTGCTGCCCGGTGTTCACTGGGACTTTTTTGCTTATTTTAGTGTGTACTTTTCACTCTTTAAATTATCGACCATCATTTTTGAAACACCCTGTATAAGTTCAGTTATTTGTGCTTGATATTTGTTAAAATATACTCCTCTGAAATTGTTCAACCACTAGATGTACATCTCTAAAGGTCGAATGCTGCTGAAATTAAGCAGTTCCAGAGCTGTTAACAGCCATTAAATGGAAACATTAACCACTTTTTCTCTCCTAATTTTTTATTATTATTGAAATTTAAAAACGTTATTTTTTTTTTGTAAATAATTACTTTAGATTAAAAACTATAAGATATTCATAAAATTGCTTTTATTAAATGCACTGAAATAAAAAAAAAAATGGATGCTAATGCAGAGACCTGACAGAAAATGAAATTTTTTCACATTCACCAAGAAGCGTTTATATTAGTTCTGTTTAAAGTACGATCTTGAAAGTATTAAATTTTTGTTTCGGTGCATTTCATAAAACCTGTTTTTTCTTAAAAATGTTTTATACATTATGGACGAAAAATCAGGATAACTTTTAAAAAATTCACTAAAGCAATTATTGACGTTTGTTTTCAGTCCATTATTTGTTCATTTATCATTTTCTCGTTTAATTAATCAGTATTTTCCCCCATTAAGTTTACGATATGCTACGTTTAAAGTAAATTAGCGAGTAAAATTTCTTGTTTCTTTTTCTCTGTCTCTCTATCAGACAACAGAATTCTGATTTTGTTCTCGAAGACAAAGATGAAACATCTGTTACCGATATCGCGTTAAAGGTCCAAAAACGCAAAAAGGACAGGTTGGTAAGTGTTTTGAAATGTTAATTCTACTTGTAACTTGACCAAATATGCAGTTTAGTATCACAACATCAAACAAAATGCCGAAGCACACACACTGGCGCCTCCGTAGCCAGGTGGGAAGGAGCAGCAGTGCGTAACACACGCTTCTTGATTAGACCGGGGTTCGAGCCCGTCACCACGAAATACGGAGAATGTGGAAAGGTCAGGGAATGACCACCGCATATTCTCGGAGCAATATGGCCTTAGTTGCTAATGCTGCTAAAAACCAAATAACAACAACAGCCGAAGCACACACACACACGTGTTTGTCTTCACCTGCCCGCTCGCATGTAACAATTCGACTCTCATCAGACAGTTTTCATGAAATTTTACATTTAGGCCTCTTAAAAAGATTTTACCAGCCATTTCAGACTTCATTAAAATCGGACCAATTGTTATTTCTTTTTTCGTCCTCACGTAATAACTTCACTTACAATAGATGGATTTCCGTGAAATTGTATATTTGTGTCATTTAGAAAGATTTGTAGAGCCATCCCAAATTTCATTAAAATCAGAGCAATAGAAACCGACGGTTATTATTTCTCTGCCCGTCCATCCGCATGTAATAATTCCACAATCATGAATGATTTTCATGAAATTTTATATTTGGCTCTTTTAGAAAGTTTTATGTGCCTTCCCAAATTTCACTGAAAACGTCCAGTAGAAATCCTGCAATTATTATTTATTATTTTCCCCCCGTACATATTACATAGGCCATCAATATATATCTTACTTAATGGTGTAGCTAAAGCAGTGTAAATTATGTTTTATTTTATTTATTTATTATTATTATTTTTTTATTTTTTATTATTATTTTTTTTTTGTCGTGCGCTGGTTGAAGTAATGAATGAGCAATGATGCGGATGCTTTTATGCGCGAACCGAGAAACAAATTTTCTCGGTTCGCGCATAAATGTTTTTTTTGTTGTAAATCATGAATTATAACTAATTAAGTATTATAGGTATTCTTGAAGGTCGAACTGTCGATTATTAGTTATGTAATTTAATGGCAATGGATCGAATCAAAAACTTTCATCTGTATGGTATTCAAGACATTATTAATACTGTACTTTTTTTTCCCTTTAAACTTATTTAATACGAGAACGATATTGAAATGAAAAGCCACATTTTTTTACAATTGTTATAAATATTAAAAATATCTCTCCTAATTTTTTTTTTTTTTTGAAAGATATGTATTCTAAGCAAAAAGATATCGCTAAAAAGTTAAAAGAT
This sequence comes from Mastigoproctus giganteus, assembly GCF_048544385.1. Taxonomy (NCBI): domain Eukaryota; kingdom Metazoa; phylum Arthropoda; class Arachnida; order Uropygi; family Thelyphonidae; genus Mastigoproctus; species Mastigoproctus giganteus. The sequence goes on along the minus strand of NC_143582.1, from coordinate 164,416,330 downwards.
TGGAATATAAGGATTAAAACATTAGTAAAACGGAATTTTTTTAAAGTGTCATTTTTGGGATTTCATCCAAACTCACACACTGACATACATTAATTATCAAATAAAAAAATTTAAAAAAATTGATGTTTCTTTTCTTTTCGGAATTCGTAATCTTTTTACGAACTTGTTATTAGCGGATTAATGTCATGAACACAATTTACTTTAGCACTGCACTGTCATAAAATTGGTGTGTATTAAAGCTAACGCGAAGGCGAACTCCGCTATAAAGGGAGCTATAACATATGGTGAGATTCTTATGAAGACAATATTGAACAGCTTTTACTATAGGAGTAAGGTCTACGCAATTATCACGCCCATCAAAATGTCTGAAAACATGAAAGAGAAACCGTACAACGGCCTATGATTCTGTATTTAAGAATATGGACTCTCACTTAGGCTGAGGCTGTTAAAAGTTTTCAAGAGAATTACTGTGAGAGTTAGTCCATTTTGTTCTCTCTAATGATCAATTAAATGAATGCCCTTTGAAAAGATAACTCTGTAAAGAGGACAGAGGCTTGCTCAGGTGTAATTAACGCTTGGGTGGGTGTAACGCCTTGCAGAAGAAGGGAGTTGCCTATATGTGGTTTATCATACTGGAGAGAAAGCAGAAATTTATTACCTGATGCATTTACTTTTGTATAAATTGAGTTGTTGGATTGGATTGTTTTAGATGCGCGAGACCATGAAGCGTTAGCGTATTGTATCTGTAAATTGCGTGTATTTTTTGGTCCGTTTGCCCATTTTTAGGAATGAAAAACTTGACTTTCTTGCGCAAAAAAAAAAAAAAAAAAAAAAAAAAACACGTTACAGCCCTTGCTTGAAACCGACTGATTCGTCTAGGTGTGGGAGAAAGAAAAAAAAATGCACAGAATCCATGTCGTCTCGAAGGGAATTGAACCTCAGCATTTCTTACACGGTGTGGATGAACAGCAATCGTTTTCAGTATGCTGGCTACAAGAGCGATGGGAAAGTGATTGTATGCTGTATTTTGCTGTCTCCAAATAAACTCTGTATGCATTGTGGGAATGGAAATATCCTGAGTGAGTGTCCGAACCCACGCTTTGCATAATAATGAGCTGACTAGGACGTGTTGCTGTGGCTCAAGCGGTATACATTATCTGGAAGTGTATACATAAACCGTTGTGACCTCCGCAACTGTGTAACACTTTCTTCATACGTGCAAAGTATAAAGCCTTCTCCCTTTCAGGAACCTACTTAACCCCTTCATCCATTTAATACGTGCGCTCTGCGAAGTTTCCCCTTGGAATATCTCTCGAATATCCGTTGGAGACGCGTCTAATTTTCTGGAAAGTAACTTTAAAAGCAATAAAGGACCTATTACTGAGTGCGCTTTGACCTTTAACTCCGGCCTATAATTTCTCGGTTCGCAGCCTGCTCCTTTAGTGGATGTTGCGGAACGTGCAGCATTTATTGCAGTTTTATCTTTGTCGCAACCATCACGTCTGCAAAGTGTTGTTTAGGTGACTCCTTTCATCACATCGTTTCATCCTCCTGTCGATGGCTATAATTCGCCCACATTAATAATGTTTATGAGAAATAATTGTCCAGTTAGCGCGTATCTTATTTCTCTGTTTATGTCCTTCCAATAAGTTAAAGTGTATACCACACTTCTGTAGGCTACTTGGCTTCCTTTGTGTTATGTGTCTCCAAGGAATATTACTGCTTATATTTCTTCTAATATCCGGCATAAGTCCCCTGAACTATTGAGTTTCTGGTGATAAAACCAAATAAGATATTTAAATTTACAAATACAAGCGACTCGATTATGCATAGTAAGGGTGGCACGTATAATATAAAATATTAAAAATAAGTTTATAATATAGGCAACGCTTGGCTGCAGAACACGCGCAATTTATAAATATAATATATAGCGTAGTGTGGCCTAAGTCGCTGGTGCGCCTGAAACTCTACAAACAACTTAAAACATGAAATAGTGAAACCGAAGAAAAGAATGATGAAACGAATGGCGAACAAAGTCAACAGGAACGGTTATGAAAGCAGTTCAAATCCACAACTAGGACAGGTTGTGGGATTTCGTGGATTGCAACATCGGCAAATCCACGAACCAGATAATGGAGTTTGACCTTATTTTCGCGATTTCTTTGTTTAAGATGCAATCTGTAGGTCTCGCCAAGTTTGTAGGCACAGATCTGCCTGGATCTTCCCATTATTAAATTAGTGGAGAACCTGTTTCTGGATTTTCTTAATTTGTGGGTACAGTATAGTAAATTTGCGTTTTTACTCTAACAATGATTTCATCTTGCTACAATAAAATAAATTTTCTCTAAATTTAATAACTTTATTGAAATTTTAAAAAAATTATTTAATTAATTCAATGAACTTAGGTGAAATGTTAAAAACTAAAGCACAAATTGTGAGCAGTAGCTTCATGCTACAGCTGAGCAAAACAATTCGTTTTCTTTTTTTTTTCTTTCTTTTCTTTTTTTTTTTTTTTAGTTCAAACTGTCAGTTTTCCATATGGTATCTGTTCACTACAGATTTGGCGAGATCATAACTTTGAACCTTTAGCTGTTTCTTTATACAGGTTTTACAGCGATGCGTCTGTTTTGTGATTGTGTTCTTTCGCTTTCTAGCTGTTGAAGAATCTGGGAGGGTAGTTCTTCTGAAACATTTTTTTATTCCACAAACGCATCGCGTGACGGATCTTCTGTGTGGTCAATCTCATTATCTTGCCATCAGGGTTGTGAAGTGTAATAAGTAGCATTTGTAGTTATCTGCTGAGATCATCCCAAAAATCCAACAGAGATCAAACACATATTAGACTCGAATTGCTCATCCACTCTCCTTAAGCTTACGAAAAAAGCATTCATTTCCACACTTCACATCTCTTACCTCAACCAAACTGATCCTCCCTGAAATCCACTATGCTCTGCAGTGACCAACCTCATGGCTACAATTGATGTCATTGTCAAGACATTTGAGGGTAATTGCGATAATTAACCTTTACTTATGTGAACACTGAAGCTGCATTTGAGGGTGTTGGTATCAACACCCTCAACAAGCTCTTAGAAGAAAGCCACTACGATGTTCGTGACAAATTCTTACTGTTCCTTAAAAGAACTACTTACTAATAGGCTAGTGCATGTTAATCTGAGAGGACACGCATGTACTCGTACTGTCAGTGCTGGCATATCACCAGGTGCAGTTCTCTTGGGCTGTTTGTTTATGTTTGCCATTGCACCAATTATGCATGACATGACCAACATAATTTACGTTGACGACCTTAAATTCCCATAAAAATGAACCCATCGGGCCACGTGGTATCACACTATTAATTAATGAGGAACTCCTCTTAATGCGCACGTGACAGCTCCATGAGAGAAATTACTCCCCAGTGAATCTATTCGGTTATTCTTTATGCACCTTTCCCCATGTAAAGAGAATATTTGCAGTTAAATGCTGTTTGCTAAAATGGGTGTTACACAAACATCACTTATTTCAACGGCACACGACCACCGATATGGATAAAATAAATCTAACAACAAGATTACCCGCGCTGATTACCAGTAGGCGATTCGTCATGACCATTAATTATTTTTGGAGAGAATAGTTTCTATCCCGAATATACGAAATACATGAATGTGGCGTATTTCTTCGCCTGTCCCTGGAACGTCTATGATACCCAAGGTGATTTCACTTGATGCTGAACTTATGATGTCCTTAATTGTTAAAGGTTAGAGATACAGATACTTCCACAAAATATTCCCTCCGCTAGAATTCATGTGTCGTGTTATCAATAATTTTTTTTGTACTGAAAGTAATGAATTGAAATTGAATTGAAGTTTGTATTGTAAGTGAGCTGAAATTTGGGCTACTAAATCTACGAAATTTGTAGACCTCTGATTGTTTTGTTAAATCTGTTTGGTTAAGCTAGTTTAGTGTAGTATCTTTTAATCCAGCTCCAATCCTTGTACTTTATCTTAATTTTATTCTCTTCTTTGTTCCTCATGACAGTTGTTGTTTCTTCGCCACTTCTTACCAGGAATCTGTATTCCTTCGAATACAGGAATCTGTATTCGAGTTCCGTTGTAGACTGGAGGAATTTCTAAAGGCCTCTTCAATCTGGGTAGCAGTTAGTTGATTTGAGGTGGACAAAGTAGAGTTTTCTCTTCCGTGAAGTATTCCGGGTTTTTTAGCTCGCACAAACACATGAATAGCTACCCTTGAACACACACACACACACACACACACACACACAATACGAAATGGAGTAATATGGTCTAAGCCGCTGATGCACCTAAAACTCTACAACGACAATAACTGTCTAATTTATAAATGTGTTATGCTATACTGCCTATTCACTTTATTACTTCAATGAGCTAATAGTTTTTGGTCATAATCGCTGCTCCAATATGTTCAGTCAACTAGGTGTTGAAAAGTGACACGAAGAATATTGAACCTTTCGTACAATAAAATTGTCATCAGTTTTTGGTATGGCCTGGGCAGCCAATGATGCTGATGAACACGCTTTTCCAGTTCGTCCTATAGGTTCTCATTGGAATTGGGATCCCTGAATTGGAGTAGCCAGGGCAGATGTTGAAGTTTTCGTGTTCTTCAGACCAACCTTTCACCATACCAGTTGCTACAATGGATAAAAGAATGGTTAAGTGGGAGAAGACAGAGGGTGGTAATCAATGGGTGCTGCTCTTCGTGGATTAATGTTGTTAGTGGAGTCCCACAGGATTCGGTGTTCGGTCCACCGTTGTTTTGTTTATTTATCAGTGATATTGTTGAAGGTATATCAGATTTAGTATCGAAGTTCGCAGATGATACAAAGGTTGGCAGGGTTGTTAATGACAGTAATGGCAGTTTACTACTGCAATAGGATCTAGATAATTTGGGCAGATGGGCTAAGAAGTGGCAACTGAAGTTTAACCTTGACAAATGCAAAGTACTGCATATGGGTAGAAGTAACCCCAGAGAAACGTACCAACTGTGTGGTACTACACTTAAGGTGGTAGAAAATGAAAGACCTGGGAGTAATTGTGCAGTCGGATATGAAGTTTTCTGAGCGATGCAGACAGGCTCTCAGGGCAGGTCATGGGGTTTTGTCAATGATATATAGGAATTTTGCTAACAGGGAGAAGGAGGTGATTGTCCCTCTGTATAAGGCAATGATCAGGCCACGCCTTGAGTACTGCGTACAGGTCTGGAGGCCTCATTTTAGGAAGGATGTAGATTTACTTGAGCGTGTACAGAGAAGGGCAACAAGATTGGTGAGGGGAATGAAGGGATCCTCTTACCAAGAGAGGCTTAAGTTCTGCAAATTGCAGCGACTGGAGACTAGACACCTGCGAGGTGATCTGATTGAGGTGTATAAGGCCTTGAATGGGTTGAGCACGCTGAATTCTGATGGGATCCTTCCACTTGTTCAGATTACGAACCTATGGGGGTATAAATTCAAATTAAGAAAAGACAGATGTAGAATAGATGTGCGGAAAGTTGCCTTTAGCCAGCTGGTGGTTAATTGCTGGAACAAAGTTCCATCTGTCTTTGTGGAAGTTGATAAGTTGAATAAATTTAAGTAGGAACTGGACAGGCATTTGGAGGGAATGGTGTGTTTTTTTTTTTTTTTTTGGCTGATGCTGCATTCCCTCATACACTTGCTTTCTTGCATCACATGCCACTACTACTACTACTACTACATTTGACAAGGTTGGACAGTTGCACTATTTGCTTGAAGTTTTCTCTCCATAGAGATAAAAATGCTGCATTGCCGAATGTATGTGATCCTCACGATTCTCTAGCGTTCATGAAACCCTCCAGTGGGACCAGGGGAATGCCATGAAGAATTGCCCATACCATTACACGTCATCCAGCAGTCTGTAAGACGTGTAAGGGCGTGCACGTAAACATGAACAACATAAATCAGGACCCTCAGACCACATGACTTGCCACTTGCTCCCAGCGTTTGTGTTCCTAGAACCAACGTAGCATGTTCGGTCAGTGCCTGAAGGTCTCTTACTCCCGTAGTGCGCATTCTGTATGTTTTCTTCGCACGGTGCTGTACCCTTCCCGCATTAAATGCAACAGTTATTGTTCCACCTTTTTGCGAATTACACTTGGTAATCTGTGCGGTTTGCCCAAATTAGCGTAGCCAACTCTTCATGGTTCAGATAAAGAGTCCAGGCAGCGTACGTCTCGGTGTTAACTTCTCAATGTTCATTTACCCCCCCCCCCCTAGCTCTGTTATTCCTTAAAGTTCTGTTTTTCACTTTTCTCCATTATTCCAATATGATCATCACTTAAAATTCGGTTGGACTACTCTGGCCTTCAGTGTTTTTGTTTCTTGATTTTTTAAAAATCATTTCATTGCTGTAAAACTGATGGACTTTAATACCGCATAATTGAAAACTGTCTGCATGTAAACGGCATAAAGTAAATATATTAAAAATGATTCGTAATCGTGTGTCACTAAAGATACCTCAGTCACGCAATATCGAATGTCGTTCAGGATGTTGATAATTCGTTACATTTACATAAGTTTAAAAAAAAAAAAAAAAAAAGACTACGCTGAAACTGGTTGATAATATCGAGCAATAAGTTGACCATATCTAGCCGCTGTTGAAGCTTTGCTGGTTACACGAGAACTGTAATCAATAACCTTTAGAATGACAACAATGAAAATCATAACTATTGTTGCTAGGTTACGAAAAACGTGAATGGCAAAGTAGGCTCAACCTTGTAGATAAGGTTATTGGCCATTGTTAACTTCGCGCGCTGTTGAAAGCGAATTTTGGCAGATTTGTCGTATGTTAGTATCTTTACAGGTGGCGCAATATCATCGTTTTAGTCGCATTATTCATAAAACGTATGAAAAAAAAAATTGGAAAAAATGTATTAATGAAAAAAAAATTAATTAGGAGGCACATCGCAAAGATGTGCTTGGGTTGTTTACCTTTCTCAAGATAAAACGATTCTGAATTTTTTAAAATGTTTTGTATCTTTGTTTCTTATTCTCATTATTTGATATGTGCTGCGGTACTCTCCTCGGTGTTTCAAAAATTAGAGTCAATATATTGATTGCATTTTTTACCTTTTCCTTTTTGTTTCTCTATTATCAGCTTCTCGTCTGTTTCGAGCCACATGAAACAACACGCTGCAAACCTCTGTTGTGAAACAAAAGATTCTGAATTGGAAAAAAAATAAAGTAGAATAATAACATAAATGATTTACAAAGTACTCGCGGTAGAGACCATAGCAAGATTGTTAATTAGAGCGGAAAATTGATAGGCGTTTCAAACATGCAGTTTAATTTTATCACCCTGGCGACTTTTCGCATACCAACAGTACCAGTATCCTATTCATTCATCCCACACAATACTTGTTGCCAAGCAACAGATGCTTTAGTTTGGCAAATAACATCGCGTGTTTTAGAATGATAACCTGAAAACTGTATGCCAGCCGTGATTAAATAATAAACAGCCTTTTACTAAACTGGATTTTTTTTTTTGAGTCCGTAAAATGTTCAAGGTGAAAGAGTTCAGTTGTATCCATTGTTATGTAACGGTTCTGGCGCACAATATAGGAAAAAATATGGAGAATTGCAAGCGTAGCTAAATGCGAAATATAAAGAATACCCATATTTCGCATTTAGCTACGCTTGACAGACAGTAATACTTCTCTTTCGTAAAATATTTCTAACCTTTTTAGAGGGAAGGCAGCAGAAGTTGACAGTATTCTTTCCACATTGCTATTCCGGAATTGCTTTGAATTTATTTTAATATTGAAGCACCCACGGATGGATTTTTTTTTGGGAAATGTGTTTATGATAGCGATCTCACTCAAACTGTGTCCTGAAAACTGCTGACATTTTCGGATACAGTTCAGCGGCGTGTTTCAGAACGATAATAAAAAAAAAAGTTTTGTTCTTATTGTTTTTGTTTAGGGCTTGTTTTTCTAAACTGTTCAAATATTCTGTATTGGACTGGCAGTATTGAAGCCTGAGATCAGGCTAATCAGCTCACCCGTATGTTGTCATTGACTATGTTGTCTTATATTATCTTGTTTAATCGTTGGCCGATTTAAACGTAAATTTGGTAAATGGCCTCCTTGAAGTTGGCTCCTCGTTATACGCGATATTAATTGTTCTTAGCTTCTTTCACAGGATGTTTCGTAACATAACATTTTGTTTTGATATACGGTTACCCTGTACGTCCCTAGTAGGTTGCTGAGCTCTCTTTTTAGTGTTTTGTTAACCAGTTGGACCTAGGTCATTTTATTAATATTAATGCAGTTATACATTCTTTCTTCTTTAAATAATTAGTTTTTTATTTTCTTATTTTATATATATTTTTTTCATTTTTATATTTCACGAATTTCTTTTAAAACTATGAATTTTTATCTTAATAATTTGAAATAGTTATTACATTTAATGTATATTTGCTTTGAATTTTATTTTTCGATGTTTACACTAAGCGGTTTTAAGATTTGTTTATTTTAATGTCTGTCTCTTTTATATTGTAGGTTTTATTTTACTTTCCTTTTATTGTATTTCCTTTGTCTTCGTACGTTGTACTTAGGCGCTCTCCTGTTTCCTCTTAAAATTTTATTAAAAAAAAAAAAAAAACTCGGTTGTCTTTCTTGTATACCTAATTGGGCTCCCCGATTTCAGGGGTCTCAGATGCCAAGCGATTTTGTGATAGTGTTTTTGCCAGTGAATTTGCGCTCTTTCTTGAAAGCTAAATCGTTTACTTATTTCTAGCATTAAACTAAAATTCATTTACATAGCCAATAGTAAACAAAGTACTTTACTGGATCAGAAAGGAAAATAACTTTCTTTTATTTTCCTATTATAAATACTAACCCATTATCGCTTGGCCAAAGTTGGCACTGCTCCTGCCTCCACGTGGCAGGGCCGACAATCTGGAGGGGGAGAGGTTCTCTCTTCCAGGGCGAAATGGAGCAAAGATTCCAATCCCCAAAAAGTCACTGGGTTCACAGGCCAGAATATAACAGGTTGTAAACATAAGGAGCCTGACTCTCTCTCAGCAAAACTTCAAGAGACTGATGTAGACAGAATTTGCGATCCAACCTTTCTCATCACCCTTTCGAACCAAGACCAACCTATTGGAAAAACTTTCCCCTTTTCTAGTGCAGAAATGCCTAGAAGGTGCAGTCGGGATTCCAAAGACAGTCAATCGGCCGAGATCAGGGGACTTACTAGTCGAAATTACCACTTCTCCACAATCTGAAAAATTCACAACTTTCGGCGGAACATCAGTCACTGTTTCCCCACAAGTTTCCCTTAATACATCAAAAGGCGTCAGTACCTAGTTGGGATATCCGATCAACTATCAGAAGAAGAATTGAAAGAAGAATTGCAAGATCAGGGGGTGATTAATGTAAGACGAATCATGAGAAAACAAGAAGTGTATCCATGTTCCCACATGGAACATAATTCTTACCTTCTGTAATCCAAAACCCACCAACAAGTGACCAAGGCCGGCTACCTAAACTGTCATGTTAAAGCATATATTCCAAATCCATTACGTTGCTACAAGTGTCAAAAGTTTGGGCATTCTCAAGCGGTTTTCAGGGGAGCAGCTACATGCGCCACATTTTGATCCCCGGAGCATAACTAAGCTGACCGCGCAGCTGCAACACCCAAATGTCCGAACATTCTACCTATTCCAAAGAGTGTCCCCTCTGGAAGCATGAGAAAAAAGATACAACAATATGAAACTGAACATAATGTAACTTCCCAAGAAGCCGAAAAAATCGCTACCATTCCCAACCACAGACAAGGAAACTTATGTGTCCAGGCAACCATGAAAAAAGTATCAATTGCCACTGAAACGGAAGTAACCATCCCACTCAGTGAATCTCTAGCTCACTGGGCTGGATCACTATTGCTAACCGTACCAGTAAACCAAGTAAAGCAATAAATACACCGGTAACCATAAAACCAGCTGCTGCTGCTCTCCAGCTTAATACTGGCACACCCGTAACATCTGATACCAACCAAACAGCATTAGACAACATGGATGTTGTTCAAGCGAAGAGGACCACATTCTAGAGCTATTTATCGGCGGGGCAACATGGAAATGAATTACAGAAATCCACAGCCACTCGGAAACAAACCGAGGGTTCCTCTAAATCACAACCGTAATAATGCGTACACTCTCTTACAATGGAACTGAGATGTCACCGCAGCAACTTAACGGACATCCGAGTTCTCCTCGCACAATATGACCCCATCTTTTGTCTGCAAGGAACTAACATAGCTCCATAGATAATCATCTCACTCTGGAAAAAACACGACAATCCATTTCTCGTACAGATCTGGGATATTTTAACCAAATTAAATGAAAATAGCCGAGTAATATCCTGTGAAACGAGCATGCATGCATGCAGATTTAGCTACAAGAACTGCAATTAACACTATTGATCCTTCCTTCAAGATATTTACCTCAGATTACAAGTATATTATTAAGCAGCGATGTGCAAGAAATATGGGAAAAACCAAACTAACAAGTTATTCCGTATAAAGAAAGACCTGAAAACCTGAAAATCCAGTATCACAGATAACAAACAAGAAGTTATAGTAGTAGTGGTAGTGGCATGTGATGCAAGAAAGCAAGTGTATGAGCTTATGCAGCATCCGCAAAAAAAAAAAAAAAAAAAAAATTTACACTATTCCTTCCAAATCCTGTCCAGTTCCTCCTTATATTTATTCAACAACTTCCACAACGACAGATGGAAGTTTGTTCCAGCAATTAACTACCCGCTGGCTAAAGCCAAATTTCCGCACATCTATTCTACATCTGTCTTTTACTTAATTTGAATTTATGCCCCCTTAGGTTCGTAATCTGAACAAGTGGAAGGATCCCATCAGAATTCAGCGTGCTCAACCCATTCAAGGCCTTATACACCTCAATCAGATCACCGCGCAGGTGCCTAGTCTCCAGCCACTGCAATTTGCAGAACTTAAGCCTCTCTTGGTAAGAGGATCCCTTCATTCCCCTCACCAATCTTGTTGCCCTTCTCTGTACACGCTCAAGCAAATCGACATCCTTCCTAAAATGAGGCCTCCAGACACAGTACTCAAGGCGTGGCCTGACCATTGCCTTATACAGAGGGACAATCACCTCCTTTTCCCTGCTAGCAAAATTCCTATATATCATTGACAAAACCCAATGACCTGCCCTGGCAGCCTGTCTGCATTGCTCAGAAAACTTCATATCTGACTGCACAATTACTCCCAGGTCTTTCATTTTCTACCACCTTAAGTGTAGTACCACACAGTTGGTACTTTTCTCTCAGGTTACTTCTACCCATATGCAGTACTTTGCATTTGTCAAAGTTAAACTTCAGTTGCCAGTTGCTACTGCAACAGGATCTAGATAATTTGGGCTGATGGGCTAAGGCCCATCTGCCCAAATTATCTAGATCCTGTTGCAGTAGCACAAGACATTGCTAGAATTCGGATAGGACACACCCACTTAACACATTTGCATCTACTTAATGCCACCGATCCTTCAGAATGTCCACACTGTAATACACAGCTACACAATTCAACCTATACTTGCAATTGTCCCTCACACAACAAAAACAAACATGCTGCCTTTGGCCCGTTTACTACCATAAGTACACCTCTTACTTTAGCCTGACTGTTAGCAGGTACACCAGATGTAGCCAGGCTTTTTACTTATCTCAAATGCTTTAAATATTAAGGGTATAACCATAATGCGATTAGGCGCATTATGGCCTAGCTGCCCTTGCGCCGTTAAACCCAAAGAAACAGCACCGATTACAGGGACAACCTGAAAATTCGATATTTTGATTAACTGTTAAGCGGGCTATCAAATCTATGATCTTCTGAGGGTAAGGTATTTTGAGGAAAGCTACCTAGAGGGAAAATTCGCATTTCATTTTAATGTTTTCAAAGACCTTAAGAAATTATGCCTGTTCAGTACCCTTGGTTTCTTCCATGTGTATCCTGAATGAAATCGCTCAGACGTTTTATGGACACCCTGCATATACACATAACCTCTGACCTAGTAGAGTGGTGCGTTCAAGAGTGCAGTAGTACACGCGTTATTGACTGTTGTTCTTGCTTGCGTGATCACTAAATATGATTAATGGTGATATTCTTGACAAAATGGCTAATTGTAAACTCTCTTGACGTGCTCGTATATAAACAGAGCTTAGTAATAAGTTTTAATATCTATTATTGTTATTATTATTTATGATGTGTACAATTGTAGTTATATGTATGATTATTGTTAAATATCATTTGTATTATAATTGTGATTATTATTAGAAATAATTCTTTATCGAAATAAAAAAAATAATAAAAATAAAAAAAAGAAATGATACGCGGATGGATTTTTATTTGTAGGTGAACATAGTACTGATTAGTTGTTGTTTAGATAACTGTCCGCTGTAATAACTGGGTTCAGGCACGTTTCTTTTAGAATAAAGATATCAGAATGAAACAGAAATAAATATTTATGCCAGCAGCCAGCCTGTAAAGTAGACGATCCTTTCTTTATAATCCGTATGGTTGCGTTTTTATTAAGGAATACTCTCAGACTCGGTCAGATAAAAACTGTTTATTCGTGGATGGATTGCGCTTCGCTCTGGACTTTTGGCGATCCGTACAAACAGAACCCGTGTTACGTGTAATGAAATACTGGGACATCAACAAACCACCTGCAGGTGGTATTCGATTCTTAACGTGGCCGCTATTGACAGACAAAAAAGAATAATCAAAATATAAAGGAAGAAATAATATTCTGTCTCCGAGTCTTATATTTGGTCTTCAGCGATGAAGAAAGAAATATTCGAGCACCGTATTGTATTATGGTTACAGAGCTACTGAAATGTTTTCGTGCAGGCATTCATCATTTTGACTTGTAAGTGTTCCGCGGTAGCACGAGAGATCCCCACCCATTCCTTTCATTTTAGCCTGCTTCATATGGCTCCTTTCATGTGAAAGCTGCTTAGACGTGCTTTATGCTCTTTGTCAATCTATTTCTACATCTTTCGTCCCTTTGCTTCTTGTTATTGCAGTGTTTGTCACACTGGAACGTTTCACTTTCGTGATATTCTTTAGCCAGTCAGGTGTTCTCTCTCTCTCTCTCTCCCCGCCGCTTTTATTTGCCTCCATCGTAATTCCATTTTCAGTGGGTATGTAAAATGTTTTGTAGCTTTTAAGGCGTTTTTTAGGAGTGTCCTTATTTACATGTTTTTTGTCGATGTGGTGTACGGAACCGTTTTATTTTTGAGGTTTGAAACAGATATTTTTCACATTGGGTCGCACAGAACAGTTTTCGTTGCTTTTTGCATCGTGGAGGTTTTTTTTTTCCCTCTTCTTTTTTCTTGCTAAAGTATGGCGGAACAGGGTTACGCACTCTTCGAAAGGGCTCAGAAAATAAATTTTAAGTTGTAGGAAGCACAGTATGAATTGTTTCGCTGGGGGTGGTATAAATCACCTAGGCACAATTCTACATGTATGTGCATGCGCCGTATGTTTTAATTAAAAGAGATGTTTCTGGGAACTAAACCTTTTTACCACTTTTGGAGATCATCAGCGGTCAACTAGATGTACTAACCTCGTGCTTATTTCAGAAATGATTCTTAAATTGCGATTTCTCTGCCGTCTAGAAGGAATAATTGAAAGGATATGTATGTACACAAGTTATTTACAAACCTCTCACCTACAGAAAAAGAGTTTTTTTTTTTTTCCATTTCTCGGCAGGATACTCTAATGGTGAGAAAGCTAAGCATTACAGAGAATTAATACAAAGTAGCCATTTGTGTTAAAATCAATTTGATTTGAATTGGCTCAAGTCTATGAAAAAGATATCACAATAATCAAACACAGGAAGTATAAATTGCTTGTGGAGAATAATTATAACTTTGTAAATCTTAAAAGTTGGGGAGAACGCTTAATTAAATCCAGAAGTTTGTAAAGTCTCAGATATTTATGTGATTGATATTCCAAGAGGGATGAAATCGGATCGGAATAAGACTCCTAAGTCCCTGAATGTGCCAATACTTGCAGTAACAGAATTTGCAGTATAATAATCAGTAAAAACTAACGGTCGAAGTGCATGATTCAAGCGGAAAGACATAATTTACATTTTTCTGTATTTAGAAACAAGTTATTTTTGTTGAGCCAGAGTGAGAGGGAATCAAGACAGGATTTGGAGGTATTCCCTGTCAATTGAAGAATAGGCAACTCTCTGAAATTTAATATTATCTGCATAAAGTTGCCACGCAACATTAACAGACTGAAATACAGTTGACAGATCATTAATGTAAACAATAAAGAAAAATGTACACGAAGGGCGAGCCTTGAGGAACATCTTGCGAAACAGTAAACGGAAAGTTAATTTGCTATCAATTATTACGTGTAGTTTACGATTGCTAAGCGGTGAATCATGCAATCCTGTAAAGGATTGTAGCCTATAAGATGCACGCTTGAAGAGAAGAAAATCGGTGTGAATAGAGGACATGCGAAATATCAAGGAACAGCGAATCAGTTTAATTTCCTTTTTCCGAATTAATTTGCAGGAAATAAGAGAACAAGGCGAGATTTGAAACTCTGAATTACCTGGTAAGAAAAGCATACTGATGATTATTGATAAACTGGTGAAGGTAGGAACTAAGATATTTATAAAATAGGAGTTCAAAAATTTCGCAATTGTATTGACTATAATACTAATAGATCGATAGTTGCTAGGCTTTCTCACCCTATTTTTTATATATAGGGATAATGTAAGCGTCTTTGAACGCTGAAGGGTAACAACCATGCAGAAGACAGTACTGTAATTGAATATGTATATAAGAATTGGTGATAGAGTCTTATATTTCGCAAAAAGGATTCTTCTTCTCCTATGTTTATCTTCGATTACACTGATTTATAGGCAAGATCATATATCTCTATTGGTGATTACCCTGATTATTAACCTCTTTTGGCATAAGCACATTACAAATTATTGCTTCCTCTGCATCTAAAAAACTGAGTTTTCTCTTTCGCCCTCGGCGTTGCTTTTCTTCCAAACAGCTGTTCACTCTGCCTTTTTCTCCGTGTGCCATCTCCTAACGGAGGTCGGCGACCACCAGAGCAAATGTCTCTCGATCTCTGGTAGCTCTGAACAGCTGCTCAGTGTTCAGTCCCGTCCAATTCTTGATGTTATCTAGCCATGATATGTGTCTTCTCTCGGGCTTTCTTCTTCCCTCCATTCTCCCTTCAGTAATTAGCCGTGGAATTGTATATTTGTTGCTTCACATTAGGTGTCCAAGATACGCCGGGGTTTTTTTTTTTTTTTTACGTTCTTCAGCAATTCAAGGTTTTTTTTTTTTTTATATTTCTCGGCAGGATACTCTAATTGGTCACATTTGCTGTCCATGATATATTTAACATTCTTACGTATGTCCACATTTCAAATGCTTCTAATTTCTTGGAGGTGTTAGTTTTCAGTATCCATGTCTCGGCACCATATAATAAAACTGACCAAATGTGTACAAATCGAAAATCAGCCCTACTGTGCAATATAGTTCAGACATCTGAGGCTGTGCCTCCAAAATCTCTCTTAGGCTTCCAAATTCTATTCAAAAGAGAGCAGTTAGGCTAATTAATGGCTCATCTCTAACAGAATCTCTCCACTCGCTGTCTCATAGACGTCCTGTTTTTGCTGCATGGCTTTTCGATAGATACTTCCATGGGAACTGAACTGGCTTCTATAATTCCCGCTCTCACTTCCAGAGTAGTCTGAACACGTGCTACAACTAGTCAACATCCTTTTACTGTCCAACTTCAAACTCACAGAACCAACTTGTTATTCGTTCAACTTCCGTTTTCTGGAACAACCTTCCTTCATACGTATTTTCTGAAAATTACAATGTATAGTAGTTCAAGTCTAATATCAACAAATATCTTCATTCATCTTCAACCTTCAGCCCAAGCATGGTACTAAGTACTATAGATTCTAATATCTCTCGTGTTTGGGGGTTTCATAAAAAAAAAAAAAAAAAAAAAAAAGAGGAGCTACTTTTTTTCCTCTGGTATCCTCCTGCACTTTTCTTCAAGAAAAGTGCAGGAGGATACCAGAATGAGGAGCAGCAAAATCTTTAAGACGAATAATGGCCGACTATAGTTTATATAATTAAAGAAGATAATTTTGAAGGAATTTTGGTTATCGACTATAATAACTATGACGTAATTAACAGCACGTTGTTCCATCTTTAGCAGCTATGACAATGGTAGTACTGCATGCCGCGAACCCGACTATGTGTGCACAGGTGTCCCTGCTGATGTTATTCTATTCCCATTGAAGAATGACCTTCGGAGCTGTTAGATTCGTTGGTTTTGCGGCTTATCTCGGATGTGTCGTTCCAGATGATCCCGCAAAGCCCGATGGTATTCATGTTTGGTGACTGTGCGACCATGGCAGATACTACATATCACTGAAGCGTTCTGCATCCCTTCTTGCATTGTTTTTCCTTGTAGTCTGTGGCATTGTTAATTTGAAACATTCCGTTGCTGTCTGGGTGCAACGTCAAGATTATGGAAACATCTGATATGTAGTAATAGTGTAGTCATACAATGGAAGGAAGCCACAGACTTTTGCTGCACTGCCGAAAAAAAAAAAAAAAAAAACCGACTAAATAAGAAAATAAAAATTATTCGCTTCTCAAACTGTCAGCCCCAACTACTCGTGAAGGCAACCTATTCCAGCAATCAACGACTTGCTGTTGTTGAAAACTTCTACAATCTATTATAAAAGAAAACTTTCTACAATCTATTATAAAAGAAAACTTTCTACAATCTAGTCTGTTTATGCCACGAGTTCTGGAATTCTCTATAACAGTGAAAAGTCCGCCTTCGTTCAATTTAATAACCCCCTCTGAGGTGCCTGGTTGCCAATCTCTGTAGCCCACATATTCGGAGTCTTTCCTCATATGTTCTTCCTTTTGCCGATTTCACCACGCGAGTTGCCCGTTTTTGAACTCTTTCAAGAGGATCAATGTCTTTTTTTAAATGAGGTCTCAATACTTGAACATAGTGTCCAAAGCTGGCCTTATAATTCAATTACCTTATACAGTGGGAGTATGATCTCCATATCTCTATGGCAGTGGTGTCCAACCTACGGTCTGCGAATAATTTTTATACAGCCCTCCCGGAAAGTGAACTAAAACAGCATTTTAGAGAGTCGCGCCACTGCCTGAACAGGCATGCAAGCGACGAGCTCGACTGTATCAAACGTGTACATGTAGTTCAGTGCAGTCATATATACACTAAATACAGTTATGTACGCATCAATCTTTTCATATTGTGAAATTCTACTATTTTAATATAACTTGTTCATTTTATTGAATTATTATTAATTTGTATCGAATTTGTTCCGAAAGAGGAACATCGATTTCGATTGTTGTTTTTAATCAAGGGTGGACTGAAGACTATTTCTTCATTGAGTATGATGAAAAAGCGTTATGTTTGTTGTGTAAGGATACTGCATCACTTTTTAAGAATATACCGCAGTTTGTCTCGACAGACAATAATGCGAAGAGTAGAAGATATTGGAATTAGGAAAACAACAAAACCCATTGAAACCGAATCAGTCAAGAAATTTATCTGCTGTAAGTGCCAGTTATCAAATTGCACATATGATCGCTTTTGAAAGTAAACCGTTCAGTAATGGTGAATTTGTTTAACGTTTTTAAAAGCTATGGACGAAATTTGTCCGGAGAAACGAGCAATGATACAGACAATTACGCGAAGAGTAGAAGATATTTGAAAGAGCTTGTTCAAACAACTTTGGTAAGCATAAAACAAATGAAATATTTTAGTGTATCACTGGGTGACAATACTGATGTAAAGGACACAGCCCAACTCCTTATCTTAATACGTGGAATTAATGATCATTTAATCCCTCTGATTTGTATGGTGACATCAAATCGTTTCAGAATACGTTGTTATTATTTAAATCCCAAATTAAGCAAGAATCCATTTACTTCTTTGGTTGAAAACTACAATCCCAGCTTGCAATATGAACTTATTGATCTTCAAGCCAAAACATGGTTCAAAAATAAGTAGATGGACTGTGAAAATAAACTACTTGAATTCTACAAGGCTCTCTCATCTGAAGACTTTCCACTAGTAAAAGAAAATGCCATGAAAATGGCTTTGTTCGTATCAACGTGTTTTCGAGCAAATTGTTTCACGCATGAAATGAAATAAATATTTAAAAAGAAACTGAATAACAGATGAGCATCTTCATTCCGTATTGAGAATTGGCGTCACAAATTTTGAAACAGAATTTGAATAGTTATCTAAAAACATTTAGCCTCAATCATCTCATTAAATGTTAAGTTTTGTTCAGTAAATGTTTTGTATTCTACGTAATAACATTTTTGAATATTTTCCATTTTAGGGGTATCGTTATATTTATTTATTTATTCACCTTAGATAGTATGAACCAGAGCTGTAATTCTCCTGTAATGCACCTTAATATTGAAAAGCAGTGATCCTTTTCAGGCTGAACATTTAAAAGCAAAAGTATTGAAAAAAAAGTAAAATCTTTTTTTTTTTTTCACAAAAGACAAAAATAAAGTATTTAAAAAACAAAAGTAAGGCATATTTTTTTAATTTTAATAAAATCTAAAAAATAAATCACTGACATATGTTTAAAAGTGTCCAGAATTTGCATTTTATATATATATATATATATATATATATATATATATATTTAGCCTGAAAATAAAAAACTAACATGAAAACAGAAACTTCCTTTTATATGTAACAAGAAATGGAAAATGTAACACTAATTTTTCTCGATTCACTCAGTGCGGCCCGCGAAACAAATCCAACTTTCATTATGGCACTTGTACTGGAAAAGGTTGGACACCACTACAGTCTATGGGATAATGTTCCATAACTCATCGATGGAATTTCCTGGCTGCTTGTTTACACTGCTCAGAACAAACTTCATGTCTACCCGTATTATAACTTCCATATCCCTTTCTTTTTCCTCTACTGTTTTTAATTCAACCCCACCAAGTGTATAACTTTTTTAGGGGGTTCTCCAAGTGTAAGACCTTGCATTTTGCTTCATTAAAACATAGCTGCCACTTTTCTGACCATTCTTGTAGCCTGGTCAAGTCATCCTGAAAGAGCACTGCTTGGTACTGATCATTAACTACGCTGTGGAAAGTGTTGACAAAACTTTAACCATAAAAGAAGTTAAGTTTAAGTAACCGAACGAAAGTTACGAAGTTCGCAGAATATCGATAACAAGGCCTATCTGAATATTAAGCTGTACCTTTCGAATATTTAACTAAATATAAAAATAAACTACCTACGTGACTATATGGATTCAAACTATACATCAACTACTAAGGAAACACCACTAGTGCATACGCAGAAGGTAGGATGCATTCAGAATCCATTGCTGAAGAATGTGAACTGTGATTCATCTTGTCACATTGCATTGCATCACCCAGCCATTGTTGCCATAGTCCCGTAGCCACTGATCGAAGACCTTAGACACTGTCTGCATCGATACATGGGTGAACTCCCTTACTGCCAACAAATGATGCTCCCGCTGCACGTGCAATCAGTGTCAGATTAAGGTACAGGCTAGCAGGGCCCTTTTCCGCCCTGGGTGCCATTCTTTAAGCGGCGCAAAATTTTACAAATTATGAAAAAAAAAAAATATATATATATCCTTAGTCAAGGGAGCGCCGAAAAATCTTATTGCCCAGGCGCTAAAATACCTTGGTTGGGTCCTGCGTGCAATACGATTATATTGTCATGAGTGCGCCGATGTCTCCGACTTTACCATGCTTTTAATAAATAAATATATATAATCTTTATTGTATGCAAATAAATAATTACGAACAATGCATCTTACACATCAGGAATGCCGTGGATAATGGCTCCACCAGAGTCATTACCCCTGACACTGCGGCTCTTTTTATAAGATCTGTCGTGCAACTTGTCCCCATTTCACGAGCTATTTTCTTTGACTACAACTTGCAGATATTGGAATGCTTTCTCGAAAATTAGTAGGGCAGTATATAATGCCTTTGTCTTTTATTCTGCTGGTGCCGAATGGAGTAACAAGAATGTATTCACTGTTTTAAGCTCAAAATTTAATGCGAAATTAGAAGCCTACTTAGATCCCCTTATTTTAATATTTTAAACAAACATTTTGCTGAGATGATTAATTCGCAATACGGTCATTTTGTGTTAGATGAATGAGGTACTATTTAAAGAGTAATAAATAAGGAAAGAATCCGTAATCGCTTTGCATATTTTAATAATTTTGATGGATTTCCTACATTAATAATATTCCATTATTTCATGGTAATGGTAAATAGAAGAATCACCAGTTATTTATCTCCTTGATACTCTCTTCAGAGCACAAGAATCCTTGAATGACAGAGCTCAACTGGATGATGCCTTGAAATATTTCAAGGCATCAAAATAGTCAGCATCCTGAAGTCTTTACTACAGCGGAGAGAGAGAGAGAGAGAGAGAGAGAGAGAGAGAGAGAGAGAGAGAGAGAGAGAGTTAATTAATTATAGCAAATGGATCTCACCAGAAAACTATATGTAATAAGGCTTGTGCTTCTGGGTGGTGTGATGTCGACTCTTTGCAATCCTACTTGAACCATTCCTTGCAGCACATCCAAATTCCAGCTCCTTCCCCGATGATTTAATTTTTTTCTTATTTCAAAACACTCCAGACAGATTGGAGAAATAAATAATCAAACCTTCAATCAAATTCAACAATTAGACTATTTACAACTAGCTGGACTCCAACTAATGCTAAGTCAGCCCACATGACAATCACGAAGAGGAAGTTCAAGAATGATATCCAAGTTATAGTTAATGGTGAGACAATTCCAAAATTTCATCGCATGCTGATCTAGGGCTAACGCGGGATGACCACGTTCTAAGACAAAGAAGACCTATCTTGCATTTTGGACTATCCGCCAGGAGTTCGTAGGATGCCACAACATCAAACTGATTTGCCAGTTTGATGTTGATAGGTGTCTCACTCCTATACCTCTGTATGCCTCTGAAATCTGGTCCTCCGCACCTGCCTCTCAGTGCAACATGTTCCTGACGGTGGAATACTGGATTCTGCGGTGGCTGAACCGTCTGGGAGGGAACCCGTTCACCATCTCGAAATCTATTCTTCTAGTCAATCTAGGTATGACCCCCCCCCCCTGGGAGCTCACTGTTCTCAAAAAAAAAAAAAATCTGTCCACTCTCGCTAAGCTGCTAACCCTTCAGATTGATACTCCATCGATAGAAGATATCATCTCACTTCCAAAATGAAGGAATAGAAACCAGCAGAGCCAGCACCCTCCACTTAGAATGAAGCTCACTAACCTGAACTCCTTAAAAGGAATGTTCCCATGTAACATGATCCAACACTTCAACACCTTCTCCATAGATTCAAATAAATTCGGAGAAAATAAAATATACATAAGACAATATGGACCAAATCACCAGAACTACTATAAAATCTTACTTTATTTATATCAGAAATGTATAGTATGTAAATAATTTAATATAATAATATATTGTAAAAGCTAAGCAAATTCTAATGACAGTTAACAGAAGAAATGATATGTAGATCAACTTGTATATATAATTACAATATTAATTTAATATCATTTTATTTTAAAGTTAATCATTACTTGCTATTAAGTAAATATAATTTTTTAATTAATGTCATTATTTTAAATATCGAAAATTTGTATAAAATTGTATGCTGTATATTATCACGTACACCTTTTGGCATCTCTCATATTGTATTATTATCTTCACAACTGGGTTGTCATGTTTGCAATACCAGGGTACCTGCCCACCGATGAAAGCCAACAATCCTTGAAACGGTCACCAGGGGAGCCTGATATTCACACTGGGGAAGCGTTGCCTATTCGAGGAAGTTATGAGTTTGAGTGGTGTGAGTAAGCAGTTACTGTCCCTTTGATTCTTCTACTTTAGACTTTCTAAGTCTAATAGGGACAAGTGGATAGTCGAGTTATTATCCCCCACACATACAAACAAGCCTTGAAACGGTGCCGTGGTGGTGCCTACTGAGAATAAGTAACAATAGTCTTCTCTATTAGTGAAGCGTTACTTATTAAGCGAGGTAGTGCAGCTTGTTGTGAAGTTGGAGCACAATATGAGATACAGTTGAAATGATGCATTTTAAACTACTATTGTAGTTTTTCCTTTAAGAGTTATCTATGGTGTTTTTACACCGAAATTATATAGATAATATATATATATATTTGTACACTCTCCTAGCCCACTGGCTGTTCAGGGATGAACCTAAGGTGAATAAACAGATGATAATAATAAACAATTACAAAGTCGCCTTAGCCATTATTCTGCCTCTATAAATTTTATAAAGTTTAATGAGTCGATCTTATGTTGACGAGTTCTATGAAAATCCGGAGTTAAAAAAAAAAAAAGGAAGAAAAAAGCCTCGAAACTAATGTTAAGAGTTAGAAAAGTGAAAAAAAAGTTAATAAAGATTTATGGACGCTTATAAAAAAAAAAAAAAAAAACTGAGCGTATTGATTTTAATAGTACAAGTGAACTACATTAGTGCTTGCATTAGTGTTCATTGCTGTAGGTCGAAATTTTAAGTGCGCTAAACGAAGATAGATTTCGATTGTAGGTTAACGGTTATTAACCTGGCTTCGAGACTTTTCTTATGTAATGAATTTCTGAAGGATTTCGAGTTCAAATAAAAGGTCGCTGAGAACTTTTATTCACTGAAGTATTTATGTCGAGATGTCTTGTATTTTGATGTGGTTGACGTTGCTTTATATACAGACAGTTTGAAAGATTTAGCTGTTCTTCACTAAAAGCATGGTGTATTCAAATAATAATTTACAAAATGAAGCATTATTGTACCACATTAAAGTAAATTGACATTTTGATAAATTCCGATGGAATAACCACCTGTTCTTTTGCGTTTTTTCAGGTCCTTCCGTTCCTCCTCTTCTATTCACGCATTTATTAGTTGAAATAATTCGTCTGTTTGCTATTTTATGCTTGATGCCTCATGGCCTTAGTTTCCTTGGCGCGTTTCAATCAACCAACTGTTTGGCATTTTATGAAGCACCGTTCCCAATTCGTTAGCTATAATTAAGGTCAAATTCAGGGTCAGAAAAAATAATTTTTCTCTTTTACATGAAATAGTTTTTACAGTTTGCACGAGTTAGGTAGATATACATCGGAGTACAAATTTCGTTGGAAGCATTAGTTATCGTCATGCGTGAGTTTCCTTGTACCGTGATTGTGTGAGAAATGCCATGTTCTCTTAGGAGTAAATTGTCTTAAAACAAGTTGCTGGTTTTTTGTTTCCTTTTCATTCCAGCGGTGACAGTTTTCCATCGCGAAAACTTCAGCTGAATAATTCCTTGTCCCTTGTAACTGCTTTCGTAAACGTTTGGGTTTGTGTTGCTGGAAATAGCTCCATCATTTCGAGTTAACATCATCCTTTCTTGGCTTGTCCATTTTGTTCAGGGAAAACCGATGTATTTATGTAAATGCGTGTAATTCTATAGTTTCCTCAAACTTTTTTCCCCTCATCCTTATGAAAAATTCAAAAAAAGTTTGTGTAATTTGATGTCGGATTCGATCGCATTACTTTGCATAAGAAAATCGGCTTGTCTTGAAAATCCAGGATGATTTAATGGAGACTGCAGCTGACTAAGGAGTCTGGGACAAAAAAGCCCGGTCATTTAACTGTTGTCATTTCAAAGCTTTGCATATTGCCATTAACAGCGGCGTGAAAGACGAGTTTATGTAACGCATGGGCATTCGATGTTCTCAGCACGTTGCTATTTGAATAGTCGATCTGCCTTTTTCTGGGGGGTTGCGTGGGTGGGGAGAAAGGGTGAAAAGTATCATAGCGGTGAGTTTATGACAGCATGGAAATACATGGATGGTTCCAATCGACGACTTAATCCTATTCGGAATATCTGTCTTTAGGTAGACGAATAGATCTCTCAAGCGAGTCATATTTCATTGCATCATTTATCTTCGTATTGAAGGATGGAGACGGTAGCAGTTTAGCCATTTTAGAAAACTACTTAACATTCTTAAAAAAATATCAAGCCTTCGTGCACTTGTCACGCACACGTTATAAACCTGTGATATTTTATAGATATTTACAAAGATAAACATAAGTATGTCTCTGCGTGTAATAAATTCTAACATTATTGTAAGTGGTAGCAAAATCCTTTTTTCTTATTTAGCGTTGAGCAAACTATAGTGCATTTATCTCATCTTGTGGAGTCATCTTCGCCACCAGTTGCCTCGGTATTTCACTGTTTTAAATAAAACTGGAGTTTGGCCTCTGCAGTTTAAATCCGACTGAGTTTTATAGGGTTGTTTAGTCCGACTGACATTAAAAAATTTAGGGAGACTTTGTTTTATGGAAAAGCAGATGGGAGGGGGAAAAAAGACTGCATTATCTCCATAATGAGACAATGTTATGCCCCACTTTTAAAAATACGTTTTCTAGGCAGATAAGGACGTCAGATCTTGTTTTTCTGGTCTATACGGGAAAGAAAAAAGGTTAGTTGTTACATTTCAGATAAAGACGTTAGTAAAACGGGGTAATTTAGTACTTAAGCTTCCTTGTGAGATGTTACTTGCTTTCTTTAACAGCTTCCTTTATTTTTATTTTTTTCCATGCTGTTCCAAATTACCATGACCTCTTAGGAAGGTTAGTGGTGTGGCAGATTTGAAGACTCGTAGTTTCTTTCACATAGTAAAAGTAAGCGTATTGGTTTTCTCTAAACTGTGTGTGTGTGTGTACGTTCGGATTCCCTTGTGTTACAATTTCTAAACGCTTGTACAGGTATACCACGCTTAACGACATTTTATTATAACGCCACTTGAAATTTATTACCAGTATGCGGTTTGCCACCTTGTTATAACTAGACCTTTAAAAAAAACATCCACCACCGAATAACAGAGCCCCAAGTTGAGTAAAAAGAAATCATCCTTGCGATGTTTTTGCCAAACCAAGTCTTAGTAATTACATATGCCGTTTATACTTTATAGCAATGTTCTGGGTTTACCAAAGATTCTGTTTGGCCGTGATGGACTTGCCTGTATTTTTAGCAATAAATGATTATTTATTCATTTATTGCTTTCGTTTTTATAGTCTCTTTAAAGTGAGTACACAACGCTCATGAATGGAACAAAGAGCTTTTAAGAATCACCAAATATGATTGAGCATGAAAATATTATGCCATGATTTTATTTGTCTCAATCAAATTACCTTTGATTGAGAGAACCACCACATGAAATACAAATAAAAAATAGTGAAAATGCAAAATAGACTAGCTTGGATAATTTTCTGAATGCTGATGTCGTCGCTTTATTCAATTTACACGGTAATATTTGACTATCGAAGATCTCCTTGAATCTCCTAAGAATGCAAGACAAGGTTTAAGAAATACTAGCGCTGCATCCTCACAAATGAACAACAACCAAGGATATCACAGATGCGTTTTCCCATTTTGGTGTTTTATTGGCCATCTTTCCTTAGAAGGATGACGATGTATTACACGTAAAGGAGCAGCAGAGTTAAGAGGGATATAAGAAACATACGAAGTCCAATTGTATGAAGAAAACCAAAACAGTACGCAAGATGTTAATAGCCTCCTTTTTTAAACGATTTCGACCATCTCTATCTACAGCAGAAGAATCTCCTTTGGCTGTTACTGACTAAGATTAATAAAAACAATAACAAAAACGTTTAGATCGTAGATTTAGCTTAATTTTCAGCACTCACCTCATAGTAATCCGCTTAGTTTGTTGAAAGTTTCACCACGTACATAGTAAGGCCGCCGTAGCCTAGTGGTCAGGCGCGCGGGTGCATAAGTACACGTGCATTGAGTGACCGGGTTCAAGCCCGTGACTGCTGAATATGGTGCTGTTTCTTGTATTCTGTCTATCTTGTTAACTCCTCTGACTGTTTGGTCGTCCCGGAGTATAAACAGAATATTTATTTAATTATGAGATTTTTAACAACTTAAAGAAATTATAAATTTAAAAAATACTAAATTATGAGCTTTAAAAATTTGCCTAAGAAAGGAAAGTGCACCTTCCATTCTATGGTTGTTTAATTAAAATTATGTATTAAAATAAATGAAATTAAAGTGAGATATCTTCTTATCTCACTTTAATTTAATTTATTTTATTTTAATACATAATTTTAATTAAACAACCATAGAATGGAAGGTGCACTTTCCTTTCTTAGGCAAATTTTTAAAGCTCATAATTTAGTATTTTTTAAATTTATAATTTCTTTAAGTTGTTAAAAATCTCATAATTACTATGTACGTGGTGAAACTTTCAACAAACTAAGCGTCAAAAATGTTTATTCCTTTCTTCCGTGATTATAGGCCTAATGGTAATGGTTCTACATTAAATAAACCAAATATCCACAGAGTTTCGGTCTTCTGTTTTATTATTACAGCTATATAGCTAAGGTATTGGTTATAGCTAATTTATACAAAATAGGTAAGTCTGCTTCTTTCACAGTTATTGTATTTTACTAATAACTGCTCCATTTCAATATCACTTTTTTTTTTTTTTTTTTTTTAAAGAAATCATCTGTCGTCATTATATGACCTTAGATTATATGGAAAATCGCCACTTAACAACATTCCTTGTTGAACGATTGGTTTCTGAGGAACTTCATTCTGTCTTTAAGCCAGATGTACTTCAGGAAACATGTACTTAACTATAAGCTTAGAACGAAATCCTTCTGCGTGTGGCTTAACATTTTTCGAAGATGGGTATCAGTTAAGGAAACAGCGCGTTGAAACCATTCTTTTAATTACATAGTCGGAGCTTTCATTATAGGGTCTTTTAAGCTTTACGACGCATCAACATTTTAGTCAGTATTGTGTGAGTATATTGTCTCTTCAAATAGTGTGTTTATGTCAGTGGTTCCAGTGGTCCCCCACAAAACCGCAAAAAAGTGCCATTGTGAAGAAACAAAATCTGCCAAGGCCAAATGACCGTGTGAGTAGTGCATATACCGTGGATATAGTGTTGTTCGTGTTGTTCATCTGGCCTCTCAGTTACTTGAAGGCCCGTCACCGGGAAGAGGCATTCCAGCATCCGTCCATGGCACGAGGAGCCGGACCAGGTCAGTAGAGGGACGCCTGTTGGAGTCCAGTCCTCCCAGCAGAGCAAGTAAGGAGAAAACTCAAGAAATGAAGTGGGGCAAAGGGAAGGAGGTAAGAAAGGGAAGAGGAAAATGTATATTCATGTACCGATTTGCACAGGGCCGGCGCTAGGAGTGCGCCCCTTGAGGCATTTTCCATAGGCGCCGTGCCGGGCTGCATATATATATATATATATATATATATATATGCGTGCTAAGATACAATATGGATTCGGCACCCTTACAAGGTTTTTCCTCAGGCGCTACAAACTAGCGTCGGCCCTTTGCATTTCGTGAGTTGAAATTTCAGAATAATTCACTGGAAGAATCGTACTACTCTTGCTTGAGATTGGCTAACTGCAGTCCCACTTGAAGAGGCTTCTAAGAATACTTCTATTCTCCGACGGGATTCGAACACAGACCTCTCCAAACAAGTGGCACGTAGCGAAACTGCTTTACTGTTAAGGAGGACCACAGCAGGAGCCGTTTGTATTTTAGGATATGTTTTTGCAGTGGTGCTGGCTGCTTTATTCTTAGCTGTTAGATGTTAGTAGTGGCAGCGAATGAGAAAGTGGCGCATTTGACTAATAGTTGCTGTCATGGTGTTTTTGTAAATGATAGGGTGTGGATGTTCCAATTTCGTTGATAGTACTTCTACTGAGATTATCCGGGATGATTGACTGAATTAGGGTGGACTCGAAAGCATGCTATTTGGCAAGGTGACAGCTCGACATTGTGATGCATTGTTGCCATGGTGCTAATTCAATAATCATTGTATATGGTAGATGACAACGCTTGTATTTTGTGTAATGGCTTGCGGATTATAAAGTATGGTTTTAAACTAACGAACTCAAATGATTTAGTGGATTCTCTCCTTGTAATTAAGTGTTCTCTCTCTGTTGGATGAATTAAGCCATTATTTAGATTTTTAAAAATGTATCTGGCGATGAACTGTCTTAGAAAACAAAGAAAATCTTTTAGAAGTCAAAGTATAACTTATAAATGTCAAAGTTCAGATGCCATTGATCGTTTTGCTTAATTTACACCAGCTTAAATAAATATAAACGCTATTTATGATGCTCTTTGACGAAATAATGTCTGTAATAACGATGTCTGCATCTGTTTTTTTATAACGATGTCACCATCGTTATAAAATTTTTTTTTTTTTTTTTTTTATAACGATTTACATTTTCTAGACGTGTTTTTGAATATCGTACATCTCACGACATTTCATTGGTAATATGTAGTACTTATTGTCCTGCATATATATCTGGCGCCTCCGTAGCCAGGTGGGAAGGAGCAGCAGTGCGTAGCACACGCTTCTTGATTAGACCGGGGTTCGAGCCCGTCACCACCAAATACGGAGGATGCGGAAATGTCAGGGAATGACCACCGCATATCCCGCAGCAATATGGCCTTAGTTGCTAATGCTCCTAAAAACCAAATAACAAACAAACAAACCTGCATATATCAGGAAATGCTAGAGACGCACTTCTTCAGAATAAATAAACTGAGATCTGATTTTAGCAAAATTATCATTTTGCCAATCTTTACCAAAATAATCTATCTGATTAGTAAATTTCTGTTTCGTAATAACTGACTGACATGCTATTTCTAAACCTTTTTTGATTTGTGTCCTCTTCTAAGCGCAAACAAAAACGGAAAGAAATCATTTAAACCAAAATTAAGCATTAAGTATGTATTACTGCAACAGTCGGTATGTATTCTCCTAGAACATAACATTAATGGTTATTATCTTTGAAGAAGAAATTTGAAGATTACTTCTTCGATACAAATTTGTTTCCGTGCACAAAATTCGTTTAGAAAAGTTTATTCACTAAAATTGTTTTGTTTCACAGTGAAAATAAATGCATCTTTATTTATACGTAATTATTTCGAACACCGTGTGATTTTTGATAAATAGAAAATTAATGATAGAGATTTTTGTTTTTCACTTCTAATGATTAACCAGACTAGACTGAAATTGATGAACTTCTTAAAAAATATACCTTAATAACACCTGTAAAAGTAATGAAGTTTTTAATGGTCATATCCGAATGGGGTGTTTGGGTATGAAGTGCAATGATTCTTGAGTAACTGATGGTAGTTCAGAGAAAATGTAAATGGAATTACGCCTGTCCCTTGCATTGGAAATATTAGCATTTTCTAAGCAAGCTGCTGTCTTAGCTTTAAGTTACCTAAGAAGCAAACAATTCATATCAGTCGGTGCCAAACTCTGGAGAATAAATTTAATAAGTAAAACCATTTTCTGCTGTCTGTGAATAAGATTAATGATTTTGAGGTGTTGTTGCTCTGTACAGCATGCAGTGGAGATCATTGCAGCGCATCCAGAATTTACATTAAAGTGGTATTCGTATTTTTTTATTTTGCGAAAATAGTTCTTCTCTGAATTTAAGAAAAAAAAAAAAAAATAGTATTATTCAGAAGAAAATTGGCAAAGTAATTGAAAATCAGTTTTTGGCTTATTCCGTGTTTCTTATAGTTTAAAATGTGCTATATTTGTAGGTTAAGTGGTAGACCTCTGAAACGTATTTGTTGACTTCACAGATCAGCGCCTGGCTTAATCCTGAAGTTAAACGTAGAACGTCTTCACAGCTAAGGTAGCGTAAGTCAGTTTCACGCAGAATCACGCATTAGATTCAGTGTGAACCTGATGGTCCGCGAGGCTCTCAGGCAATGTTGTTGTTTGGTTTTTAGGAGCATTAGCAACTAAGGCCATATTGATCCAGGATATGCGGTGGTCATTCCTTAACCTTTCCGCATCCTCTGTATTTGGTGGTGACGGGCTCGAACCCCGGTCTAATCAAGAAGCGTGTGCTACGCACTGCTGCTCCTTCCCACCTGGCTACGGAGGCGCTGTTCTCAGGCAATAGCTATCCGTCTGGAAAAACATGTCCGCATATTCTCAAACAACTCCAGGCTTTAATAGCATATAGTGATACCTGTGGTGGACAAAGTAGGAACCTAAAATTTGGAACGAGTTTTACCTGATTGAAAATCGTTCAAAATCCAGAACCATCTATCAACATTATCGATCAGAAATTCATAGTTTTCGGACATTCTTCCTTACCAAATGGCTGTAATTTTGGTACTGTGGAGTCTTCTGCTAAACAGAAGGAGACATGTGTTCCTGAGGAATGGTATAAAATTATAAAAGAGAAGTGAAAAAAGATGCCTTTCATATTGCACAAAATAGAGCAGCCTAACTTCCTCCCATCTGAACCACTAGAAAAATGTGTGCCAAAAGGCAAGCGGAAGAGACAAGATGAAAGTAAACCGGCTGAGAATTCAATTGATTGGGTCGAGAAAAAATACTTCTTTAACTTTTTTATTACAAGGACATTAACAGTGACTTCATCAACTTCGGTGCCCTGAATTATAAGGGTAGCATGCGCCCGGTGGGCCAGCTGTTTTGGTGCCACTTCACAACCCAAGCTTTATGAAGTGGGTCGTCCTGTTTCAGAACTTAAAAGAAAAACATGCTGGACCTTTCATTCCACCTACGTATCAATCATTTTTCAAAAATGTGAAATCAGGAGGAATAAGTGAATCCGATGCTGGACCACTTACTGGCGAAGAGGAAGAGAGAATAATAAGTAATAAATATTATTTTGTGCAAGTTAGTCTCTTTTGTTAGGTCTTTTATTGCGATAAAATTTCAATTAGTTCAGTGATTAAAGGTCGTTACATCTTGATGTTTTGATACTGTGTTCAGAGGGAAAGTTGTATCAATCCAAAAGGTGTGAAAAAGAAACATGATTAAAAAACATGAATTTATAATGAATATTAGCAGATGTAATAATTTTTCTTTTCCTTTATCCCTTTTGTTGAGTTTTGTTTATGTGTCTTAATTTTACGTTAATTTCCGATTCGTATAGATCTAAACTCATTTCTTATTTCATGAAACCAAGAAAACTGTGAATTATACCTCTTTACTTATGAAGGTATTCATAAATTTAACATCACTACAGTGATTCGCAATAATTGCACTCAGTTTTCTACAATAATACTGTCAGATTGTTTCTAAAAGTTTTCTGTGGGCCTTTGAGTACATGTAATGTAACTGTAACCATATATTTTAGCTCATTTGAAAGTCTTTATCATATCCTAAATAAGTCTGCAAGTGGCAAAGGTTGATGACGTTGTAGAGCGGATATCATCTTTTAAGGGCACAAAAGGTGATATAGTTGTACACGTTGGCACTAATGATATTAAGAGTAGGAGACCAGCGGAATTACTTAACAAGTACAGGTCACTGTTGAAAAAAAGCCGTGAAGTAGGGTTGAATTTGAAAGTGTCTGCAATTCTGCCCAGACACGATAGGAGGGAGTATATGATGAGAGCCTTGTCGATCAATTCGGCCCTGGAAAGATTGTGCAAGGCTCAAGGGGTAGAATTTTTTTCAGCCTGGACTATAGTTGTTAACAGGAGAGATTACTTCTACAGGGATGGGATACACTTAAATAGAAAGGGTGCAAGAATATTTGCTGATGCTATCGAGGCAGTGTTAGGTGGGTCGGAAAACTGCTAGCTTGGGGGGAGACAAAGACAAATAGATTAACAGTAGCCACTGGCAGAGGTGAAAGAGATTCTTGCACTGCTTCTATTGGAATGAGCAGAAGCCTAAAAAACAATATGCAGAATATTTCAGAGACTGCTGGAAGTCATTGCGGTACAAGTAAACACATGGGTTGTGTTAGGGTAGCTAAGAATAGAAACAGGTGCAGGTATACTTGCGTGTACACCAATGCTAGGAGTTTAGTAAATAAATTCGATGAATTTGAGGTTTTTCTGAAAACATCAAAGGCAGATATTGTTGGCATATCAGAGACATGGTGTCACACAGATATAAGGAATGCAGAACTGGAATTTGGGGAGTACAACGTCTACAGAAAGGATAGACAGGATAGGAAGGGAGGAGGGGTTATGCTATTAGTTAAAAAACACATAAAATCGAAGGAATGAAGCCAGCCGACGTCGATGGACAGAGCAGTGTCGAGTCAGTTTGGTGTGACATAAGCATGGGTAACTCAAAATTGAGAGTAGGAGTGTGCTATAGGCCTAATGACTCTGATGAGTATAATAAGATACTGTACAGGGAAATAGAATGGGCCAGTAAATCAGAGAGTCTTATAATGGGGGATTTTAATTTCCCAGATATTGACTGGAAATTCTGGGTTGGTCACTCACACACTAGCAAGGCTTTTGTGGATTTATTGGATGATTGTTTTCTACACCAGCATGTGCGGGAGGCAACTAGAGGGAGTAATACTCTTGATCTGATTATCAGTAGTGATTCTTCATGCATTAAGAATCTGCAGATAAAGGAACCACTAGGTGGCAGTGATCATAGTGTGCTGAAGTGAGATTTACTCAAGGAGGTAACTATCATCAGAGGTAAAGGGAAGGGTTTTTGCTTTCGTAAAGGCGACTATGATGGGCTGAGACAGTATTTAAATTCTATACAGTGGGACCAACTGATGATGTTACCAACAGCAAATTCAAAATGGGAAGCATTTAAGGAACTAATCTTGGAAGCTACCAGGTTTTACATACCAACCAAGAAATATTGTTCAAGGTTCAGGCCTAAATGGTTGTCAGATGAACTAATGAGACAGACATATGTACAGAAGAAAAATGCACGGGATGCATACAAATTAATGGGTGACATGGAAGCCTATGATAGATATACGTTGGTCTGTAACCAAGTCACAAAGGAGATTAGGCAGGCAAAGGCAGATTATGAGAAATCCTTGGCAAAGGATGCAAAGAAAAACAGAAAAGAGTTCTTTACCTATTTAAACTCAAGAAGGAAAGGGATGAATCAGATTGGTCCACTGGATGTTGATGGTTCAGCAGTTGAGGATCCTGCTCAGGTGGCTAACAATCTAAACGAGTATTTTGCATCTACATTCACACATGAGGAGTTATTCAGGAAGGGGAATGTCGTAGGTGAAGTAAACATTGGCAGTGAGCTAGATGATTTTCTAATAACTGAGAGGAAAGTGGAGGAGAAATTGTTGAGGATAAACATAAAAAAGGCACCCGGGGTGGATGGGATCTATCCAGTTATATTAAAGGAGGCAGGAAAGGAAGTAACCAAACCCCTAGCCATAATTATGAGAGCTTCTTTGGACTCAGGGGAGGTACCCATAGACTGGAGATGTGCAAATGTAACCCCAATTCACAAAGGAGGATCAAAGGCTGACAAGTAATTATAGACCTGTTAGTTTAACTTCGGTTCCAGGAAAATTAATGGAGGCACTGGTTAAAGAAGCACTGCAGGATCATCTTGGCGCCTCCGGAGCCAGGTGGGAAGGAGCAGCAGTGCGTAGCACACGCTTCTTGATTAGACCGGGGTTCGAGCCCGTCACCACCAAATACGGAGGATGCGGAAAGGTCAAGGAATGACCACCGCATATCCCGGAGCAACTATGGCCTTAGTTGCTAATGCTCCTAAAAACCAAACAAACAAACAACAGCAGGATCATCTGGACAAGAATTCAGTTATAGCTCAGACACAGCATGGGTTTGTTAAGGGCAGGTCTTGTCTGACCAATTTGATTGGATACTATGATGTAGTCACAAAAGAACTGGATGCAGGGAATAACTTTGATATTATATATTTGGATCTTAGAAAGGCTTTTGATACTGTTGCGCATGGAAGACTGCTGCACAAATTGGAGCAGTGTGGCATTGGAGGCAAATTGCTGCTATGGATAAAGGGATGGTTAAGTGGCAGAAGACACAGAGTGGTAATCAATGGACACTGCTCAACGTGGACTAATGTTATTAGTGGAGTTCCTCAGGGTTCAGTGTTGGGTCCATTGTTGTTTTCTGTATTTATAGATGATGGTATATCAAGCTTAATGTCCAAGTTTGCAGACGATACAAAGGTTGGCAGGGTTGTTAAGGACACTACTGATGCTATGCGGCTGCAACAGGATCTGGAAAGGTTGAGCAGATTGGCTGAGAGGTGGCAAATGAAGTTTAACATTGACAAATGTAAAGTACTACATATGGGAAACAGTAACCCCAGATCAACGTATCAACTCTGTGGTACTACGCTGACAGTGGTAGAGAATGAAAAGGACCTGGGGGTAATTGTGCAGGCAGATATGAAGTTCTCTGAGCAGTGCAGACGAGCTGCAAGAGTAGCTCATGGTGTCTTGTCAATGATATACAGGAATTTTTCTAGCAGGGATAGGGATGTGATTATTCCCTTGTATAAGGCATTGGTCAGGCCACACCTTGAGTACTGTATACAGGTCTGGAGACCTCATTTCAAGAAGGATGTAGAGCTGCTGGAACGAGTACAGAGAAGGGCAACAAGATTAGTGAATGGAACAAAGGGTTGCTCTTACGAAGAAAGGCTTAAGTTTTGCAAATTACCGAGTCTGGAGACTAGGCATCGGCGAGGTGATTTGATAGAGGTGTATAAGGCTTTGAATGGCTTGAGCATGCTCAATGCCGATGGGATTCTTCCTCTTGCTCAGAATAATCACCTGAGAGGGCATAAATTCAAATTGAGGAAGGACGGATGTCGGATAGATGTGCTGAAATTTGCCTTTAGCCATTGGGCAGTTGGTTTGTGGAATAGACTTCCATCACTTGTTGTTGAAGTTGATAGCCTAAACAAATTTAAGGCTCAGCTGGACAGGTATTTCGAACGAACGGAGGGGTGAAATGGGAGTAGTGGTTGTGTTTTTTTTTTTTTTTTTTTTCTTTGGCTGATGCTGAATAAGCTTGCTTTCTTGCATCATATGCTAATGCTAAATGCTAAATGCTAAACTCTTTTCTTATTTTATCAAACCAAGAAAACTGTGAATTATACCTCTTTACTTCTGAAGGTATGCATAAATTTAACGTCACTACAGTGATTCGCAATAATTGCAGTCAGTTTTCTACAATAATACTATCAGATTGTTTCTAAAAGTTTTCCGTGGGCCTTTGAGTACATGTAATGTAACTGTAACCATATATTTTAGCTCATTTGAAAGTCTTTATCATATCCTAAATAAGCTTGCCAGGAATCGATCCATTTTTTTCTATTGATTCGTCAAGCAGGAATGTTGCAGTGTCGTAATCGTTCATGTTCAGTCGATGCAACAATATCCCCCTTCATTGATGATTTATGGAAAGTGGAACCCTCTGATAGTGCAAATCTCCTTCAATCACGGGAGCAAAATATAACTGCATTGCTGTAAAGCTATTCAGAATGAGAATAAATCATACGAGTGACAATTAGTGTCCAGCTCTCTTGCTTCATTTTCTATAGGCATAAAAATAACTTGTTTACAACTGTTGCTAACTTTAACTTGCAACGGTCGCAAACAAGTTATTAATCAATCCAAACTCGGTTTTGATAGGTCCAAAAGCAGGATGGACCGAAGCGCACCAGAACTCTGCTTCGGTTTGTCACACGTATTGGTAAAGACATCTTTTATTGATGAGCGTTCCTTCCATTTGGCTAAATTTTCCATGTCGACCCTTGCTCTTGTTCAAATGGGTATAGACCCTTTCCGGTTTCATACCAAAATCATTGGCTGCAACTTCTGTTCTTCCTTATTTCCACCTTTGTGTCCGGACTTTGATGGTTTTATGCATATATATAAAGATAAAGCTGACGTATATTAATAAGCATCTTACTTTTCTTAAAATTCTTGCATCTCCTACCCTGTGTTCGGTATGATAAATCTCCTATCATACCGAAAATATTCCATTCCATTCATTTCCTATCTTGATTTTTGAGAGAAAGCCAGAATTCCGAACGATCTCGATACCAAGAAGTCCTCATGTCCAAATGATATTTTTCTGTTTCTTAAAATCTGAGCTCTAGGGTTAACTCATTTTTTGTCACCCTCTTTTATTCTTCGGGTGTGTTTCCTTTTCTTGTCAATAATTATTATGTCACAGTTTTTATGAAACGGCAAATTTATATTCAGAAGCTCTCATCACCTGCCTGGCATTAATCGACAAACCTACACCATTTTTGAAATAAACAGTATTAAAATTTATCTAAAATACAGGACTCCCGAAATCATCATCCAAATTCCAAGATACATTTGCGCCTCCTTGTTGTAACCATGATAGGTAGCTATGCTCAAAGCTTGGACCATCCCAGTGTTTTCTGGAATTTGTTGATTCCGTATAAATTCGAACTTTCCCACTGCTATGCAAGAGGCAGTCCTTGCCTATAGCAGTGGAAAAGATATGAATAATGTAAGAAATAGAGATACTCTATAAATCATATCAATGAGTAAGGAGTGTTTTCGAAGAGAAAAATCAAAAGCAATGATGTACGTAAAACGATCCTGTTATAAATAGGTAATTTACGAATACAAGTATAGTATATTGGGTGCTTTTAAGAATCTGAAAACGCTTACTGCAATTTTAAATTCGATTGAAAGAAGCAACACGAATATGTAAAGGTTAATTTAAGTCGTTAGCGTGTACGTATTGTTATTAAATGTGTATCAAAATATTGAAATTATATGAACGTTATGTAAGATTCTACTTTTATAAGTGTATTTTATTTTTTTATAAGAAAGAAACGGAAAGATATATTTTTATGAATATGTGTATACACAGAGGTATATCGAATTATACATATAAGCATATAGCCTTTCCTTAAAAGTAAACAGCTAAATAAAGAACGGATGTTTCGAGTTCGAACCTCAGAAGAACATAGGAGATTACGTGGCGAACTCAACAGAACTTTCTGAAACCACTTTACAAAGATTTCGCCACTTGTCACTTGTTTGGAGAGGCCTGGGTTGGATTCCTGTCGACTACTGGAGTAATGTATAACTTCCTCGTAAATTTAGGCTGTAGTTAGTCGATTTAAGGCGGAAGAAATAGCTCTTTTTCCCTGCGTTTTCCAGATTTCTCAGCCGTATTACATGCAAACCTGCCCTTGAAGATATGCACCCACACACTTCTATAGACATAATACACTTATTCGGCTGTAAGTTACTTTTGGGAGCCGTTAGCATAATTAATTAATTACAGCTGGATATAGCCTCTTATAAGAATTTAATGGGTTCTTAATGGAGTGACTTGAGAACACGTGCTTGGTGTTCCTCAAACGAGGCGACTTGAGAACAGAATTGCAAATAAACAAACATGAGAAGAGATCGTCGCTAAAGAAAGAAATGTGAATACTCATAAAGTTCAAGTCTTAGACGAATGGAAAAGGGCAGCGGCTTTGCAGTGAGAGTTCTCATTGCGTATTTTGTAAGGGATGAGAAAGATTTGTGATATTTGAAAATGAAATATATATGTACATTTTCCCGCAAAGTCGAGGTGTGTGAAGTGTGTGTGGAACGGAGTTGGCAGTTTGATTTTGAAGAGTGAAGATGTAGTTTTAAATTATGTATATCATGCCTAGGGCAAGTCGCTCGGCCTTTTCCTCAGGTGAAAAAAAAGAAATGAATAATTTAACAGTGAACTGCCGTATCAATAGCGAAAGGTAGTAGTTAATTGTGCCATAGTTATTAATAGCGAGTTGAAAAAAATTGATGTCACGTGATACAGTGTGTAGAATTTAAGAAAAAAAAACAATAATAATAAGATGGCAGGAGTCAGTCCAGAATGCTGCATCACTATTCCAGATGGCTAGAATAGTGATGTAGCATTCCATTGGCGAAGCCTATTGCATATTATGAATCCATGTATAAGTGGATTGAAATTGCTCAGGCGGCCAGCTTTATTAACAAGAATATTTTGAAATTGAAAAGTTGTGGACAGGTCTTTGGTAGTTCCTAGACTTAGTCCTGGTGCTGGGAAGTAGGACAGACAGATAGTAATAGTTGATCTCCGTACAACAGCTGCGAGAGTTCCATTCAAAATTGTTAGAGGAGCGGTTCCGCTAATTAGACTAGTTTTCTTGCATTAGATGGAAGAGGACATCTGCAGAGAAAGGACACCATGAAAGAGGTAATAAAGTCATTAATAAAGTAGTATGGTGAAAGAACTGAAATTATTATAGAAGAGAACAGGGTAATGTATGAGTCACGTTTTACTGTATTAGAAAGCTAGTTATGCCATTTATTGCTTGTCGGGATATTTTAAATTGCAATTAACGTAAAAAATATATTTTGGTGATAATATGCCATAGTGGATTTCAGATTAGTATTATACTTTGAAAGATAGAGAGAATAGAAAATCTTGACGAAGTAATTTGTAAAAAGGGAAGGTAAAATGAATTATGACAGTACATATCAAAGTAAGATAATTCAAAAATAAATGTTCTAAGTAGAGGATACTTGTAAAGTAATTTTATTATTAAGATTGATCAGAAGAGATCGAATTGAATGACAGATGTATCCATATGAATTATAGGTATTATGCATGAAAAATATTGTAAATGGGAAGTTTATGAATTATAGACGCGATGTTAGATAGGTATTATGCATTGCAGTTTATGAAATAATAGGTATTGTGAATTTCAATCTTATGAATTTTAGGTATTGAGTAAGATAGGTATAAGCTTCATGAATAATAGATATGATTTTAGGCGGTGTCATGGGAGAGAGAGAGAGACAGCGCATTTCATGCCGTCCGTTGGAGAATTACTATTTATAATTATTGTGTTCCTTGAGAATAAGTTTTGTTGAATTCAGAATAATTAAGTAATTAGAATATCGAATTGTTAAAGTAAGACCTTGGAGAATTTTGAGAATACTAAGTAGTTACATCCTGAAGTTGCATTGCAACATTGATTAAAATAATTTTAAAGGAAGGAAGGAAGAACAATTTTGAAAACTTAAATTAATCATTTATTGGTGATGTTTTCCCTTATACATTTATGTAAATAGCCGTATTAATAAATATGTTATTCTATTTGTGTGCCTGCTCAATATGAGGGAGGCGCAGGGTTGTTATACATCATGAGATGTATTCAAACAGTTCTGCGTGAAATACATCTTTGTATCGAAAATACCCTCGCTTTTGGATCTCTATTGAGAAGTATAATTTAGCAGTCAGACTGCATTGTGAGCTTTTAGTGCTTTGAGGGGAGCTGTTTGTCACAAAGTTAGAGAACAATACAATACTGGGGTGACAGGTGTAGGAAGGATACAGTATAAGTAAAGAATAGATAATCAAGGAATAATGATAAAACATATAAAGGTATAATAAAAAGTATTTTCATTTAAATTCCTGACAGATATAAACTGCTAATGAATACAGTGAAATAGCGTAGATATCAGGATCCTTTATACGTTATTGACCAATACACATTTGCCATATCCCAATTTCATGAATAAATAGCTAATAATAATTGTATCTGAAGTTGTTCGAACGTCATCACACCTTGTTATATTGTTGATACAAATTGAAAAATTAAATTCCTTAATTTGAAACTATCACGTGTTTGTTGTAATTCAGTTGTGACTGCAACCTTATTTCTGCTAGGAATTCAAAAGAAAGTTTCCCAAACATTGTGGCACTATCATTTAACATGTTATTTGATTTGCTCCTAACATAACGAAACTGGACGTTTATTTATATATTAAATCTAAACAGAAAACTTAACTATCAAAGAAGCATCGAATGCTGTCTGTAGGCACAAAACCTGTCGCAAATTATTAGGAAAATGCAAATACAGTCTATCGATGGTTATTTATAACATGTATAGCTCGTGAAGTAAATAAAAAGATCATCATGACTTACTTTTGAATAGGAAGAATCTCAAAAAAAAAAAAAAAAAAAAAAAAAAACACAACTTTCTACTCTGTTAATCACAACGCCAGCATTTCTTGAGCAATAGATCAATTGTTTTTTTTTTTTTTTTTGTTTTTTGTTTTTTTTTAGGTGGCGTGTTTGTCTTATTTGCTAACGCTATTTTCAAGTTGCGCGTGCGCTCCTAACAGTCTCAGGTGATTAATTGACTATTGTGTGTTCTGTTCGAACTGTCTGGGAAACTAAAGACAGGATAATTGGTAAATATGTTCTGGCAGTGTTATAGATGGATGAAAAACAAGTCATGTCTTGGCTGCATTTATCTTCTCTGATTACCATCATCCGACTCTGTTAGCATTAGAATACATTTATAATACAATCAAGAGATGATCTTTAGGAGATTTTAATAGGAAGAGATCTTTATAATGCAAGCAAACGACATACACGTGTTCGAAGAGAGAGAGAGAAAGAAAGTAATACAGTTTCCTCCAGACAGTGACAGAAGGTAAAAATATGAACTGTGACAACTGTCCTTCAGAAAATGTGCTGATAATACGGTAGATTCGTGACAGATAGTATACGATTAAATCAAATCACATGCTGATAACCAGTAATCGTGAAGGCTGAATTGTAAAAGTGTAAGCTGTTTCCTTTCTTTTTTTGGATGGACTCTTTTTGTAGGGAGTAGGTGTTGCACAGCCTACCCACACAAATATAAAAGTAATTGTTCCTACTGTGTTACTGAAGTAAGAACAAAACAAAAAGAAGAAAGATTTTAAGATTGAGCACATAAAAAAAAGTTTACATAGCAATTTTTCCATTTCCATAAAACAAAAGTATATT
Organism: Mastigoproctus giganteus; assembly: GCF_048544385.1. Taxonomy (NCBI): domain Eukaryota; kingdom Metazoa; phylum Arthropoda; class Arachnida; order Uropygi; family Thelyphonidae; genus Mastigoproctus; species Mastigoproctus giganteus. The sequence continues at coordinate 164,375,523 of NC_143582.1, read as the reverse complement.
GTTTTATCTCTAATCTTATTAGTATTAATAGAAGCAAATGATGAAAGGAAGGAAGCGTGTTGGATTACAATACAAAAGAACAGTTGTAATCCAACACGTATCAGGTGTGATACGCACCATACATCTTCTTTCCTTCTAGATTTTGTCCCCTATGCTTATGCATTTACTGCGATTTACAAAGACCAGTTTACAATTTATTCACAAGTTAAAAGTTAATTTATAATTACACACTTATATATGCTCTTTATTCACAGATGTTAAAAAAGTATCATATTTACTTTTTGCCCTTCCAGGAGGGGGTTGAACTTCTGTTTGTGAAGATGTTCTCAGGTTGTAAATGTCTACATTTCTTATGTTACAAAAAGCTCTTAAACAGGCCTGGGACACTGGTAGTGTTGAGCACAGTATGCCTAAATGAGATATTAGATTACATTTCATGAGATCGTGGTGGGCTTATAAATCTTAAAATATACACGCACTTGTACAGACTTGATACACTTATACGGACATAAGTTACGCTTAACATAATAAAGTATTTGCATATATCTCCGATTACACTTGCAGGAACAACATATACTTTTATTCACGAGTACATCTAAAGCATAAAGACAGCTTGCAGCATCACAGATTATGCCAATGCGAGGTCACTCGCACAGTAAACGCGAATGACTTCCCATGCGCATAGTTCACTTTCTGAGTTGCATTGTAAGAGATGTTGAAAGGCATTGCCGTTAAACATACAACAAAGGTACTTTGTTGTGAATGTAATATCGCACAGTTCCATTGCAGAAGTTAGATGTTCGCAATTTCCATAAGATAGCATAATTGCACGCATCTGCAGAGGCACTGCAAGCATTGAAATCTGTTTGAAGAGCTCGTGATGTCTAAGAAACTCATCCTATGACAGTCACCAGACCTAACTTCTCCCCAGTTTTCTTTATGCGAATATCTTAAAGAATAGGAATTTGTGAAAGGGTCCACACTCAGTCGAAAAACTAAAGTTCGTCATCATGGGGTTAATTGTTGATATTTCCCAGAACATACTTCTCCGCTTTGCGAAAATATGTATCGTTGGTTTTGGGCTTATTCAGCACAGAATGGTGGACTCTTTCAACATCTCTTACAATACATGATGTTGTTAAATAGACGTGTTTCGAAAAGTGATAGACCCCGATTGGCTTGCATGGGCGAAAATTGATTTTTTGGTGTATGAATTTTACTAAAATCTTCCTCAATAGATTTTGATAAAATACCAGATTTTATCAAAATCCATTCATCTACATCAATGGCACGAACACTGTGGTCCGCGGATCCCAAGTAGATTGACGAATAAAGTCCGTTGGCATCCACGAGAAGATACCAGCTCACTCGTCATACTGATTCTGAGAGAAGATTTTGACACTTTTTTTTTTTATTTGGAAATCCGCTGGTAAAGCTAGTAATCAAAAGGGATCCTTAACCAGAAAAGTTTGCGTGAAACATATTCTACGTGTACCGGGTTCGGATTCAGGTCAGTATCAGTTCATTCGCGCTCTGTTTTTTTTTTTTTTTTTGTCCTCGCCTCTTCCCATTTTTATATGGGGTCAGCGTTTTTTATTGTTTTGGCATGCAATTTTTACAGCCGGATGCTCTTCCTGACGCCAAGTAAGAGGATATGCGGTGGTTATTCCCTGACCTTCCGCATCCTCCGTATTTGGTGGTCACAGGCTCGAACCCCGGTCTAATCAAGAAGCATGTGCTATGCACTACTGCTCCTGCCCACCTGGCTACGGAGGCTGCGCAAAGCTATATGTATGCAAAAATTGTCTGAAATGCGATTGCCTTTGTTTGGCTTGCGGTCCATCATTTACAATTCTGTAAACCGAAGTTTGCAGCCGATTGTAAATGATGGACCACAAGCAAAGGAGGGTCAAAGTGGGGTAATTCCCCCTTCTCTCCCCTCCCCGCCGCGAGGTTATTCCAAAAACATGTTCTGGATTTTGTTTTTTGTAAACAGAACTATGTTCCTATGTTGTTATCCTCCCATTAATCATGAAGGCTGGATTTGCCTCGTTAAATTTAGGTACTATTTTGTGTGTTTCGTGAGTTACACTCAAAAATTAAACCATAATGCCATATTTTTCACACAGAGGAATTTGAAATATGTTCGCTCCAGTTTTCATGGAAAGATACAAGCAGTTTTTTAGTTTTTATATATATATATATATATATTTTTTTTTATATTTTTTTTGCATTTTCGTAAACCACGTTAATTTTTTTTTCTTTTTTTCGTTTTGCCATTTGGAGAAAATGTCATAGTGAGCGACACATTGATCACTCTTCGTATGGAATGCGTTGTTTAATAAGGAGGAAAGTGGAAAATTACCGATATTCCCCGCAACGTTTCATGAAAATATACTGTATAAATCATCCGCGTGACATCTTATGAATTTAAAACTGTCAGAAAAGTATGCGAAAATGTTTTAAACATCAAGCCTTCTTTCCATAAAGAACTTAGCACAGGAAAGAAAATGTCCTTAATATTTGTTCTATCTAGAATTACTGAAAGTTTTTTTTTGTTTGTTTTTTTTTGCGTATTTTTGATTAAAACTAATGATGATGACCGTTAAAGCAGGCTTGAATCGTCCACGAATTTGAAGGTGATAAGTTACCACCCTTGCATTGAAATAGTTGGATTTTCTTTTGTGTATTGTTTAGTGTTTGTGTGAGCTAACGTGGCTATTAACTCAATTTCCAAAATGTCGAATGTGAACTACGCGCTCTTCGAATAGTTACGTGAGAATCACTCATACAAGTTACGTACTTAGAATTGCTAACTGCCCGAATAAATTAAGAAATAATGTTTCGTAATTCTAAGCATAGCTTGAGAAGCAACATGGATGGATGTTACACACATTGGACTGCTATTAATAGACTTGAGCGTTTGTGAATTACTAATTAGTTCGCGACCGTCATTCAAAACGAATTTGAATATCAAAGGGATGAAAGATATTGGTTACACAGGACGTTGTTAGAGTTATTATAAACTGAGACTTACAGCATAAAAGAATGGCAGAGCTGCTTCAATTGCAGATCTGACGGAGAGCAATAAATATTAAACACCCCAAAGAGTAGGCTGTTTCCAATTTAGAAGTAGGGATGCGTTTTCTTGGCCAAGTAGATTGTTATCTGTAAATAATTAATGTCACGTTATTAATTGGCTAATCAAAGCCAAGTTCCTAACACCAGATGACTTGAATGTTGTAGTGCAGCTGTGAGGAGGTGCTTCTGATAGAGTAGCGTGTTATTTCTTAAAGGAACATGAAGCTGCAATTCATCTGGTTTCACTCACCAAAATAACAATGACACCATATTAAATTAACCACTTAATATTTACAACACAGTGAATTCTGCTAGTTATTAATTTTTGCAAAATGATTTCGTAGAGAAATTAATGTATGTTTGCAACCACTTGGCCAGTGTGTTCAAAGTAAATTGTATTACATTGAATGAAATAGTAATGCGCGTGGTATACTTATTAAAAATCATTGTGATAATGAATGAGCTTGACTAGTCTTTAATATTAGATTTTCCGCACTAAAGCACGTGAACGGAACATCATTGTGTTTTACTCACACTGTTGCCTATTTCGGATAGAGATATTATTTTTAAATTAGAATTATTGGAAGTTTTGAATAAGATAAAGGTTATTCTGAACTTCATAGAAGTTCAGAATAACCTTCCGCCCTTCCATCTGTTCTGCAACAGATGGTAACGAGCAACCTTTTTTTGAGATGGCAAGCCAAGTAAGTTTGTTGTTGTTGTTTGTTATTTGGATTTTAGGAGTATTAGCAACTAAGGCCATATTGCTCCAGGATATGCGGTGGTCATTCCCTGACCTTTCCGCATCCTCCGTATTTGGTGGTGACGGGCTCGAACTCCGGTCTAATCAAGAAACATGTGCTACGCACTGCTGCTCCTTCCCACCTGGCTACGGAGGCGCCTGCCAAGTAAGTGGCGAATAAAAAAAAAATTATAATAAACCAGTACGTAAATGCAACAACAAACGAGGAAGGAGGGTGGGTATAAATCGAGATCAAAGATTGTTAGGAAGAATGCGAGTTAATAAAAATAGCAAATAATAATATAAATTTACAAAAATTCCAATTAATTCAAATTTAGCCGAACCCCCATCCATGAATGCACCAGCTCCAACTAGCGTGAAATATCAATGTAAATGGATAAGAAAACCAACAGGGTGAAACAAAAATAAATAAAATAGACAGACCATTGTGCTCCATCATGGCCTTAGTTGCCCTTGCGCCATAAAAACCGAAATCAAATCAGTCACTGAATTTCGAACATTAAACAAATCAATGTCGCTGACCTGACATACGCTAATCAACTTGTTAACGCAATAAAACTGAATAATAATGGCCCTTGTGCAGTGAAAAATTATACTAGAACAGATCACAGAACTCACAAACCAACATCAAACATGGATTAACAATTAAATAAGAGTACATCCAAAAGAAATTGAACTATAGATGGCAGTACGAGCGGCGTATTAGGTTATCAATTCACTACTAATCATGTAATAACATAGAAATAAATAATAAAGAATAATGCGATTTGATTTACTGAAAGAAATAACTGCTCTAAGGTAAAGGGAAGAGATTTTCTTTTCGGGAAGGTAATTATAACGAGCGCGGCCATTTTTTAAACTCTTCATTGGAATCACCTGAGGTTTAAAAATCGCAAATACCAAATGGGAAGTATTCACAGAGGTAATCATTGAGGCTACTATGCCTTCTGTGCCGACCAAAGGGAACCGTTCAAGGTTTAGACCTAAATGGATGTCAGGTGAACTGATGAGACTAGCGGCAAAGAAGGAAAATACATAGGATGATTATAAATTATCAGGGGACACAGAAACCTGCAGTAAGTACAAACTATCCCGCAGTCAAGTTACTATAGATGTTAAGCACGCTGAGGTAGGTTATAAGAAATCTGGATAAGAATGCAAAGAACAGTAGCAAGGAATTCTCTCTGCTTGTATCAACACCAGAAGAATGTATCGCATTTATTCGTTGGTTACTTTTTATTAAAAAAATTATCCGATGGATAATTTTTAAATTAATAATATATAACCCTTCATTTAGCACGAATCACTTCATGAATTCTTGTCGGTAGGGATAAAACTAAACCCCTTAAATAGTTTCTATAAATATTAGGCCATTCTGAAAATAGTTGAGCTTGTAATTCATTCAGATTTCATGGATGTTATTATTGTGTTTCCACTTTCCGTTTAAAGATAGTCCCATACGTTTTCTTGGAATCTAGATGTGGTGTCTTGGTTGGCCAATTTAAATGCCCTACTATACTCTCGTGTTCATCATGCCAGTTTAAAGCAGTAGAAATCATGTGAACCGGACATTTATATTGTCCCTGAAATGATCAGCAAAAGGCACAACCTGATCATCTAGAATATTTGTATATCATCATCATTTTGTATATCATTTGCATATATGTATATTCATCCCATTGTCTAAGTTGGTATTTCATATAGGGCAGACCGAGTTTATAACGGTTAAAATATCCTGACCGACCACCAGCTTGTAAAAGACCTTGCACAGATACGGAATGAAATTCTTCATTGCTTTTCCTGTGAACTCTGTGTCTGGCATCACTAGAGTATATTTATAAATATTTCACGTTAGGGTTATATAAGTATATAACCCTAACGTGAAGTAGCCATAAATCGCGTTTTTTTTCTCTGGTTGGTTTACCTGTTTTTCTGGACGCCGAGATTCCTCGAGGTGGGGGGGGGGACTTGTACCCTCGCTTGAGACCAACTAACTCTGTGACGGTGCGTAAAAGGCCCATAAGTTCCTTGCATCATTATTGTATAAACTGTCATATTAGGGTTACTGGAGAACAACCGCGTCCACACATGTGTCTCCATAAATTGCATGCTTCATCTAGTCGGTTTGCCTGTTTCACTGGACAAAAAAAATAATAATAAAATAAAAATAATGATGTCTGAAAAATGCAAGTAGCGTGTGTATTTTACTGAGAATCGCGATGGTCAGAGAGAATTGTCTAAGTTACAATTAATGCCTGAATACTTGTATACATTTCCCATTTTAACAAAAAATATAAAATGAAAACATGGCAGATACATAACGCAACTATAAAACAATGGAAATTATTGAAAATGATCTCTCATATGCTTTTAGACTTTGATATAATTTTAATATTTGCGTATTGCCAACACTGATTAACCTGTGAAAAGTCAGCTTTGAAATCTCTTCAGTTCAGTCAGTACAACCAATTGCGACACAAGCTGCCATAGGTTAATAATGTAAAATATTTCTATTCAAATACACGAAGCCTAACTTTAAAACTGGAATTGTTTTGCCTGTAATAGCAGGGCGACTAAGATCCTTCCCGGTTTCAGTTTGAATTGGGCGCACCACTCAGAATTAGGCAGACTCTTTCCTCCTCTTTCCTTCATGGCTGAAATCAACAGGTTAGCTGCTTCAGACATCGTTCCCGTCATGCATTGCATTGTTGACGTAATATAATCCATCATTGCTTTTGAACAATGAAATTTGGATTAACAAACATCATCGCATTGCATGATGAAATTACGGTAGACGGATTTTATAGAATCACATACCTTATATAAATTATTATTATTATTCGCTTTATTAAGAATTTTCGACCCCTCATAACCCAGACTGAGTTCGTTTTTACTAAAAAATATAGCTCATATTTCATCGTAAGTTAATTTATTCCATTAATAGCATATTTCCTTCAGATTAGCTGGTTCGATTGCTCTAGTTGACCGAGGAGCAGCTTGAGAAGTTCAGGACAAAGATGAGCGACTAATGAGAAACATGAAACCTTCAATGAAGAAGAGTCTTTCTGTGTATCGTTACTGCATATTAAGTGTCTTGGAAAGACCCGCACAAGTCACTTCATTCTGCAGAGACCAGGTATGAATGGAACAAATTATAGCATATCGAGCTTAATGAATCTTTGAACTGCAATCGGATTAAAGATTAAAACTTTCAGGAATTTTTTGAACTGAATGATTATGGAAACGATTTCTTTGAGGGGTATATAAGAATTGCATATCGTAGAACTAAAGAATGTTTCAAAATTCCGCATTCTTTTAGTGGGTGATGAAGTACGCTTAGTAGCCAAACAGCGCAACTTACAGAAAACTGCAGATGTCGTAATGAGCAATTAGGTGCACATTGTCAGTCTTGTAGACATTGAAGAATTGGCTTAATAACGAGAGAGAGGTATGTACCGTAGCCAGACAATCACTTCATAGAATTCACTTTGTTTTTAAATGGCAAAGTTGAGTTTGTTTTTCCTTCCTCTGTTTTTAAGCCATGATTATCCAAGCGACCGAAGGACCACCGCAATGACTTATTTATCTTAAATTATACAGCGATCGCTTCCCAGCGATCTTTGTACAGACAATAGTGGAATCTGATTCATTTATTGTACACAGCTTTACTTTGTTTTCTTGTTTTCACTATTTGCTCAGTTCTCCATTTTCAGTGTCGTTGTCTTTTCCAACTCACGTTAAAAGTGAAGCTTTGATTGCCCCTTTATCTCAAAGAAAGCTTCCATGTCCTTTCTATTCCGTGTTTAATCCGGGTCGATAAAGTTCCACTTGATAACTAAAATCATTCAGCGCATACTGTAGATACTAGAAATCGAATGGAACTGTCATAATAAGATTTTTGTATTTCAGTATCTCTGGCTTCCTTCTTTCATATTCTGCTATTACATAGGGCAGGCGTGGCGAACCTTTTTAAGGGTGAGTGCCAAAATTGGCTAACACTTTTAAAAAAAGTGTCCTCGTGCGCCCCTCGAAAGGCGATATTGAAGACATTTAATCACAATTTCGTCCCACTCAGACTTCAAAGAAATCACTGCATGAATACAGCTATTTGCTGAATGTGTGATGTCACTACATACCTGGCAGAGAGAACGGGCATGCAGATCACGAGTGATGTTTCGAAGGTTGAAATTTTTTTGGGACGCTCCAAAATCCGCGTGCCCAGAAACTTTGTATGCATGCCACTTTGGGTACCCCCTAACCTAGGGTAATAGCAGAATATGAAATATACAAAGAGTACTAGGAAAGTTTTGCAATACAGCTTTGTTTATTTAATTTTTTCAAAGTAATTTCCTCTACATTCAATACACCTCTCCATCCTCCGAAACCAATCTTTAAACCAGTTCTGCCAAGTTTCACTAGGGAGTAAAGCACATTCGTTGTCCCAAGCCCGTAGAAGGTCCTCATCACTGGAAAACCGCCTCCCTTTTAGCTTCATTTTCACATGCAGGAACAGTGCAAAGTCGCAGGGAGCAAGGTCTGGACTGTAGGGAGGGTGCTCGAGAAGTTTCAGTCCTGTCGTGGTCAAATATTCGGTGCAGGCTTTGGCGCGGTGAACTACAGCATTATCGTGATGGAGGTACCAGGTGTCCATTCTTGACTTTGGCCGCAGGTTCTTCATAGATCCAATGACTTTAGGCAGGCATTGTTCAGTATACCACTTAGCTGTGACTATCTTCTGCGTGTCCAAAACGACACGTTCCACAATTCCACTCGATTTGAAAAATACAGCTATCATTTTCTTCTTTACAGATCGGGATTTTCTGACAATTACGGGTGTGTCGTCATCATCAAAGACCCAAACTTTGTTTTGAGCCTTGGTCGGCAGATCGTAATAGTACAGCCAAGTCTCGTCACCTGTCACGATGTTGTTCACATACCGAGATTGTCACTTATCAAAGTTTTTTAACATCTCCCGGCACCAAGTCACACGTCGTGTCATCTGCTCTTCAGTCAGTTGATGCGGCACCCAGAGCGAACAAAGTTTCTTCACGTGCAAATGATCTTGCAGAATCGAACGAATTGCTGGTGCATTTAGGCCCAAAGTATCCTCTATCTGTTGGTAGGTCACTCGCCTGTTTTCGTCAAGCATTTTCCTCACAGCAGTAACGTTTTCCTCCGTAACTGACGTTCGTGGCCTTCCCGGCCTCTCAGAATCCTCCAGAGTGAAATTTCCCCTTTGGAATTCTCTATACCACCTGAATATCGTTGTACGATGTGGACAATCATCATCTAGTGCAAGAGTCATTTCTTCTAAGCACTGGTCTATGGTTAAACCACGCACGAAATTATACCGCAAAACTGTCCTTATCTCATTTCGTGACCACGATGCCATCGCAAGCACTTTACACTCTCACTACTAATGAATAACTGAGCCCATCGACTTGGCGCGGCGGCTACTATGCATGTATGAACATGTCTCAACATGCAGCAACAAGCAGCTTCCTGTGATTCATTGTTGCGTCATATTGCAAAACTTTCCTAGTACCCTTTGTATATTTCCGTTGTGCATATCTCAACTGTGCATAGTTGAGATATTCGCGTTACTGTAATGGCTAGGTTTCGGATAATGATGGCCGCCCAGGGGGTGTCTTCGTCAGTTTGGACGATCTTGTAATTGGCTGGATAACCTCGTACTTTTTTTAACCTGCGTGTATGATTCCTGAAGGATCAGTATGTCTGTGTTTTCTTTCGCTCGACCACTGCTCGAGCTCGTTGTGCATTGAGTTGCATGATTTTAAGCAGGGCTGTGTGCTAAGTAACCAAAACTGCGCAGACGTCTTAGTAAGTAACAATTACCAGAATATTTCATACTACTAGGACTATCGAGGTGTTGGTGGGGGGGAGGGAATAGTCGGGTCGCGTCCCTAGGTCCGGAATAATGCCATAAGTTATAGAAGACAGCAATTGGAAGAGGGCTAGGTGAGGCCATTCTCAACCATGCGTAAAACAGTGTTTCCAGAGAACTGACAAGTAATTACTCTAAGTGTTCGCCGTATCCTCGCCCTTGTGACTCGTATAATGCTTATATTTGTTGTTCTTCCGCACCGTGTCAGAAAAGCCTAGGTTCAAATTCTCTCTTGACAGAAGGAACTTCATGATTTTTTTTTTTTTTTCATACTGTATTTGAGTTAGAATTGGTATAATCCAAGAAAGTCAGGCTTTTGCTCTATTGTGGGAGAAGATGTATCTCTATAGCTTACCTGTGTCAAATTTTATATACTCTTCCCACAACTGAAATTTAGCAAACCAGCTGCGTCTTAAATAATTTACATAACTCCATCCGCCCAGGAATACGGTTCATTTCATGCTACTCAAACATAACTCCAGACCTGTGCACTGTTTGCAAATGCGATCTCACCATTGATTTGTACAACGGAAAAATACGATGTAAAGGCTGTTGTTGTAGTAGGATTTTAAGAGCATCACCGGCTAAGGCCATATTGCTCCGTGTATATTGTCTCTAAATTTCTTGTGTTCTGTGGTAGATTTTTCTGTTTGCTGCACAAAAAAAAAAAAAAAAAAAAAAAAAAAACGAGTTTTCTGGAGAAAAAACCATGCTACCCTCTCTTGAGACCGACTAACTCAGTCACGTTGTGAAAAAGGCACATGAAAATTCCTCACTCATCAACGGAACTCGAACTCAGGTCTTTTCTATTCGGTGTTAGGAGGACGGCGATTCTACCAATTGTACTACCCACGAGGGCAAGTATAAAGGTACATCAGTGATAAAATACCATGCATCTTCCTGACCACCTGCTAATAATGGATCTGAATTAGTGGGGCTCGAGTGAGGATTGCATGTTTTTTTTATCAAAGAAACTCGTTTTTTTTTTTTTCTTATTAACCAGCCAAACCGACTATAGTAATAATCCAATTTACAGACACAATATGGCCTCATTTCCTTTGCGCAAGTTCAAGATAGTATCCCAACGGATACGGCTTGGAAACTATTCTTCACTTCTCTACAGGAGTTTAACGATTATCCAAGTTTGATGGTAAAGACACGCAGATCAATAACTTAATGAAAAAACGTGAAGTTTTAATGCGGATTGGCATCGGATACCATTCATAGTCTAAAACAACCCAGCCCATCTTAACATCTTGTTTTCATTTTTAAACAAATATTTTCGAGACAGGTGGATATTGATGACGCGGACCATTGTAATTCTTGGATTCGGCTACTGCATGGAAGACATCCATGGCCTAGCTGTCCATGGATAAAAGCATTTACCCAGTTGGAGTGTGATGAAAAGATAAAAGTGTGAATCCCACGAAACCTGCAACAGATGAGGAACTCAAACAGTAACTTTTTGGTTTAGGAAACGGTGTTCGATTATGGCACGTTGCACGTCATACTCTTTGTATTATCAGTCATAAGTGGTTCAAATTGATCACGTCAGTTCTCAAAACCGGCAGAAAATTTTCCTTCACTGTAGCTTGTCAAATCTGGTCACAATTTTATTGAGCACCTAACTGAATGGCATGAGATTGACATCGTGAAATTCCGTTATGCTGGGGTACCATTTTATAACGGAATGGTATCGTGTATCTTTTTGGTTTGAACAGAAAGTTTCATGAATACTAAAGTACGTTCACCTGATGGCGTAATTATTCCCCAGTAGTCTGTAAACTGTTTTAAAATGATGTCTTTTTTTTTTTATTTTTCCAGCCTGAGATCCTCTCAGCTGATTATGCATTTCCATTATTTTTTGGTAAATAACATCATATAATGCATTCTGAGAGTTGATTAAGGATCAAGGCTCTCGAGCTCCCTTGTGTCATGTTATCCAGTATTCTCGTGATAAATCAGATAACCGCATAAGCTACTTGTTTACTTTACTGAAGACACAAAGTGAAATTCGCTTTTCTTTTTCGGAATTCACCTCTTCACCCACCTCATCTAGGCCCTAACACTATCAGTTACACTTTATGCCTTAAAATGCATCTTTGTAACTTGAATAAATTTTCTTATATTTAAATGTCCAGATAAACGTTTTATTCGTTTTTTTTTTGTTTTGTTTTTCAGTTTAATTTTCAGCTTTGTTTGCGTTTTATATCTTAATTTCAAAAAAAAATTTTTTTCGAGTTTTTTAAACTACCTTTCAGTGGAATTAGTCTTTTTTGTGCGACCTAATATACTCGTATATTATTTCAAGGCCTTCCTGTAGTTGACCCGATGCGAAACCATGTCTAGAACACTAGTACATGTTTCTTATCCATTAATAAATTAGTGTACAGTAAGTACTGGGAGCCATTTATGGCCTTACTTGCACCGTTTATTATCCATAAAATATTTTTTCTTCACTTTATAATGTTACTTTTAATAGTTCATAAAAGCCGTTTTTACTAAGCCGATATAACAACGTCCACTGTTCTTTATTTCCTCCTTTGCAAATTTTAAAGTCTTCGAGCATCTTCTGTTCAGCACATTAGAATTTGTATAACACTGTGCTCATATTTCAAAAAACTCTTTAAGTGCACGTTTTTCCTTTGAGAGATAGCGCTGACAGAGGATAATACTTTCTTTTCGCTACTAATGGAACATAACTTTGCACCCTAGACATCTACTGATTTTTGGGGACTGCGATTTCCTTTCGAATACATCATTCACGCCGCGTATACTCGTATAGCCTTATGTTTGTATTGGTTCCATCAGCAGTGTACCAGCCAACAAGTTTAGCATAATATTAGGCTTCGTTTTATGCAGGCTGTTCCACGTTCTTCTACCCCTCTCTTTCCTGCTTCTATCTGTCGATTTAACTCCCTTGGCAACCTACGCGAGACTGACAAACAGAAGCAATCGTTATCTGGTTCTATCCTGATATTCTCGCTAATAACTGAACTCCCCAAGGAATGTGTACTAATAATTGATGGCGCATTTCACGGCCAGCATCGCAACAGTTAATTGTTAATAATACTAAAGCCATTTGTACTGTATCAAATGTTTTGATCGATCTCGGCTATGATACACTTCACCTGGCAATCGATACTCCATCAAGTCGGTTCGTAGACACGTGTGGTGAGGCGAGCAACGCGCTCGTGCTTCACGTAGAAAATTATAGATATACGAAGTAAAGTTCAAAGAAGGCAATTCTTTGAAAAACTTAAAAGCTTAAAGAATAAAATAAAAAATACCTTTCGTACGTCAAAGATTTTTACGAAGTTCAAAGTGTCACAGGCCTGTGGTGCTGTGTAGTTGGAATGAAACTGTTTTATTGTTTTGTTCTGCAGTGAAGAATGGATATAGCAATCACAGGCATGACTACTAGTTCTACCTTGAACAGAGCTTTGTTAGGTGTAACGTGGTTTTATTAATCTGAGAGATAAGTTTATTGCCGAAGGAGATGGTTCGGTAGTCATGGCAACTGTGTGAATGTAGTGGTATGACTGCGGTTTACTGAATTGCGAAAATACTGTACAAAGAGAAGCGAAGTGTAATCCATGGAAAGGAACCTTTATTTCGATTTATAGATCTGTTTACAACCTAAATACAGCCTAAAGGGGAGGAACTTGATAAAAAAAATTAGTGCGGAAAGGACAGAACCATTTTCAAAGCGCTCATTCTTTTTTGATTAGAATTCAAATTCAGCCCAAGACTGTTTGTTATCAGTTGATGTCATGGGCTTCTTCAGGTTTTGAAGGGGGACGGGCGGGAAGGATCAGGTAAATACCAACTTAGAAAATTATTTCTCTCTATATACAGTATGTGGAAAAATCCATCTGTCGCAATTGCTAGCAGCTAAGCGTCCACATTATTTAGCCTATACTAAACTGACCCAAGATGAAGTCCAGCGCATCGTGTCAATGTATTTTATTATGTATTTTATCTTTGGTGAAAGCTGTAGCTTTTATTTATTTCTTTATTTTGTTCGTCTTCGCGGATCTGGTGTCAGTCATATATCCAATTGGTATTGGTGAGCACTTAACATTTGCATATGTATAACATGACATTTCAACGAAGGTCTATTAGCAAACTGCTTTTCAAATCAGTCGATCACTGTGACATGACTCACGTGTCAATCATTCGTTTTGACGCGTGATAGGTATGATGGTTATGTTAAAATATTCTCAATTAGTCCTAGGTGTAGCTTCAACAAATAAGATTGCGCATCAGTGCCATTAATTGACTGACATTAATTTAATTATGTCAATGGCCAGTGAGCCACCATCGGAAAAGCTGTTTGCTGACCGAGCCGGAGAACAATTACAGAAAGTTACATATAAGAAAAATAGCTTGCATAGTAGGTTATGTTTTCTGTTGCATACATTCTGAATTAAGCCATGGAGTATTCCGTTACCGTCTAAAATTTGGCACATTTTTGTAACCTAAAGGCCATTGCTTGCAACTAGTATATTTTCTTTTTAAATATTCTTCATAAAGGAGTAACAATTGAGTGTGATGGCTAGTTTTGTGTGAATAGTCTTTGGTATTATTATTATTATCTGTTTATTTCTCTTTCGAGACACCCATAGACAGCACGTGGCTAGATGGTGTGGTTACATGATATCAGTATTTACAAGCATATTTACATGAACTTATTTACAAAATTTGGAGATGAAAAAACAGAGTATGTGGTTAATGGATTAATTGTTAAGTTGGTTTAATTAATTGCGAATGGTTGTTAAATGCTAAATATTATTATATAACTTATTAAATTAGTCTTCTTATTATATTTGTACCTGCCGGTACACATTACCAAAGATTTCTGTCCTATACATTTTGTCTGTACATAGTTTCTCTGGTAGGTGGGTTGTTTTCGAGAGACTTAAATCTGAAATGTCCATCCTTTTAATGAATGTTTTCACTTATGGTCTGGTAGCTGTGGATTTAATAAATGGATAAACTGTTCAAATAATCTAATTGGTGAGGAAAGAGTTTGAATAGTTTGCTTACTAGTTGTATTCATGAAATAGAGAAAATTCGTTTCCCCTACGCAAGCAGCAGTATTCCAGAGGTTTTCTAATTTTCTGTGAAGCATTTCGCAAAGAATTATGAATTCCTTTAGTATTATTTGAGCAGTTTTATGATCTCAGTTATTTAAAATGGTTGTCCAACGGAGTTCCTCCATCGGGAAGAACCTCTTGAGTTAGCTCATAAAGCAAGGAAATACTTCTGAATGAAATGAAGGCCAGATGTCGGAACACCCAGGAGACGTTAAGGGACACGGGGAATAATAAGAAGACTTTATTTCCTCCAATGACAATGTTTTTAGAACATTTGCGAACCTATTCAGTGACTGTGGTCAGGTATGGCCGCCCGTTGTTTTTAAGATCTGGACGACTTGTATTTCTGATATTTTACGACCAGAACACTCATTTTACTGCGGCTCGTTTCGATAGCGGCGACAGTTAAAGTTTAGCAGATAGGAACGCTTTGTATTTTCCACTATGCCACATTCTTTTGGTTTTTTATTGTCTTTACAAACTTTGTTTCGGTAATGGACGGGAAGAATCTTGTAGCTTACAAGCGTTATGTCGAGTTTCATTTCCTACCACATTATTGAACGGGTTCCTTGTTTTATTCAAACACTTTGGGCACCTCCAAATTTCATTACTTTTGCTCGCAATAACCGCTTTATTAGAATTATTCGTTTCCATAGAACATCTTGTGCTCACTCAGGTTAATAATTGTTTAGTATTTCAATAATTACCGATCGAAAACCAAATACATTGGAAATGAAAATGCCTCTGTATTATAAAAATTTTCAAAAGTTATTACAGTATGAAATGTAGATAGAAATGTCTAGGAGCGGATGTAATTTTCTCTTTACCTGAATAAATAATAACATTTAAGTTCGTCTGGAATGTCCCTATCGGCTTGAGAGAGAATGGGGGGGGGGGGGCTGGTTCTTGTTCTACTCTATAATCCGAAATTAATAACCTGGAAGATTTCTGTTGCTAAACAGCTTACATGCTTTGTAAATTCTCCTATGAATAAATAAATACGTTCTTGTGGTTAAGTTTTTGATAGTTAGCATTTGATTCCCTCTCTCTCTCTCTCTCTCTCTTCCCACTTTTTCAAGGTGAACCTTAGAAGCGCTGCGAACGATTCAGCAGTAATGTGAAACCCTGTGGGCATTTTATCAGAGCGTTCATTCATTACAATAAACTTCTAATTCTTTTCCTTTAATAATCCATAATTTACAATCATATTTAAATGTTTCCGTTTACTACAGTATAATTTTAACTATATTTCTTTCCCTGTGAGATTCGCGTATGGCGTTTATTTCGATTCGGTGAATTATGTGGACTCCCTTGGTAGCCCTACTAATAAGTTTTCCAGTTTGACGTGATGGAATGCGGCTGAAATCGTTATGTAGTTTAAGCAGGCAACATTTACCTTTACAAGAGCTCTTGCAGCTGGATTGGATATGTGGTATAGCGATAAACACGTAAGAAAAATATTTAATAAACGCAAGTAACAAGACAAGGCGTGTTAAGGAGGCGAGCCTTGCATTCTTTATTCACAAGGTAAAATGATAAATGAATTGATCGAAATCGTGACTGTTATTATTACTTCCCCATCTCGCTGTGGTCACTGTATTACGAAGTTAATTTCTAGGAATTCCCGTAAAGTGATATCTCACAGTTCTTTTTTTTTTTCCTTCTGAGCACGTGTATAAGAAATAGCTTTCCATTTTCTTTTAATTTAGTACCTGAGCGTGGTAAGTGTTTAAAAAGACCGCATCACGTTAAGAGTTTTGCCTTTCTACGTTCCACCTACATCACTGACATTCTTAATAAAACCATCTGGGAAGACGATGACATCTTACGTTTTTAAGGTAAAATTGCGGTAATGTTATGTCTGTTTTTGTTCGTTTATTAATAAGCCTTACAAACAACATAGAATGTACATTCCCATATGTGGAAGGATTACCGTATGTACCAGTATATAAGTCGACCTTTGAGCACTGAAAAATCGTCTGAAACGTTGTTAGACTTACGCCGAACTTAAAATTTTAAACTTAAATTAAATGCTTGTGCTGAGAAATGAATTCATACTAATATGTTTAAAATTTATTTATGTATATAATAAATTTCAATCTGGTGGTTGATGCATGAAAAAGTCACCGACATTGTAGGTATGAAACGAAAGGCACTTTGTAATTACCTCGTTCGTATATTTTTAACAATCTATAACATAATTTACCTACGTGTAATCCATAGAATGAACTCGGCAAATATATGACTAAGCACGAATATTCAAAGCAAAAATTAGAAGCCAAATTATATATACGCTGTCAGGATTTCAATATGTGGAAGAATTGAACCCTACTCCAGAGGTTAAAACTTGAACTCGAGAACAACTTTCAAAATTTTTGAGAATCATTTTGAATCACCAACCATTTCTAAGGTGGGAGGGGGGAAGTGAAACGGAACAGTGCGCTTAATATTAATAATGAACAATAAATGAAACTATATTGGAAGATCCTGCGGAAGGACAATAAGCGACTGAAGTCCCATTCGCGCAGTGGAATGTGGGCTTTTAGCGATGCGGCGTAATCGGTGATAATTTCATTTGTGCTAATGGTGTGGTTTCTCCAGTAGTCACTATAGCGAATTATAACGAGCGCGGGAGACATGATTAATTGTTTGTCGTAATGCGAAATGATTAATTTGTTAACACATCTATGTCACTTGGGGTCGCTGCAGTGTCGGTTGGTAGAAGTGCCCTGCTGACGATCCGCTAATTTAGCGGAACAGTGAGAATGAAATAGGATTGAGGATATCCATTACGCTGACACCTCTAACACTCTTTCGCAGTGAAGACGAAATATTAAATCTGCTGAGTCATCAGTTGTGACGTCACGACAACGAC
The DNA here is from genome assembly GCF_048544385.1 of Mastigoproctus giganteus. Classification (NCBI taxonomy): domain Eukaryota; kingdom Metazoa; phylum Arthropoda; class Arachnida; order Uropygi; family Thelyphonidae; genus Mastigoproctus; species Mastigoproctus giganteus. The sequence continues at coordinate 164,357,800 of NC_143582.1, read as the reverse complement.
TTTCATTGGTGCATTGGTGAATGGCACTTTGCTGGTTCTTTCTTTTTGTTGGTTCCGTTTGTTGAACACTGGTGCAGCTTTTAGAATTGTTACTATTCATATAGTCAATCACTTGCCCGAGATAGACACAGCAGACACGTGCGGTATAGACTTCCTTACGGAAATTGTGTCCGAAGGACGCTGCATTCCAAGAAGTCGTTTAGTAGCGTTTGTTACCCTAAGCAATGCGAATAAAAGAAAGAAAAACGTTAATTTTTATATGCGTGTTTAAGTTCCATGAATTATATTGATTCTAGCTCACCAGCTGCAACTTCAACAGTTAATGTTGAATTACTTTAACCATTTCAACAATGCCATCAACATATTTCAGATTACTTCATTGTTGCCTTTGGCTCACTGACTTAGCACATGATGCCCTCATTTTTCTTTCTTTCTTTCTTTCTATTGAATGGGTTAAATGAAAAGGAAGAAAAAAATGCTACATTATCAGAATGACTTCTTATTGACATGAAATTAATTGAACTGCCACTAAGAAGATTTACAACATGTATCGATGGCTTATTTAACAAGTAATGGATTTCGCAATTTGGAGAACGCCAACTTTAGTCTTGGGAACAAAATCTGATCGTAACCTTTCGAATCACTGAAGAGGAAATTTGATTTAAATGTCAATAAATTACTGAAGCGCTTAAAGAGTCACAATTTGAAATCGTACAAGGTGAAAGGACAAAAAAAGAAGGTTAGAACATTAATATGTCAGTTTACTGAGATTACTTGACAGTAACTCGAAGACTTTTTGGGATGATTTAAATGAATTCTTCCCATCTGATGACACCAACATTTTTGGTAATGAGAGAGATAAAGAAAGAAAGAAAGAGAGGAGAAATGAATAGTTTTCGAGATCGGAATGGCTGAACGAATTTTATGATTATTAAAGCTAATGTATTATCGCTGGATAGGTCCAAAATCTTTACTAATTTTGAATTAAATTTGATATATGGGAGGGAGGTCGAATATGTTTAGGAATGAACAGTGGACGCTTTTTTTTTTTTTTTTTTTTTTCATTTTTAATTTTACTTCTTCCCCCTCCTCCTTGTTAATGCCCTATTTATAAGAAATTATTTTCACGACGACATTGTATGTTCGCTGACTTACAAAAAATAAAACTAAATAAATCAAATACATTATTCTCAAGATGGATTTATCCAGTTAAAGTTAGCCTAAATCTTTTTCATAATTGGCTTTAGAAATATTTGTAATTAAAAACTATTGAAAAGAGACAAACAAAACAGGGCTTCAAAACTACGGTCGACCCGTGGCTCTCAGAAATGCATCATTCAGGACGCAATCCTCTTGAATAATTTTGTTTTGGGTTTATCTCTTCACCTACCTAACTTACGAGCGTTCCTTACGAGCCGGAATACATCAGGCTTGTATTTACAATTATTCAACACTCGAAATCTTAACATTTTTGTTATAGAAAGAGGGTATCTGAGCATCTGTTGAGTATCTGAATTTCTGGTAAGTACAGTATCTTATTTCTATTGTTGTTTTGAAGTTCTAGGACTCTAACTTAAGCAGGCTCTCGCTGGTTAACTGTGACCATAGTTTAGTGGTCATAGTGGAACCAAAAAGTTAAATGTGATGATCTTGTGCTCTATCTTGTAAATTCCTTGGATCCCATGTATCCTCCTGAAGAAAGCCCATGTTTTAATTTTATTTATACTCAAACCATTCAAGTGATTCGAAGTTTAAAAAAAGTTATCTTTAGAAATTTTACAGAAAGTACCTTAACAGAAGTAATTTAAATGTCTCTCCTCAGAATAATGATAATATGTTAAAATATTATGAAAAACTAGGTACTGTAGCATGTCCACTCTCGTTGATTTCCTGAAGTTTTTATGAGGACGACGAATGGAAAGCAGAATTGGATGATTTTCGTAACTGACACTGCCCATAAATGTGGGCATCATTCATTCGAAATGCGGATAAAAGACTTTGTAGAAGAAAGGCGAACACCGAAATGTTGCTAATGCAGTAGGTCATCCTGCCAGCGTTATGGAGTAAATTCTTCCCCGGTGAGATAAACGCGCATGTCGTCTATCGCCGCTGGAAACGATAAATATGACAATTGTCTGTGACAAGACCGGTTTAGAGTAATATGGCACATGGACAGAGGCTGGCAGAGTTCCAATGCGTCTTGACTGCCACAAGTGGAAACAGTCGATCAGGGTAGCTGCAGCGCTGACAGGTCCAGCGAAGGGAAATGTTGCGAAATGGAAAGCCATCCCACATGTAGATGTAACCTCACCTCCTGTAGAGTGTCACAAAAGTTACTTCCGTAGGCATAAAATACGAACCAGAGTTGTCAGTATGAGCCGGACATTGCCGTTTCTCTTGTTACAGTGTTGCCTTCTTCCAGTGACTCTTCAGCTATTCATCTGAACTTTCATTGAGATTGGGTATGCCTGCATCTTCGTGGACAGTCGACCTCCTTTTAGTTCAACATCGCGTGCTTCCTTTATTTATTTACTTTTTTTTTTTTTTCCTTTTTCTAGCTGTGATTTCGTTATCATCACTGAATACTTTGTTTTGTGAATACCTTTTGCATATTAAAAGTTTTCTTAGTTTAGGAAGAGAGAACGTCTCTTAAATGGCCGCCGTAGCCTAGTGGTCAAGCTCGAGGAGTATAGAAGTACATGCTTTTGGGTTACTGTAGTTGAAACCCATGGAACTTAGTTTTCAGTTAATGTTGAGGCGGAACTGTCTATGGGATGTAAGGTGAAATACACGTCGGTTTTTATACGACTTCCGCACTGACTAGTCGAATAGTTAAACTGAACCTGTTCACCATATTATTAGTTGTATTAGCAACTACGTGTAGTTAGAGAATACTAAACGTTGAAGTATTGTATGGGTAAATGACTGCAAAAATATAATTAATGGAAAACTTCTTTTTTTTTTTTTTTGTAAAAAAGAGAACTGCTTGGAAGAGTCGCACACGAACGAAACGATGAACACACTACATTCTGATGTAATTGAGAGAGAGAAAAGAAAAATGCACGAAATCATTGCTGTGACAACAGCGTCACAATTCATTAGCAGATAATGAGGTTAAAGAAAAAGGAGCTGGCGTGGTAGAAGACATGTGAGTAAACACATAGAGTGTAGTCGGTATACAAATAGTTGCGTGTGTGGCAATAATTTCTGATTAATTGTTGCGCTTGAGTGTGGCGTGCGTTTTGTTTGGTGTGTGTTGTAACCATGGAAACTTCTCCGCATGGGCATACGTATTTATATCTTTTGATATTAACTGAAGTGTTTATTTTTAAGACTGGATCTATGTTAATGTGCGCTTTTTTTGTCTTTTCAGAACCTCATTGCGGTCCTGTGGTGACATAAACAGATCGTAACCACAATGGCTAACCTACGGGTTGGACACGATCCTGTAGCAGGTTGGAGATGGCACTGGATTCATTTCTCGCTTCTTCTTTCATGTGTTTTGTGCTGGTGGGGACGGGCATCCACCAAGAACTCAATGGACTTTACCCAACCAGTGTACAATGCTACCATTCCAGAGAATTCGGTGGGCAAAACATACGTAACCCCAACGGAGAAAATGGGGATGTTTGTGTCTGATCCCTCTCTTGTTATACGTTACAAGATAATAGCCGGGGATCAGGGAAAACTCTTCAAAGCAGAGCTTCGTCAAGTTGGGGACTTTTGTTTCCTGCTGGTCAGGACTCGGACAGAAGAGCAGGCGGTGCTAAACCGCGAGTATCAAGACCATTATAAACTGGAGGTGCGAGCAACAGTGACATCTCAACACAGACGAAGCGTCAGATTAAAAGCACAAACTGTGGTGAACGTGCACATACTTGATACTAATGATCTAAATCCCCTGTTCCTTTCGCCCGACTACAGCGTCAACGTCAGGGAGGACACTCCCTTGCATCGCAGCATCTTCCAAGTGACAGCTTCCGATGCCGACAGCGGAATTAATAGTGAGATTTATTTCAGTTTACGTGAACCTACGTTGCAGTTCGCCGTCCATCCCACTCGTGGTACTTTAACCTTGACGCGACCTTTGGATTTCCAGAAGCAGTCGTATCATCAATTGACTGTCGTGGCTCAAGACCGTGGTCCAAAGTTCCGGGCAGGAGACTTAAGAGTCAGCACAGCTACCGTCCGAATTAAAGTGACCCCCGTGAACCTATTTGCACCAGAGATAGTAGTTCGTCAGTTTCCTTCCATCTTGGAGCGCAGTGACCCGGATGTATATGCTATGGTCAGGGTAGTAGATAAGGACCAGGGGTTGCACGGGGAGATCGGAAGCGTGGAGATTATAGACGGCGACGCCGATGGTTACTTTCGAGTAACACCTGGACGTAAACTTAGAGAATTTGATCTCAAGTTGAATCAAAGATTCGAGCAAGAACTTCCTCCCGGTACTTATACACTCACCTTCCGAGCCACCGACAAAGGACATCCCCCGAAATCCACTACGCAGGTTGTTCAGGTGAAAATACGCGAGGCTGAGGGAAAGCCACCTGTCTTCAGCCAATCGGATTATGAGGTGGAGATTGAGGAGATCGCCCCTCCAAATTCCCAGCTGGTTCAAGTGGCGGCAGTAGGCTCACGTAAGCTGGCTAAGCTCTTGTACACCATTGAGAGTGGAAACGACTTCAATACGTTTACAGTGAACAGCAATACTGGACTTATCACTACCACCCGTCAGCTGGATCGTGAGACCAAGCCTTATTACTCCCTCACTGTCAGTGCGGTGGACAAAGGACTACGGGGTCCCAGAAAGAAGGGGAGTGCAATAGTTAACATCAAGGTGTTGGACAACAACGATAACGATCCCATTTTCAACACCACCACCGTTACAGTGATGTTCGATGAAAATCGGCCTACTGGAAGTTTAGTGTATTCGGTGCACGCGGTAGATGAAGACGAAGGGGATAATGGATATGTTACCTACAGTCTTGCCAATCTGAATCCAGTACCATTCGTAATAGATCACTTTACAGGGGATATCAGGACTTCTGACATACTCGACTACGAGACTATGCGTCGAGAGTATGTTTTGAAAGTTCGTGCTTCAGACTGGGGATCACCATACCGTAGACAGACTGAAATGACTGTTCGGGTTAAAGTTCGCGATGTGAACGACCACCGACCTTTGTTCGAGAAAGTCGACTGTGTTGGATACATCTCGGATGCAGCACCGCGGGACTCAGAAATCCTCACTCTGTCGGCTATTGATTTTGATATTGGTAGTATTGTAACGTATCGGATGGTGCCTTCCAATGATGATCCTTGTTTCCATCTTGATCCTGTCACAGGGGTGCTGAAGGTGACGTGCGCATTGTCTCAGCAACATGCACGCGAAAAAGTATTAAACGTGTCGGCTACTGACAGCACGCACTTCGCTGATGTCATGTCCATTCATCTGAAGATTGTCAGCAGTGTGGGGAACAAGAGATATACGGACCGCGCAGCTGTGGTGGAATGCCGAGATGTTGGGGTGACAGAGAGGCTGAAAGAGCAAATACGTTTGGGTAAGGTGAACAACAAGCCTGCAAATGCAACGGAACCGACGCTGGTACGTTATGGCGAAAATCGACATGCCCCAGAATTTCCCCAGACAATTCCTAGAGAAATATGGGTCAACGAAAGTGTGGCTGTTGGAACAGAGGTGGCTGTGTTAAGAGCACGTGATCGTGATCATGGCTACAGTGGACGAGTGGTGCACGTTGTCGTTGCAGGTGATGAGGATAGCAGTTTCCGTTTGGACATGTACACCGGTCGATTGATGGTGATGAGTCCATTGGACAGGGAGAGAACTTCCAGATATATGCTCAATATTTCCACCTACGACTTAGGTAGGCCTCAGAAATCGGCCGCTACAAGCATCGTTGTCCATGTAGAAGATGTGAATGACAATACTCCTTTGTTTGAAAAGTCTTCATATAGTTTTGCATTGTCTGAGGATGTTCAGAATGGCACCAGTATAGTACGCTTGCGGGCCACCGATCTGGATGCAGGTGATAATGCCTTGTTGACCTTCATGCTGGAAACTGACCGTGATGACTTCCACATTGATCCTGTGACTGGAGTTCTCACTGTGCACGGACATCTGGATCGTGAACGAATAGACCAGTATCATATGAAAGTTCGTGTATCGGATTCAAGTCCGGAGCAGTCACTCTCTTCTACATGTGTCGTAAACATTAAAATAATGGATATCAACGATAATGCCCCCCAGTTTCGGTTATCTCAGTATTGGGTGAAAATCCGCGAGGACATACCTCCCGGGTCTGTTGTGATGGCAATGTTTGCTCATGACCTCGACGAAGACCAGGGAGGTCAGGTACAGTATTCGTTGTCAGGTGAGGAAAAAACATTTCAAATTGACCCCTTGATGGGGATCATCAGATTGGCTCTACCTTTGGACTTCGAGAAGAAGCAATTGTACAATCTGACAGTGGAAGCACAAGACAGAGGCAGTTCTCCACTGTCTTCAATCACATATCTTCTAGTGGAAGTAGAAGATGTCAACGAAAACTTCTATCCGCCGCGTTTTCCTGATGTAGTTGCTACTGGAGCCGTGCGGGAGAACCAGCCAGAAGGAACATTTGTCACTCAGGTGGCGGCCAAAGATCAAGACAGACCCAACGTTGATAATGCCATTATCTATTCACTCAGAGACGGAGATGGTATCGGCGTGTTCTCAATCGATGATCAAGGTAAGTTTTGTTTATTTCTTTTTTTATTTTATTATTATTTTTTTTTGTCCTAGAGTAAATAAAATATTGCACTGTTTTGAAAGAAACGCTTAAGTGATACCATCGCCTTTCAAGCGTCTTAAGCACAGATCAAGTAATTTTGTCTAAAATTCGGGAGATTTTTTGCCATTTTTTCTGCTGCTTACAAAACAAGAATTTAATTACTAGCGTCGCTTTCATCTGCTGAAAATAGCGCTTAGTTTGGTATTCATTGTGTTGCATCATTTCCTGAGTCAAGCGTGTCTTAAACCAGATAACACTGCAATAAAAGGGCGTTCTCTGCGGATGTCTCAAATGTTTTTCTTACGTATTCATCAGCAACGTTGCCAGACATTTGCAAGTACGTTTCGCGAATTTGTCATTAATATAATTTCTGCTTTGTCTTCATCTTCTCGTGTTGCAAAATTAAAAATGTTTTTCAATTAAAAGTTTTTTTGTTCTATTTAATTTGCTCTTCACGTGTGGCGTACTTTCAAGTTAATCTGCGATAACCGTAAGTAGATCTCCGTCTGTGATTATATTAAACATCTAATCTTCTTTGCTTTCTTGTATGTTCACCATTTATCCTCCAATTGTATGCTGTCTTAGAAGCGCTGGATACAATGAATGTCAGAATTTTATGTAGTTATTTGCATTGTAGGATTTTCTAGATTTATTACAAATTGTTCGGGAATGCTTGTATTGGAAAATTCTGGCAATGCAGAATTAATATTTATAGTAACGATTATCGTATTCTTAGTTCTTCTAACTGAGAAAATTATCAGCTTTTAATTTTCCGTAAATAACGAGAACTAAGCTGAGAGTTGTTTTTAATCTCTTATGGCATTTTAAAGTTGTCAGGTGCAATAGATGAGAGTTGATGCATTTTGGTTAAGGATAGACTGTAATGTAACCATTGCCTTTAATTACTTCATATCTTTATTTTGGATACTTAGATGTTTCCGCTACTAGAATTTAACATAAATAGCCCGGTGCTTCTTACTGGTATTTACATAAAGAGTTTTTTGATATTTAAATTCCTTTGATCTTTATGAAGCTGTTATAGCTTTAGTCATCCTCTGGAATTCTTTGAAATACCATTTACTCCCTCTGGAAGTTCTTCCGCTGTCCTCAAATTAGCGTCTTTACATTTTTAGAAATGCATTAATAATAATATGAAAAGTGTTGTGTATTTAGATTGAAAGGAAACGAACATCATCTAAAGAAACATGGCATTTCAGAGATTCATGTCGTCACGGAGGAGGCAATTGCAGTGCGAACTCCCCCCCCCTCCTCGACGCACAGCTGGAAGGGTTAATACGAAGAACAAATACACTAATGAAAGTGAAGTTGCTTTAAGTACGAGTGCGTAATGCTTGAAGAGTCGTTGTCCCATTAATAAACTTGCCACGTTAGCGACGGTCCAGGCGGGGAAGAGGGAGAGAAAGTTAATCTTCGCAAGTTTTCTTTTTCCTTATTAAACTGAGAATGTCTGTCTGTTCTACAACTGGAGGCGACGACCTTCGTTATTTGCCGAAGATTGCTGAGATAAACGGACGCAGTGCCTCTGGCCTGCATCGTCTTGCCTCTCCCACAACCGAATGACCCACTTAGGGTGCTGAAGGTAGGACAGTTCTGCGTTGTTAAGCCGCACTATGCACACCATCGACCGACCGTGGACCTTCTTGTTAGCGCCTTACTCGGTGTACGGTTTCTGCGAGATTCTTGATACTGACTGATAACTTAAAGGAATTCTTTTAACCATTTCGGTGTCGCCTGGACTAAGAGAGGTACCAAAGAGCTGTACATAGTCAACGCTTTCGTTTTGAAATTCGATGGGTTGAAATTCCTGAGCTGTCTGCTTGAGGGGGACCAGGATTTTGTAAAGGGTGAGTGGGAGGGATAAAGCAGTGTTCCTGGAAATTATTAAGCTCTAATCATCATGTAGCAGTAAAAAAAAAACATCCACATTATTTTGATCATAAGTGGGGGGGATATAGGTACTATCCGGGACCGCCCCTGAATATGCTTGAATTTAGTTTCCTGATTGTGTTTTGATTTCAGTTTGACAGGCTTTGGAGACACTAGGCCAAAGTTCATTTAAATGTATTAGTAAAAGAGAATGTTTTAGCTTTGAGTTCTGTGGCAGTCGGATGATTTAATTGAATAAACGTTGCTCGATCATATTTGATAAGACTACTAAAAAGCTTAAGTCTAAAACGTCTTCGTGGAACGATCGCTTCTCGCCATTCATTTAATTCTGTAAGGCATCCCCAGAGGTAATAATCAGCTCCCCTCATCCTTCATGGTGCGGAGATGACGACAACAGAATGAGACCCAGATAATTTCCGGAAGAGAAGCCCCTCTCTTATAATACACAAGGATCTCAGATTAGTACGGGATGAGGGGCTGACATTCCAGGCTCACCTCCTGAACACAAAAACCAAAATGTACTCCGCTATGTGGACGATCCGCCAAGAACTAACGGGAATTAATGACACCGAACTGGTAAAGAAATATGTTCTCCGATGTCTATATCCCATACCTCTCTATGCAGCAACCATTTGGTCCTCTGTTCCTTCAACAAGTTCCTCAGCCTGGAATACTGGCTCCTGAAATGGCTCAACTGGCGGACTGGCAACCAGTACACCATTTCTAGGGCCCAACTATACATAAATCTGGAAGTCACCCCATGGAAAAAACAGATTGTGGCAGCAAACCTTCTTACACTTGCCAGACTAATCACAAGACGACTTGACGCCCCTGACATCACTGATCTAATAAAAACTCCCCGCATTGCCGGAAGGAATCAAATGGACCTAAGGCTCCCACTCAGAATCAGTTTGAACAACCTGAAAGGCTTGAGACGCATGTTCCCAGGAAACACGGTAGATTGGATCAACAATCTAGCCATTGACCTGGATAAATTCTGCGAGCAGCATGCATACATACAGTCGTCAGAAGCTAACGGACACATATATAAACTTACACCTATGAGAGGCCACCAGAAAGAAAATTGTCACGACAATGCATTCCATGACAAGATGAATGAAAAATAAAATAAAGTGAAGCCGTTACTGGTCCTCTCTCTTAGAATCTATTACTCCAGAGACGCTTGGCTGCGAGCACTAAGACAGTCAAGATTGAAGAGATACCACGGACAACAACCGGTGAAGGACTGCCTCAATCCTTTATATTTTGTACATATTTCTCATTGTTTTGTAATTTATAGCACTTTTGATAAAATAATATCCTTTAATTCTGGATACTTCGGTATTGCACAACTTTCAAGTATGCAAAATAATAAACACTGTAAGGTCTGTACCATTTAGCATACATGTGCTCCGTGTAATCGCCGGACACATGTCCCTGTCTTAACCTCTGAATGTAAATATCATCCCCCTAGCTTACTGGATAAATTCAGAGCAATAAACACATTTAATAATAATAAAAATATATATATATATGTTTCATGGCCACCTATGAAATTTTACATTACATCTATTTGCAAACTAATTAGCGATTCTTCTTAATTGGGCTATATAAGATAAATGGATGACTATATATGTCATGACTATATTTCCAGTTCACAGTAAACTTTCTAAAATATTTATATTCTTTGTTGTTATTTTTGCTTCGGCAGAAAAACTTTGTCAGTTTGTATGGATTTTGTTGCATGGATTTCTGCGTGCCGTTGTGAATAATTCATGCGCCAACGCTTTCAGGAGATGCTAAAGTAGAGTAGACATGAATATGAATCGTTAGGCTCACGTAGTCAGTGTGGAAAACGCTTGGTTATTGAGAAGGAGAGTGCAGTTCAATTCCCCTTATAGGATTGGAAAATTTTTCTATCATTTTTCTACAAAGTCCCGGTAATTTGTATTCCGTGGAAATGAGGTTTTCTTCCGTATATTTTCTTAAAAACCCAACACGTTTGTATATCGCTCAGTTTCGTATCACATATTGTTTTCTCTTCCAAAATCAAACTCTTCATTTCGCTGACAATAGCAAAATTCGTGCATTTTGGAGATATTCACCAGCATGTTTCTCACCAATGGAGTTCGGACCCCTAGGACATCGTTTTAGTTATTTTTAGAACCATTTATCTCTTACGAATTGCCAATGCTTTATCGAAAACATAGAGCAAGTTTTCATTGGAAGAAAAAGCAATGTGACATTTTGTTAAACGTAGTGGTTTCACCTAACAGTGACTGACAGTCTGGGGTCCATATAAATTATAATGGAGAAAGCAAATTGCTACAACCGACTTTAACCTGTCGGCAGATTCCTGTAACCATTGCTCGAGGCAAATGGTGTACTGTATATAAACCATAAGCGAGTCTGTTCTGATCGATTTCATCAAAACTTATCATTTCCATTCATTTCTCCGTGAGTTGATGTTCTTATCGCCAACTACAACAGTCGCCTGGCGGCTGTAAATGGAAGAAAGTAACCTGCATGTTTTATAGCGTTTATGACTTCTGATTATGATCTTTATGTTCTGCGACACCAGTAACCGCAATCTGCTTAGCACCATCTCTCTCTTTACGAGTGTTCCTTAGCGAGTGTGCTTGAGAGAACTATCTAACCGTTTTACGCTAAGAAAGTACAACCGATTTTATTTTCAACTCCTGGGTGACACCAACCGTAGTTAATATCAGGCATTATGAAGTGGAAGAAGAGGTTGCTATTTTATTTATTTTTCTTGAATATTTCTGTCGACGTAAAGTGTTTTTGACATTTTCACTGCAGGATAATATTGAGGATGTCTCTATCTCTCTTTCTCTGAATACGACAGAAAAGTAGCCATTAAGTGTAAATTGGCAGCGTGCCGATTATTCCAACTTTTTTTTTAAAAGCATATTAAGTCTCTCTCTCTCTCTCTCTCTCTCTCTCTCTCTCTCTCTCTCTCTCTCTCGCTCTCGTAATAAGAGTATCATATAGTGGAAGAACAGTGTCTGTTTTTCATCTTAAACTAAATGTAAGCATTCCGATTTATTTGCTTAGCTTAGTATTATTATTTTAGTGCAATACTGATTTCAGTACTGAGATAATAATGGAAAATTTATCTGCACTATAATACTACAGTCGGCAAGGAAAGAAGAAAAAAATGAATGAAACGAGAATTGTAGTGAAGATTTGAGATTACTAAAATTAGTTTATTAAAAATTAAATAGCAATAACACGAAAATTAAGACGTAATTGCATCGTTTTAACGAAACTTTTCATTCTAATTGCCATCATTGACTCCACTCGGTCTTATTACGTGTGCTTTAAAATAAGTATACATGTGGACATGTGTTTTTGTAAAGGGCGGCTCCTAGAACGTGAGTTCAACTCCGCCTCGTATCTCTGTGAAGAACAGTATCACTACAAGTGGGCCAGATGTGTGTGACGTCGGTTTGTTTGTATTATGTGTGTGTTCTGTTGTTCTGTTCTGGCCTCTTGGCTACCCAGAAGCATCAGTCACCTGGACAGATGATTCTGGGTACTCGTCCACACCACTGGAAGGTGGGCCAGTCCCAATGGAGCACGTTACTGTCTCGATACGAGACTCTGAACCACCTGATGTTGCCAAAAGGTGGGCCAGATTTCTCTGGGGGCCCACTCCAGAGAGGGGAAAAAATAAATAAATAAAATAAAAAATAATAAATAAAAATTAAATAAAACAAAATATATTTCCCGTGGTGCAAAAAAAAAAAAAAAAAAAAAAATTAAAATAAGTATACGGCTTTTAACTAGGAAAAATCATTATTACGGCCTAAAACTAGGAAAAGATCATCGCCCTCTTGGATAGCGCACTTGGTTGGATCGCCGTCCTCTCCACACCGGGTGGAGAAGACCTGACTTCGTGTCCCATCGATGACGGGAGGAATTTTTATGGGCCTTTTCGTGACGTTAGTCGGTCTCAGGCGAGGGTAGTATGGTTTTTTCTCCCAGAAACTCTGGTTTTTCGTCCAGCAAACAGAAAATCGATCTCAGAACACGCACACAATTTACAGACATTATACACGGAGCAATATGGCTCTTTCGTTGATGCTCCTAAAACTCTACAACCACAAAAATAGGAAAAATCATAAATGAGTAGGAATTAAATTTCATACAGGCCATTCTGTAATCACATTTTCTATAGGCTCATTTGTATTCAAAATTACGTCTTTTGTGAGGTTTCTCGTGATCTGTATAGCTGCACGTTTTAGTTTAAGTATCCGTATTAATTAATAATGAAGGCAATCGTACGAGTAACTGTTGTAAAATATTAATCTATAAATATTGTATAAGCGATTGAATGAATGTGGTCCACTGTTTTACTCACAGCAACTTTAGTTGTGTGAGCATTACAGTGTGTTAATAAATGAGATTTAAACGTTTGAAAAGTAATTACTCACAGGTGTTAACTTCGTGCTCGGATGTTTGCTGAATTTTAATAAATTATTTCATAAACGCTAAAATCTGTCAAGTAAAGGTGGGCGAAAACACGGATTTTAATATATCACATTATCCTGACAATTAATAACGATATGCATGAAAGCTGTTTTTAGTATTATGGCAATGAATAAAAGAAAAAAAATTGAGTAATTTATTCCCCCCCCCCGCGTTTATCTTAGTACTGTACCAAGGATGAGAAGTCTCCCCACTGATGTTCCGCTGTTAGACACGTAACTGGTGGAAATAATATGATGGATGAGGTATAAGTGAATATACAGCAGCCTTAGTATTGTACGTTACTACCATTGATCTGGAAAAAATTGTAATTTTCAGTTTCTTGTTGTTTAAAAAGATGTCTATTGTATTAATTATTTAAATAAAGAATTTTTGGATGATAATCATAAGAAAATTAATATCAATGCTTTTGTTCAAAATACGTTGTACCAGCAGCAGTAGACTCGCGCGATGTTGGGTGGTTGGTAGCGTGGTCATTGACTTTATCCTGAGGTTATAAGAGGCCCTTTCGAGGAGTAAGCGTAAATATGAAATCAGATGCTTCTTTCTTCTTCTTTTCTTTTTCTTTTTTATTTTAAACTATAACATCGATCTGCATAGATTTTAATGTCTCCAAAATTCATGATATGTCTGAGAGGGGGGGTGGGATTGTAGTTTCAATGCCAATTCTAAAACTAAAAACCATTTCTATCACGCACAGCTTTTTTTTTTTTTTTTTTTACAAACAGTAAGAATTGCTTTCTTAAATGCAAATATCAGAGACTAACGCCATATTGCTCCATGAATACTGTCTGTAAATTGCGCGTTTTCTTTAGTCGATTTTCTGTTTGCTGGACGAAAATCCCAAGTTTCCGGGAGAAAAAAAACATGCTCCCTCGCCTGAGACTGATTAACTCAACCAAATTGTGAAAAAGGCCTGTAAAAATTACTCTGGTCATTGACGGGATTCGACCTCTGGTCTTTTCCACATAATTTTGTGTCTTTGTCAATGGCAACTCGTGGTTGTGTGTACAATGCAAATATATTTTGCTATATTTTCGGTAACTGTGTCGTCTAGAATTGTTTAGGGTCTAGAATGAAATCAAAGAACCTGTTGGTCTCAGGAACAGTCATTTAATTATATAGACATGAAGAATGCTTAGTAACAAGGTGCAGCAACATTCCTTCAGTTACGAACTTTTCTGGAATTTTCTGCTAACCAAGCAGAGTCTAAAAAGAGATACAGTATTTATATTATTAAACAAGTATGCGTTCATTTCTATAGCCCTTTCAGCATACTTCAAAGAAAACTACGAAAATTATTAAACTACTTCTTCTTTCGGAAAACACTTCAGGAGTGTGGGTGGCTAGTGTGTGGAGATTTTAGTTATTGGTCTACCACTCGGAGAACAACTTGGTTACACAAAATGCCTTGCTATCAGTTCGAGTGGGACAGTCTAGCAAGAAGTGAATATTGGGAAAGAAAAGTGTGGACAAGACAGTCTCCAATAACAGGTTTAAAGAACATTAAAGACGAGCCACTAGTAGATCGAATCAAAGTACTGTTACCTACCTCTTCTGCATATAAATCTGTTTTAATGAAACAATTTGTCCAAACCCTGAATAAAGAAGGAACTTGTTTGAAGTATATTTGCACTAAATTCCCGTCGCTTACATAAAAAAAAAAAAAAAATCAAGGCAGAAATTTTTGTTGGACTTGGACCTCTAATCCGCAAGCTGCTGCTAGACTCTGTATTTGAAGAATCCATGAACCAAACTGAGAGTGATCTTGGACTGACTTTAAAAAATGTAGTACGCAATTTTTTGGGAAACAGTGAACACTCACATTATGAAACAATCGTGAGTGACATGCTGGAAAAGTTAAGAAAACAATATGTGCGTTTTAAGGTACACTTGCACTAGCATCTCAAGTATTTCCCACAAAATTTAAGTAACTTAAATAATGAGCACAGGGAAAGATTCCATTAGGATATATATATAAATAAAAAAGGGGTGAAGAAGTACCGAGGGGGCAGAATGCCAATATGTTAACCGGCGGCTGCTGCTGCTGATGCTAAAGAGGAACAGCCACTGGAAGAAAGATTCCACAGTTTCTGTCGACGTCTGAGGAAATCAAAGAGGCGTTAGTTGAACCCCGTATAGCGTATAAGAAATCCAGTTTGCGGCCACCTCTGCTTGACAGGAGGATGTAGTATATGGAATTTCTATTTTTACGTATTTTATTGGTATTTTTTATATTAAAATAATCTATTCGTAAAAGCTGTAAAAATGCAAAATAAACCAAAAGCCGTTCGACTAATATTTTCGCCTCCCCCCTTTTTTTTTAATTTGTAAAAAAATTCTGTAAAGGTGTAGTTCAGATTACTTATCATTACTAAAACATTACAGAACTTTTCTTTAAATATAGACCGGTGTAGTCTTTACGCCATATTTTCATATAAATAACATTTCACAGTAATAGTAAACTTTGAAATGATTAATAAAAATAAAATACTTGTAACTTCTAAATATACTAGAGGTGATGAGAATCTGCGAAAATGGTTTAACACTTTATTAGTCTTTCTTGTTATAGTGAATCTAATCACCGCTAGCATTATTACATTCACAACGTTTTCTGAATGCTTAAACATTATCACAATAAATCACACAATATGGTTAATAGCAGCGTACAGAATGGGCGCACAACTGAAGCACCATATTAAGGGAATGGTTACTCACATTAATTCAATTGAAGTGAGTGGACGATGTTCGAATTTCGTGGCAATTTTCATTAAATCAGAGAAGTTTACAAGAGACATAAAAAAGTTACCTTATTTCGTGGTATCATATAGATCTGAACAAGCGAGGTAGTAACGTTGTAATTTAACTCTGACTATACTCGGCTACGGTCGTGTTATACCTTCCTGACTCAGCGGCATAAGAACTCCCCTGTTCCAATGGAATTATCTGATTATTAAATGTATAACGTAATCCAAAAATCAGAACACCCAAAGTTTTACTTATTGCATACGATTTATAATGTATGGAGCATTTTTGTGAAAAGGAGAAATTTAATTCAAAACTTACTCAACAGATGGTGATTATCTTGTACCTGCGTTGTTTCCTATTTGGAAACATATTCAAAACTACTAACAGAAGGGATAATTGGAGGTGGCTTTTTGTTTTGTTATTTGGTTTTTAGGAGCATTAGCAACTAAGGCCATATTGCTCCGCGATATGCGGTGGTCATTCCCTGACCTTTCCGCATCCTCCGTATTTGGTGGTCACGAGCTCGAACCCCGGTCTAATCAAGAAGCGTGTGCTATGCACTTCTGCTCCTGCTCACCCGGCTACGGAGGCGCCGCTGTAGGTGGCATAGATGGTATCTTACAAGAAACCGTCAATGCTAAACTTCGAAATGGAATTCCAATTGTATTTACTCCAGAACGGATGAAGGATCTCCGTAATTGACTGTTTCAGGTTCGGGATATCATTGTGATAAAATAATCCTCCTGTCAGTATGGAGTGTCTTACGGATCTTGTCAAATAGCAGCAGACAAATAAAACTGCATCTTTACCACATCACTGCGATTTATTTGCTTTGAGGTGGTTAAATCACGAATTTTCCACTGATGAGGGTTGGCTTCGTCTCTCGAGTTGCGTTAACAACTAAAATTCAAGGATCCAGCGCAGCAAAAATCCAGATGCATTACACGAAACGCTTCTACGTTCTTCTGGAATTGTATGGTGTGCGCTTTGCCGATCACGAAAGCATCCTGATTTCGGAAATTTATTTAGGAATTTTGTAAGATTGTTCGATGAGCTATATGTTGCTGAGTGAAGGAGGTGCAGAACGTCCACTGAGGAGTCAGAGTTAAAATACCGAGTTACCCACCCCGCTTGTTCAGATTCACGTGATACCATGAAATAAGGTTCTCACTCTCCGTGACTCCTCTAACCCTAGTGGCCATCTCTCATGTAATAATATTCCTTTTTTTTTAACTATACTTGAACTTGAACGAGGCAATGTCAGCCATTGCTGCCGCTGCAGTGCCAGCAATGGCTGACATTGCCTCGGTGCTTAGATGCGAGCCAATTTCAGCGGGCCTAACGGTCCGGTCCGTTTGGTATAGTTGCTAAACAGCAATGGGAAGGGACGAAAGCAGGATTTGCGGTTTTGCTTCTGGTGGTTATCTTAAGGAACACGTATTTGAAAACAAACTACATTCACATGAGGAACTTAAAGAGAACTTTTTTATCAGCCTTATTGACAACGTTTCGAATTAGATTATATTTCTGACGGATGAGTCGCATGTTTATGTTAATCAGGTCTCAACAGTATAGTGCAACTACATTGTCGAGATGAGATTTTCATCACTTATCACTTGATTGGAGAGGTATGGGTTAAAATCCTTTAAGAGATTGGAGGAATTCTTAAATGTCTCTTCAGTTGCGGCTGCAGTTAGCCGATCGCCGGCGGAGGGAATAAAGCGTTTCTCTGTAAGTCTTTTGTTTTCTTAACCCAAAAATTGGCGTAATGTGGCCTCGAATAGCCTAAGCACTAGAAATTCCCATGGAGAAGAATAACGGTATTTTTCATTTTCACAAAACTTTCTGTCTTGCGTGTCATATGCAATAAATAAGCGTTAAGATTACATGACTTTAGGACCATCCTGTATGTATATTAACCCTTTATTTCTCATTCGAATTGGCATTTTATTATGGTATCATTTTTAATCTATCCAGCACGTGATTATTGCCATCTTATATTATTATACTTTAAAAAAAAAATGTGGATGGTTTCTAGATATGTTTCGGTAACAGAAGCTAGTGCCAATATAACCATTAGTAACAGAAACATATATTGTCCTATAATATAATTACAATAGTACACCTACAGTCAATCAAGAAAGATAACAAAATATTTCATAGTTATTATATTGCTGAAGAAGAACTGCTAACATTTATTTATCATTTATGATAACAGTTGTAGAAATGAATAATTATTTCAGGTTATTTTATTTTGTGAAAGTAAACCGGTAAAACATTTTGTGTGGGCACATCGGACCCTTCAAAATATTTCGGATTGTGTTTCAAGGTGAAAACTTCAGCCTGATAACACAATTTTTTTTGAAGAATATTTGCAAAATATATAATTATTATTACTGAGCCCAATTTTTTAAAATTTATATTGCCATAAAAATTTTAATGAATATCCGGAAATTTCGAGGTTATTATTTGAGACTATGTTGAAAAAATTGGTGTCGTACAGGTGAGAATAAACGTATACCTTAGCACTGCTGATGAAAGAATATCAATGCAGTATATGTTTATATTTTATTTTATTTCCCTGGATAAATAATCTCATTAATTTTATAATATTTTTAGTGTTTTCTGCAATGTTTTATGAAAGTTGGTATCCTTCTTTTCTGATCATTGTTTGTCTAGATTTTTCCATAAATAGATTGTTAAAAATTAAAAGTGAAATCTGAACTACAGTGTTTAATTTTATATTGTGTTCCCCGAGTTATTTTATTTTTTAAAACTGTTCTTGCTTGATTACTTAGTTTTCGGTTTGTCATTCGTATTTGATTAGTGTTGCGCATCTTTAGTGTAAAAGTTACTTTGTTGTTAAAAAATTGTTTTAATTTTTTGTTCATTTATTTCGGTAATTTTTATTTTATTAAAATATCTTTTATTTTAATATTTTTAATTCTTGGAATTCTTAAATTAATTAATACGTTCATTAATTCTTAAAATTAATGAACGTAGTTTTTTTCGAGCGAAATTTAGTTATTCTTGAGACGTTCCATTTGTTTTCACTAGAAAAAGTGAAAAACAAGCTTTATGATGGGGGGGGGGGGGGGGAAGGGAAGAAGAATAGAACGCAACAAAAGCCTTAGTTTCTTTCATCTATAAACAGAATAGAAAAACTCTACTGAAATGGAACCTTACTGTTATCTCTGGATGCGCCGAAACAGTTTTTTCTGCTCAAAGTCTGTTCTTTGAGTAGGAAGCAGTGGTCAGAAGCAGCTCACTCATTTTTCCCTTGTGGTTTCTCTGAATTTATAGAGGCATTTCCGACAGTTCATCTACACACTAGACAACATCCATAAAATTTCGCTGTCCAGCGAGGTTTTATGGATGTCCTTTAGTTTTATTATTATTATTATTATTATTATTGTAGAACGAATTGAAATAAAAAAGGAACTCATTACATTCATTAAGAAAGCAATTCAGAAATTTATTCGCATTAAATATATATTAATGGCAAAAAATAAATTTTTTAATACAGAGGTAAAAAATTGTGTGACCGAGCTCAACTGAACATAAGAAGAGGTAGAAAAAATTAGGATTAATTAAATAACCAAAAGACTAATGGATATTTTTAAATGAATGCAAATTGACAGAATTTAATATTGTTTTCTGGGAAGGTTCAGGCCAAGAAAATAATGAACTTTACTAAGATGTAGACTTAATAGAGTCTATTATTTTAAAACAACAGAAAAATTAATGCGAGAATTCCAATGAAAACTAGGAAGACCTGCAAAGTCTGAAAATTATTTATAGATTAACAAATCGAAATTGGTCTAAAATTTTCCGAACAAATATTCTTTGGTCATATATCCATTCATATTCAATAAGTATAAACAGATTCTCACAAGAAAATTCACGCTTTGGCTGCGTGAACGACTATAGAATGCATCACTGACGCTTCATGGCCTTAGTTTCCTTTTTGAAAATAACAAACAAACAAACAATACATATTCGGGGGTAACTCTCGCTGTTAACACTGGTTTCGAATGCTGCCTTTCCATATCTTATGGGAAAGGGCTGGCTTCGTATGCCATCCAGTCAGGAAGAACTTTTATTTGCTTTTTTCACATATTGGCCGAGTTAGTCGGTCTCGGACCATGGGTTTTTCATCCAGGAAATCGGAAAAACTGACTATTTAATTTACAGAAAGAATACAGTGGCGCAGAAATAAGCAGCACCAACATTCTCCTAAGGTGGGAATTAATGTCAGTACCGCTGTGAAATGTTCGTGGGAGAGTCAGTTAATTTAAGATTCCGTCGAAAGCCGTTTCTAGTAGAAAAGTACATGCGATTAATCATATTAGACTTTGGTCATTCCTTACAGCCAGAACGCTTTTCTCTACGAATATCCAAGATCTTGGATACTCGTATTGAACGAACTATTTATAATTGGTTAACGAGGGCTGTTTAGTGGTATATGATGACCCTACTGCATGTTTGGAAATTTTATTTTGAAATTATAATCATTTAAGAAACGTTTAGAGGGACCTACCCCTTCTGTATTGAGGTTCTGGTATTCCGCATTCATTCCCCCTCCTATTTGCACGGCTTTGTAGATAAAAAATGGTCATTATTTATGTTGAACTTGGATACGCACAGTGTTTTCTTTAGAAGAGTTTGTCATTGTAGTTTTTCAGCGAAAATTATTCAAATTTGAGCTTACTTTAAACAAAAAGGTGTATCCGAATGACAATGTTCGCCTGTTACAGGTCTTTTAACCTTTTGACATAGTGAGTTCTCTTATGTTTCTCACTCGATGCTTTCCTCAGCAGGCAGACCACTTAATGGACTTACAGAGACTTCTTTGGTAATCTAGGCTCTCTCTGTTGTATGAGTTAGTGGCGCCGACCTCACTATGTAGTCTTCGTCTGAATAGCGCTTTTAATTGTAGCCGGAACGGCTGTCTTCTGTTTATTGTACACGGAGACCTTGAAGAGGGCAGACTTATTGTGTGCGTCTTAACAAGTACATGCTTGTAAGAGTTCTTAAGAGTAAGACTCCATTCTTCCTCAAGTAGTGTATTATTCTCCACAGTGGCTGCTGATTCTTATTTTTGTATGTGCTGTATCTACTTTTCGGAGAAGTTTCTTTAATGCCATCTCAGCTCGTGAATTGTTCACAATACGATTTCAGAATCCAATCGTTGCTGACGAAGACTCGTGAGCAGAGCTTTGTTGCGTTGATGCGGCGAATTAGGTTACGTAAACTGGATAACTAATTATAAAATGAATGGAAACTGTGTTGGAGCTCACGTTGGCTGTTGTACACGGATTGGCAAGGTTTAAAGCAGACCGCTTTGCACTGCAGTGCATAACTTGATAGAGTAAATTGATGGCATGACGGTCCCAAAAGAAAAGAAAATAATAGTGTATATTTATCCACGTGTAAACAATACAATTACAAGATGACTAGCTGAACAAAGGTGTGTTATGTGCAGATTTAAGTAAAACGTTTATTTTGCATGACACCCGCCATCATTATTTCTATTGGTTTGATTTAACCTCGGCCTTCTAAACTCACTACAGGGATTGTTGTTGTTTGTTTTTGCACGAAAATGGCCAAGGCGGTAATTTTGCTGTGTCCGTAATTTGCGTGAATCCTGTGGTCAGATTGACGATTTTGTATGATGGAACACTCGAGATTCCTCTGGGAGACGAATACGAATTTCGGGAGTTTATTTAATAACTCTCTTACCCACCATTTCAATGTCATGTTCTTAAAAAAAAAAATTCCTTTTTTTTTTATTAAATCAGTCTATTTACTAACTCGACCACTACTAGAAAAGCCTGTTTATGAATGATTTATATCTTAGTAATAGAAAGGATAAACGATGTAAGGAACCCAACTTTTTCTGAAAGGAATAAAATTATTCCAGTTTGGTGAAGAGAATGAAACCCAGACTTTTCCAGATGGACGTTAAGTGGTATTGCTGTTGAAGTTTTATTGATATGCAAATCTAAATAATTAATTTTGTTGTTACATACATCAGTTTTTACGAATTCTGATTCAACAGGATAAAATTTTTATTGCCTCTTTCAAAATATGGATTATTAGTATGACAAATCATCTAGGAAGCAGAAAAGATAAATGAATTGTACAGTTTACGGCGCACTAGTATTGGTATTCAAATGTATGCAAATTAGTAAGAAAACTAGAAAATATGGCTCCCATTAGCATTATTTGCATTTAAATGTAAATACTAATAATAAAATGAAAAAAATTTCCTCTACTTTAAAGAGAGATAGGCAATTCTGGTAAATTTGAAGGTGCCAATTTATATCTGAGCTTTAAATTTTGTTACCCACCATTTTCAAGGGGAAATAGAAATTTATTGTAAGAAATTAAATACAATATATTTAATACATACAAAGTGTTCTAGCTGTCTGACCTTCGTACTCACTGTTTGGCTATTAGTCCAATGTTCTGGTTTTTTTTTTTTTTTTCCCCCTGGTAATAAATAAACAAGTTGAGTTTATACTCTTAACCCATTTATGGATAAGAAATTACTCTTCACTCTTTTTTAATTAAGCCTGTCAAATTTGTTTAAACTCCAATGTATTTTCTGAACTTTCTCACGTGAATCTTAGCGTCTGGATGCCTTGAGATTAATAAATCCAAAAAGTAAATAATGATAATAAAAACCCGTCAGAAATACGAAAAGTACTTTTTTAAACAAAGAGGAGTTACAATTGCGTTTTCAAGGGATGAGTTGCAAATACTGTAGTTTTTACGAAGAACCGTTGGAGAGAAATAGGATTGTTGCTTGGCATCAATACGCGCTGCTGCATTAGGGATATGCACAATAAGTAGTAGGGAAACATACTTAGAACTGATGATATTGCAAACAGAAGTACCGTAGTATAACCTTCTGGAATGAAAAGGAGAAAATCTAAAAGAGAGATAGATACATGACAGTGACAAAGTCATAATTACGCCATTAGTATATGAGACAATTTCGGAATAAAAATCTAATAAATTTGAATGGAATACGCTAATCTGTGAGTGAGTGAGAGAATTTTTAATAGCTACGAAATAATTTCGCACTACTCAAAAATGGGAAGTGATAATTCCTCGAAGAGGATGATGATTTAGGTAATAATTTCTTCAGTATTATTCATGTAATTTCTTGAAGAGAATGGGCAAAAGCCATATCGAACGCATCACAAGTCCTAGAGTTAATATCAGGAGAGATGAAGGTCAGATTGAAGGAAAATTCCACAATATTTAATAATATTTTTTGTAATTTCGATGAAAAAAAAAAGAAAGAAAGAAATTTTCTCTTCACACTCCGGGATGACCGCACAGTCAGAGGATTGTTATTGTTTGTTTGTTATTTGGTTTTTAGGAGCATTAGCAACTAAGGCCATATTGCTCCAGGATATGCGGAGGTCATTCCCTGACCTTTCCGCATCCTCCGTATTTGGTGGTGATGGGCTCGAACCCTGGTCTAATCAAGATGAGTGTGCTACGCACTGCTGCTCCTTCCCACCTGGCTACGGAGGCGCCTACAGTCAAAGGAATTCACAAGGTAGAGAGCATACAAGAAACAGCACCGTATTTAGTAATCACGCGTGCTAGAACCACGGTCACTCAAAGCACATGTACTTGTGCTTGACTACTCGACTAAGGAAGCATTACCTATAAAATAGATCTTGGTCAATGAAACTATACAATTAGAAACGAAGCCGCATAATTTGCATTTTGAAAGGTTTAGTTTAAAGGTTTAGTGTTCATGTTCAATCAAAGAGAGAGAGAGAGAGAGAGAGTCAAGGTGATATTGAAGTGCTGGTATGTGAGGGGTAAAATCGATAGTTTTGGAAACTGTAGTTCGTCCGCGAACAGATCTCACTGCATATAATGATAGACTGGAACACGAGCAACGAATCATTTAGAAATACAGTACTGTAAACAGAACAGGGCCTAAAGGAGAACCTGGTGGGACAAAAATTGTTTCACTTGCTGACTATTACATTTCGTTTCTTTCGATATAAACCCAATGCCTGGTAATAAATCTAAGCAGGTAAGAAAATACATGGGGGAAATGGTTCACTAACTTTTGCAGTGCGCTCTTAGTGAGGGATAGTATTGAGAGGATGAGTATAACCGGCCGGCTCCTTGGCTGTGATGGGGTAATGGTCCTTCAGGAATAGCTTAGTGATTTTTTTTCCATTTATTAACACACAATTGTATATACATTCTCAAGATATATATATATTAATCAGTTTATATACAAATTTTATATACATACCCGTATATATGCTATAGCCCCTGTGTTCATGTGCGTATGTGTGTCCTGGTATGAAGGGTTACACATAAGCCCATCTCCACCTAGTGCTGCTTTTGTGATAGCTAAGAACCTCTGCGAAACGGGCCTGAAAAAAGTGTCAGGCAACTTCGCCACTAGGGAGCAACCAACACCTGGATCACATACGTACATGAACACAGGGGCTATAGCATATATACGAGTATGTATATAAACTGATTAATATATATATATCTTGAGAATTTATATACAATGTGTGCTATATTGCTCTAATCCCGCACCAATATACCGTTAGGTGCCAGCAGTCCCGCTTCAAGTGTTGCCCAGACCTGGAGGATCAGCTTAGTGATTAAGATTGTGGTTCTTCCACATGTGAAATAGTCCTGGTGCAAATCCCGTTGAGATGGGGAAATTCTTATTGTGCTTTTTTTTTTTTAACCGCTGCTGAAAAAGCAGACCACAGGCGAGAATAGTATCCCCCGTCTTCTTCCAGCAAATCGACTGAATGGAAATTACAAACTTAATATACTGATATCTAATGGCCTTAGCCGCCTTGGCGTGTAACACACAACTCTTCCTGGAAAATAAATTTGCAGAATTCTGCGTTTTCTGGATGAAATTCTGCAAACGATACGACCCCCGTGGATATACTCTTACTTCTTTCTTTATAAACTTCATTTGACCTCGGAAACCTTTTGTTGATCTAAATCTTCTAACGATTCTAATATCTTTGAAAACGGCAGTTATCTACAATAAATGTAAAACAGTAATACATGGAAACAAATTAAATAAAACACGAATGTTTTATATATATATATATATATATATATAAATAAATTAACGGAACATTTATTTGTAGAACCTCAAAGGTTGGGTGGCACACACTTTGCAATTGCTTTAGTCAGTTCTGAATTCGTGGTAATTGTCAGTTTATCATAAAAACCTTTATCCCGACTTTTTACTACGTTTTTGTTCCTTTAAAAAAAAAAAAAAGGACAAAAACACAAGTACAATACAAGCGTCTTTCTGTAGAACCACATGGGGTGCTTTGCTTCTGAATCGAACGAATAAAATCAATCAGAATGTCAGTGATTAAAATATTGCACCTCTTCAGCCATTTGCATCTTTCGATTGAAGTAACTGATTTCATACAAGTTTACGATTTTCAAGAACAAGATCGAGCCGAGACTAATCCTCCTTTTTTCTAAGATTGTCGTATTAGAACTGGGAAACGTTTATAAATTACCATGTGTTTTTGGCTTTATTAATAGGAAATAAAATTTATTTTGATTTTGAACAGACTATGAGTAGAAAACTTGCTTCTTTTCCAAACGGTAGTCGAACAATCTGGTCTCTTGCTAAAACTATTGGCCACAACTTTTGCCCATCTATACCCTCGCTCTGTTAAACCATCAGGTTTAAGAGTGAGAGAGAGAGAGAGAGAGAGAGAGACTATAGGTTGGCAAAATTCTTCTCAGCTAAAGATAAATCCTACCATTCCTAGTACACTCCACTCAGTGCCTCCTGTGGTTTTCCTTCAAAATAATGTCAGAAGAATTTTGAACAATGCCAAGCAAGCTCTACTTCCTAATGGTATTTCTCCACTTGTCCTCCATACCTGTGCTTTGGAGGTAACTACTGTTCTGTGTTGCTTTTTTACACTTTCTTATTCCACCGGCGTTTTTCCTTCTACTGGAGAAATCAATTAATCTTAACTCCTAATCTCGAAACCTGTCTGATTAATGATCACCAGTGTGGATTCCGTCAGTATCAATCCTCTCGTGATATTTTGACCCTATGTTACCCATCTATGGATAAATTCAATGGAAATGTTTTGTGAAACTCAAGCAGTTACCATTAACATTTCTAAGGCTTTTGATCGTCTTTGGCATAAAGGTCTTCTCAACCAGCTTCCTTCTTACAGACTATCGACTGTTTTTTTGCAATAGGGTATCCAGTTTTCTATGTGACTACTTTCTGCTAGAGGTGGTAGATGGTTTTCTGTCTTCTAGTTTCTCTACAAATGCTGATGTTCCCAAGGTTCAGTTCTTTCTGCCACTCTTTTCCTCTTGTAATTAATTACCTTCTACTGAGTGGAAATCCTATCAGATGCAGATGCTTTGCAGATGATAGCACAATGCATTCCATCTTCAATTTGAGAAGCCTTGCTCTGCACAGACTGTTTTAACTTCTCGAATATCCACCGCCAATTCCTTAATTACTAATCTCCGGGTGGTTCTCCAATGGGACCAAGATAATTTAGTTAATTTCAATCCTTCTAAAACTCTGTCTCTTCTAAAACTCAACCTGCTTCTGCTTCTTTAAGAATGAATACCGTAACAGCGGAACGAACCACATTTTTTGGCGAATCAGAAGGAACTTCATGTTCAGTTTGTGGAAATATATTGTAGTGTCAAATAAACCTGTCCGAACAAAACTGCCCACTTGGCCCATGTTTCACACACTTTCCCCGAAATCTGCTACACATTGGAATAAAAAAATTCGTTGAGTTGAACTTGCATTACCAAGTTCATCCTAGTCCATAGGATACATTATTTTGAATATATCGTTGTATTATAAAAAATATTTAAAGTATTATAAGAAATAGTTAAATTTAAGTTTACATTTTTTTTTTACTTCCTTGTGTGTCTAACACTTGAAAACTATGTTCACCCCCAGTGGCAGATTAAGGATAGTTGGCGCCCTTAGGCAAATTATATTTGCCCCCCCCCCCCTCCAAAATAATAATAAAAAAAAAGAATAAAAAATAAATAAAAGTTAGGTGGCAAGTAAATGAAATTTTGTACTTTTGAATTTTTTTCCTTAAATTTTCGCTTAAATTAATCAAGATTTTTATGATGTTTACTGAAAACATTAATCTATTTTATAACACTATAGGAAAATGTCTTGGCTTGGGGCCCCCGAGGCACGTGCCTCATTGTCTTAATGGGTAATCCGCCACTGTTCACCCCCTGTATCAACGTACAGGTGCAAGCCTTGTTTTAATATATACAAGGTGTTACAATAAAGTTCCCGGACCGGTACTGTTGCGGTCATGTTCGATGAGTTTGAAAATAAACCGAAGTGGTCTGTTATGGTTAAGTCTTTGTCCAACAGATGGTGGTACAAAGGTGCAAAGATCCTACCATCTGCGCTGGCCCGCGTGGGTAGCACAGTTGGTAGGATCGGCGCCCTCCCCACACCGGATGGAAAATACCTGAGTTCAAATCCCGTCGATGACGGGAGGAATTTTTGTGGGAATTTTTCACAATGTGGCTGAGTTAATCTGTCTCAGGCGAGAGTAACATGGTTTTTTTTTCCTTCTGGAAACTGGGCGTTTCGTCCAACAAACAGAAAATCGACTTCAGAACACCGGCAATTTAGAGACAATATACACAGTGCAACATGGCCTTAGTTACCGATGCTCCTAAAACCCAACAAAAACCACCCAATCCATTAAGCTGAAGACTCCATTGCAAAATCGTTAACGATTTTGCAATGGAGCAACAAACTAATATCAAATTTTTCTTTAAACTGGGGAAATCTGCAACAGAAACGTATGAAATGTTAAAAATTGTTAATGGTGATGAAACATTAAGTCGTGCGTGAGTATTTGAATGGTATAAGCGGTTTAAAGATGGCTGTGGGGTATTCGCGACGACCCAAGAAGTGTGCATCCGTCAACCTGTCGAAATGACAGAAAAGTTCGGGAAATTGGGGCACAGGATCGTCATTTGATCCGCAGAATGATGGCTGATGAGTTGGATATGAATTGGGAGACGGTTTGTCAAATTCTGCATGAAGATTTAGCGAAAACGAAGGTCTGTGAAAAAATTGTGCCGCACAGCCGCACGAATGAGCAGAGGCAACGAAGAATGTCATCATGCGAAGACTTCATCCAGATTTAGCCAGAAAATCCTAATTTCCTCGATTGTATTATCACTCCAGATGAGTGTTGGGTGTTTCAATACAAGTCAGAGACGAAGCGTCAGAGCGTGCAGGGGACTTGAAAATCATCACTATGGCCCGAAAAAGTTTCGTTTACAGAAGTTCAGGATTAAGACTATGCTGATCATGTTTTTCGACAAACAGGATGTGATTTACAAGGAATTTTTACCTGAAGGGGAGAGAGTCAGTGCTGTGTTTTACGTACAGGTGATTCAAAGACTATTGAAGCGCATTTCCTGGTTGAGGCAACAATTTCGAGAGAAAGGCAGCTGGTTCTTGTTGCACGAGAATGCGCCTACCCATTTCGTACTGACATTTCTGTGAAGACATTTCTGATAAAACATGGCATTGTACAGATCAACCAACCATCGCTTACTCCTCCGATCTAGCAGCAGCGGACTTCTTCCTCATTCCCAAGGTGAAAAGTTCCCCCAAAGGAAAGGGATTTCACGATGTTGAGGACATAAAGAAAAACGTAACCGCCTAACTGAACATCTCATTGGATCCTTTCGCTGATTCTTTTCAGAAACTCTTAGAAATGTGTACTAAGTGAATTCAGTCAGATGGTGATGAGTTTGAATAAAAATAAAACCATTTTCGAGTTCCTTCACTTTGTGTTCTTTTTATTGCACCAGTCCGGGAACTTTATTTACAACAGTGTGTGTGTGTGTGTGTGTGTGTGTGTGTGTGTGTGTGTGTGTGTGTGTGTGTGTGTGTGTGTGTGTGTTAATTGTAATATTTCTTGAAATTGATTTTAATCTGCATCCATGTGCTCTAATATAGTATCATCTTTTGTGATTAACTATAATAGAGAGCGTTTTTGCATTTGTATTTTTTAATCCATTAAAATATAGTTTACACTTCATTTGTAGTAGAATCGTGTTAGACCCTGAGAACCGTTTAAGCTGAGCCGAAGTAACCGTTTAGAAACTAGTGATATAATTTATTTACATGCTATCTATAAGTAGTTTAGTTGGGAGCCTTCGTGGACTTCTGCTCGAAGTCCACGAACGCTCCACCAAGACAGAAGTCCGTTACGGTTTGGTGTAGCCTTCGTGGACTTTTATTTAGTTATTTATTTCTTTTTTTTTTTTTTGTCCAGTGTTGAGTTTTCTGTCTTAGGACTGAAGAATGATTAAAGAAACTGGTTTTGTACCTCAGAAAACAAGCAGTACACAAGACATCTCATGTGTCCCAATTTGCTGCTTCTCTTTTAACTTATTACAGTATTATTATTTTTTTTCAGTTGACATTTTAATAAAAAAAAATGTTAATTTTAAAATATTACAAATTAATAATAATAAATTTCCTTGTCATTTGTTAGAAAATGGAAATTGGAACCTCGGAGCCACCGACAATAATTTAACACCACCATACATTTTGCTTCTTTTTTTTGTGTGTGTGTGTAAGAACAAGTACTCGTAGAATGCTGTCAGTTTTATCCACTAATTTCCACCATTATCGAGCTTTCTGGAAGCTAGAAGCTTCCGCCCTCTCTATCAGATGGGTTTCAAAGCAAACAATCAACGCTCAAGTTTCCAGAGGACCAAGTGGTTTTTAAAATTGTTGTGAAACATATCTTAGAGAAGGGCAATTTTTTTTACGGTTTTCTTACCTAGCATGCTACGAGGCTTGCTGGACGTGTCACATTACTTATTTAAATCTTGAATGCAAAGCACGAAAAGTCTTATAGATGCTTTATGGCTACTAAAAAAAATTGTGCCTTCGCATGACTCGCTTTCTGTCAGTGATGGTCATATATTTTTCTTGATACAACACAGAGAGAAAAAAGACATTCTGTACGAATCCAGGGTGAATCAGAATGTTTTATTTTTCAGTAGGAGGAAAAATATATCCGTGATTTCTAACATATAGTGTTATGCGCGTGGCCTATAACTTTTTTTTTTCTTGTCGAAAATTTGTGTTCACGTAGATAGACATTGCCATTCACTCTCTCTCTGCGTTTAAAATTACATCTTAAATCAGATCTTAGATTGTGAGAGTTAAAATCAAAATCGAAAAGTAGCTAAACAAAAGGTGGATAATAGGGCACTGAAGAACAACTACGTTGAAGCAAATCTACGAGTACAATAATTTAATTTTTGCGTGCCATAGAAAAAACAAAACAAAAAATACTAAAATTATTTGAAATTGTCCTTATTAATATTACAAGAAGGTAATACTTGAAGATTTCAGTTGTGCGGCAGTTACACTTACTGTTTTCACCATTAGATTTGGCCGATAACTTAAAACAAATTGGTTGTGGAAAATAATAATAATGTTTTCATTTGTGAACAAATTTATTTGAGTTGTTGCGTGCCAGTCGTGGCATGCGTCGTGCTGCTGGTTCGCCCTGGTTGTGCTATACACTACAGTTGCCGTTGACGGTAACACCTGTGAATATTCCAGTGGCCACGTGATCATCGAAAGGAAATAGGGGGAAGTGTGATACTCTATCTTGCTAAAGAAATGAAAATATCGTGTATTGCAAATT
Source organism: Mastigoproctus giganteus (assembly GCF_048544385.1). Taxonomy (NCBI): domain Eukaryota; kingdom Metazoa; phylum Arthropoda; class Arachnida; order Uropygi; family Thelyphonidae; genus Mastigoproctus; species Mastigoproctus giganteus. The sequence goes on along the minus strand of NC_143582.1, from coordinate 164,327,085 downwards.
CGCTTATTTGCAATACGGATTTCTTTCTACGTTTTGAAATAACGAAATGAAGCCTGTGTGTAAGATCTTTTGTGAAAAATCAGCTAACGACAGTGTGAAGTCTGCTAGATTTCCTTCGAAACGTTTGCGTATAAAACCAACCTGTAGTTTCTTTAAAAAGGAGGGCTACAGACCATAAACATCTAGTACAATCGATGTATAGGCAGGCTATAGTTGTGCTATTGGTAAAATGCTTCAAATTTTGATGAAGTTTCTTTGCTCACTGCAAGGTAACAAAGAAGTCTAGTTCAATTGAATAGCCCATCGTGTTTCTGAAGGTTATTAAAATTTGGTAGATTATGCAGAATAACAAAATTGCAGACCAAAGAATTAATTTCCCTTTTAGAATGGCATTGTTGCGAAAAGATTACTGATGCAACTAAGTTAAAATCACAACTAGTATTACGTGTAATCAATTTCAAGATTAAATCTCCATTAATCTAAAGAGAACATTTGGCCGATTTGTTTCAACTCCAGAGATGGTGTTGTTTGCACCAAGTCAGGTCATTTGTGTGTGCTGGTGGGAATAAAACTCTCCCTATTGAACTCGGTAGTTTAAATAGATTCAAAGAAGAATTGGAGAAATTAGAGTAGAGGACAGATTGGAGTAGATGGACATAGTGGCATAGTATTTTGAGTCAGGCGCTACCGGTGGTTTCCCACATCTGCGCCGTATGTACTCTGTGATGGAATGCAGAACAAAGGCCAGAAAGTATGTCTGGAAGAATGAGTGCAAAGGCCAGAAAAAAGTATAATGTCTGGTTTATGAAGTACTGTGTTTTGTTCTGTTGTTGTTGTCTCTCTGGCTGCTTGGCCGCAGGGCCCCTAGTGGGATCCTACGTTGCCCGCCACCACTACTGGGAGGTGAGCCAGGCTGCCTGTTATACTCTGACTGGTCTCTGCCAGGGTCGCCTGAGCTTCCTGACAGAGAGTAGATGGACAAATGAATTTTTTTTTTTACTGATGCTAAATAAGCTTGCTATCTTACATCATTTTGCCACTATTAATAGCAAAACAAGAGAGAGAGAGAGAGAGAGCGTGCGCGCGCGCGCACACACACACACACACACACACACACACACACACACACACACACACACACACACACACACACACGATCGCTGCATGGAGTTCTCTTTCCTGATGCTCTGTACAGTTTCTTCAAGTAATTGTGCAAGTAGTGTGCGTATACAGTATGCGGATGTGCTATTTTTTGGTTGGTTTGCGTTTTGCTAAACGAAAGACAAGTTTGCCCGAGATAAAAACCATTCAGGACTTTTGCGAAAACGACCAACTTGGCTAATTTGTGAAAAATAGTCTATAAAAGTTCCTCCCAGGGGATGGGATTCAAACTCGGACCTTTTGCGCATAGTGTGAAAGGATGGCAATCGTAACCACTGTGCTAAGCCCGTAGTAGCGTACTCACGATAAGATTAAAAATTTCGTAATTTTGAGGTTGCATTTTGATTACTATGTTTTATGGGATTAGTAGAAAACGCACTCATAGAATAAATTTCATATTTTCAGAATTTTGTTTAATTTCAGTTTTGGTTGATTTGCTGCACATAAATAATTCCCAAATATAGTACTATTTCATTTGCTGCAGAAAGTGAAGTAGTACTATTAGTTAAAAGTGTTTCGTCTCCCAGAAGCTCGGGTTTTTTTCATCCAACAAACAATCAGACTTACTACAGAATGCATGTAATTCCAGAAATCGTTAACTATCTTTACCTGGTCTTTATCTTGGCTCACTCTAAAATAAGGTCTCAGCGAGGTGTGGGTGATATCTTACTCTTTTTCTTCTGTAATAGCATGAAAATGAAAATCTGAGTGTTATAAGTGCAGTTTTATTACAATTGTGGTTCCGTGTAATACCACAGATTCTCATTGATTTATAAATAAAAACCAGTGCGCGCGCCTTTTCCTTGATGATTTCTCCATATTCGTGTACGCTTTGTCTTGTAAATGGTTATAAGTGCCATCATTCGTACGCCTAAGTTAATTTGCGTTTTGTAAATTAATAAAAGTAAAAAAATTGGCTTTTATTTTATACAGAATTAACTTAATTTAACTTTATTTTACAAATAAAATAACTATATTACCAAGTCCGTAATGATACTATGTGAAGGATTAAATGGGACTGCAGAAATGGAGAAACGTTTACAGATCTTCGACTTCACCGTAGATATTTTATTATTTTACCTGCAATAATGTTTTAAAATTTTTCGATCCGCTCACTTTTTCTCCTACTGTCTGTTTTGTTATTAATCTTTAAAGGATTTCTGGACGGTTCTCCTAATTTACAGGGTGGTGTTCGTTTTCTTGTTATGTTGTTACTGAGTTGGCGAATCTCATCCATACATCATTCGTGTTAGCTGGCATACTTGCAGAGATCGTATTTTTCGTTCCATTTTGCTGTTTGCTACTAACTCATACTCCGATGTGATTTATGGATTCTGACTCTTATATTTTACTGCATTTCTTGTTTTCTGGCATTCTGAATGAACTACTGTTTCCAGTCCTAGTTTTAAGAGTTCTGAAAATCCACCTTTCTTGAATTTCGATCAAGAATTTCGAATACGTTATATTTTAAGATTATTTCTCGTCGAAATTACAATTGCATTCATTTCGGGTGAAAGATTGAGAATTTATGACTTTTGCATGTGATTTTTCCGAAGCCCCATCAACTTCTCCACACATTTCCCAAGATTTCCACTGGGTGTTGTTTACATTCTCCCGAATACATTGTTCTCTGTTCCTTTTGTACGTATATTTTTCATTACATGGTCTTTTCTCATTTAAATTTCGCGTGTTTATTTTTTTTATTTAGTTGTTATTCGTTTTTCATTATTCATGAGTATATTTTGCGTTGAAGCCTATAACTTAGTAATTCGTTCGGCTCCAGTGACGTATCTCGTAAAATTTTTCCTAAGGCGGTTGGTTGACTGTACACATTAATATTCGGTCGTTGAAACCTTTCGGTCATAAATCTTAAGGTTAGAGGAGGGGCGGGTGACTTCTTTGCCAGTTTGGTACCGCATAAAGATATCACCGATTTATTGGGGTATTTCCAAAGAACTTTACGGAAAATTCCTCGAAGTTTCGTCGATATATCAAAGTGCTATGAATCCTTAAGACATAGTTTACGAGTGTGTGTTTTTTGTTATTAGTTTCTTACACCGGCAGGGGTCTCTCTCTCTCTCTCTCTCTCTCTCTCTCTCTCTCTCTCTCTCTCTCTCTCTCTCTCTCTCTCTCTCTCTCTCTCTCTTGTGGTATATTATCAATAATGTTAATCGATTTCCCTTACATTAACTTAGCTCTTCTGAAATGATTTAATTTTGGGGAATTTGAGGTTAGAAAGCACTTAATCAGGCTTGCCATGGCAAGTGTGCTATATCCGGATAGTTTATTTTTTGCGTTTTACATTAAGTTGTATCGATGCGTTACACCTGTTAGTGATTTGAGGTAATCATTTCACTAGAGCATGAAAAAAGTAAGAAATGTTATATAACTACAATAAATTCCGCGCTGGAAAGCTAATTACCTTTTTTCGTCGTTATGTTTCGGTAAATTAATCCTTACATCATCAAGTGCGCTGGAGGGTTTCAGGTATCGCCCTCATTATGGACAAGCTTTCGAAGAAGATTACGGACTCAAAGTCCTGTGTTAATGTAATTATTAACTGAGAACTGCAGTTACGTAATGGATTGAAAAAGATGTTCACACGAAGGCGCTGGATTTATATCTCCATTAATGATGTTTAATTTTTTAATAGTTTTCTGCTAATTAAGCTGAAATATTAAGCAAAAATGAAATTTAATTTTAAAAGGGTGGCATGTAGCAGTTCTAGCTGATTTATTGCGATTAAAGGGATTTGACCACGGAAATTACTTGAGCGCCAACCATCCACGCAGCCAACCGACTGTAGATACTAATGACCATGGCCCGGTTGGACGGATGGTTCTAGAAATGGTTCGAGCCTGCATTAAGCCATAAATACTCATCCGTGCTTTCCGTTAATGCGCGCATTATAAGATTAATTGAGTAATCCCGCCTATTCAGATTACCAGAAGTAGCCTTTGTCACTAGGTGGCAGAAGCCATCAACTAATTGCCCTCCTTCTGTCTTGTTTAAAAATTAGAAACAGCAAACCTTTGTAGCCGGTTAGTTGGTTTGTGCACCATCAAGTGTGTCAAGGTACAACAGCAACCGATAAGGTAGTGACTATAACCATTCTGCAAGTTTTTTTTTTTCTTTTCTGATATTATTAAAAGAATTATAAGTCTGTAGTGTTACCAATATAATATTGTGCAACTGTAATAGTAGAAGAAACGCATTCTTTTACGATAGAGTATTAAGCCGTGTCCATCTTCTATATTGTGGTATAATAAACGCAAGCCCCTGTTGAGAAATATTATAAAGCACTCTCTTACAATAAACAGTAAAAATGCTTCTCAGTAGATTAGTGCTGTTTATTTGTAACGTAATACCGAAATAACTTGCTGTGAAGCTGTTGCATTATTACAGATTAATGCTGTCAAAAATATTCATTTTTTTCCTAACACAGATTCAGTTTGTATGCTTCGTATAGAAAACGGACATTATTTTATGATATTAAAACTAAAGTAAAATTAGAGTAAAAGATTCAAGTTTACACAACACTATAAAACTGTACACAAAGTGACACACTTTCGCGTATTTACATAACAGACTAACCAACCATTAATAATATTATTATCGTAACTTTTTAATACGTTTTATTTTTAAGGATAGTGTTGGTACGCAACCTGTTAAGTTACTATAAAGTTTTAAGTTGATTTGTATTCTTTATTGCAAATTACTGACATTTGTTATTCGACCTTTTTTGGAAGATATTTTAAATTGAACTAACTGACACCCTCGTAATTTTCACGAGGAACTGTGAAAATACCATTACTAATAGTAATGATATTTTCTGATATAGTTTTTTCTGAATTTTTCCGCTGTTTTTAGCTCAATTATTATTATATTTTGACCGATGCAGCAAAAGCATATGGCTGGCTTCCTTGCACTATATGGCTATACTAATACTATTACTTTTTTTGAAAATCTAATTATCTATTTTTGTAGGGTTACAGTTCCTCGCAGTGCAGCAATTTAATATGTGAGATCTTTGTTTCTCATAATATTTGATATATTCTGTATGTTTTTTTTTCTCGAGCAGCATGTGAGGATTCGAATCTCGTGTCCATATTATTTTATCTCAATAAATATTATTATTATTATCACTTTATACATTAAAAAAAGTTTTCCTCCTAATGATATTTGTTCGAGCCGATGGGAGAAGAGGGCGAGGCAATTACGTCACTACAAATGCGCAGGTAAATAATTACATTGTTGTTTTCCATTGAAAGACAACTGCCTCCATAACGTTCACCAACCTCTTGCACATGCTTCACTGTCTAATACATGACCACTTCCGGCATCATTTGATGTTCCATTGTAATGCCAGCTGATGAAGAGACCCGATATAGTTTGTTTATTTGTAAATATTTTAGTCCTGATCTTTCGGATGCAACAATATTCATCATGGATTATGGAACCCGAAGCAAAAGGCCTTTTCCTAAGTATCCTATGTAAACGCAGGTAAATAATTACATAGTGATATTTATTCGACTTTGAGAATGCCGCATGGTGAGGGGGGTGGCGGTAGCCAATGGGAGAAGAGGGCTACGGGTAACGTGGTACAAGTGAGCGGGGCAATTACGTCACTACAAATGCACAGGTAAATAATTACATAGGTAATTTCCTGATTAGATATCGATCAGTGCGTTTCGACAGGTGTATCTGTTACGTAAAAAAGGGGTTGGCAAGCAAGGCGAGCACGGGACGAAGCCCCATAGTTGCTGTTATTATGATTATTATTATTAATATTACAATATATGGTTTTCTTAATTTAAATTCAAATATATTTTGGATGAAACTCCAAGATCGATTTCTATGATTCAACACTCCCTTTAAATATTGCACCAATACGTTGAAGTGGTGTATACTCATAAAAACAATAAAACATAAAAGGCAGCAGAAAACAATTGCCGTATCATTCTATTTAACAAAAGAGTAAATAAACAGAAACAGGTCCCAAACTTTTGTTTCACGAAAAGAAACTAGATTGTGGTAGGATTTCTTCACAGGCGCAAGATAAGATGTGGGACTTGCAAGTCGAGATGGAAGAAAGAGATATATAATCCCAGCGGCATATGTGTGTTACGTTGGAAATCAATGACTGGCTAGAGATAACAACTACAGAATCTGAACAATCTATAAAAAAGAGAAAAAGAAAAAAAAGTGTTGCAACTGAAAGGCTCAACTAATGAGGTTGAAAGCTTGCAGACAGCCGAAAGCGCATGATTGGCGGGCTATTAAAGCAAATAAATTCGTTATGCTTAACTTATGCGTGTTACAGAGGTTCAGGCTTTATGGAGATTTCATGATTTTAAAGTAAATAAAAATTGCCGCTTTTTTTTTTTTTTAATTTGTCGGGCTGTTTTGACTAAGTGATTCTTTGTCAGCAGTTTGCTTTCGAGTGTTGCTTTTGGTACAGTTGATACCATAAATTCCTAATTAGGCCCCACAAACATATTTATAGCGAATGAAGTTAGCGCTAAAATTCATAGTTTTGTTTTGAAATGTTTCTCTGCTATCGATATCAGAGCATTGATGTTAAAAATTGAACGACTTAACAGTTAAATTTCCATTTAAAAATCACCTTTCTCTCCAGACTTAACTATTTATATGTGACAACATGATTATTATTTCATGCAGCGTGCTTTTTACATAATCAATTTATGTTCGTTTTTGTTTTATTGTATTTCTTCGTTTTCAGGTGGAAGTATGTAATAAATACAATTGCTTCTAGAAATCCTTCTTTACTTATTTTATTATTTATTAACTGATTTCCACACAGAACTTGCAGTTCAAGTACTTTAACATACATAAATTAAATACTGTAAAATATTGCGAAACGCATACCTTTTACAAAAAATAACCATTATTTACTTGGTGGAAATTGGATAATTAAAAATTTTAACTGTCATTTCTTCTTTCAAAACACGTATCTCACATCCCATGAATTAGGCATTGGGCAATAGTTTTGAAATTACAGTAAAAATAGACCTTGATGTCACCAAAACAAAACTTCAAACTCAAAGCTACGAAGGAACAGCCACAAACTCAACAGCAGCAATCTGGAATTCAGTATTTATAAACTATTCGGTTCCCCAGAAGATATTATCAGCGAAATCATAACATTGATCGTCTTCATCCACAACGAAACGTCATGGGAATTGTCAACTGTCCCAATTTCCAAGAGCACTACTCTTACAGGATGACTTTTCCTCGCTAACAGTAAACAAATTTAAATGTCTTATTCACCAGATATAGCCAAGCACGCGAGCTAGTTTTTTCAGGTCTTCCACTAAGAACATGACAAAACGTAGTATTGCTTTAAAAATCCGACCACAACAAGAGTGAAATACAACTGTATAACCCCTGCTCACCAATGCCATCTCTTTCGCTGAAAAGACCGAAAGACTAATCTTATCACTGAACTTCCACGAAAATGGGGAAAGGGAAAAAAAAAAAAAAAAAAGTTATTTCTGTGCAGCTTTTATCACCGAAAATCTTTTACTAAAATTCCCATTCAACAGTTTACCGAGCTCTTACTAAAATGACTTCGTCTTTTAACCACAGAGAGGCCGCATTGAAACGAGTGTGACAGTATCTTAAAGCAACATTACGTCATTCTGTCATCAAGTAAAGCACTATTTTAAATTAAGAAAATTTGCCATAAGAAATAGAGGGAGTTAAAAAGCACTGCCGCAGCACATCTGGAATAAAAGAAAAACAACACTCATCTCAGCTTTAAAGACGCAGACTTCTAAAGCCCCTACAATGTGAAGACTATAGGAAATTAAAGGACGTTTTTCCACAAAAAATAATTTCTGTAAATCATACTGAAATATTAGAATGGTTCGCAAAAGGCAATAGTTACTCGTCCTTTATTAAATAAATGTTCTTGTTTATATTTCGGCACGACCACCAAGTCAGTGGAGTTTACAAAAAAATCAATAAATACAAATGTTAATTGTATCTAGCCGTCACGGGCTTGAATCCCTCATCGGTCCATTCAAAGAGCTTGTGCTACTGCACTCGTGCTCCTGACTACTCGGCTACGTCAGGCCTGATTCTTTCCAAAACTCCCAACCAAGTCAGTGGGATCTAAATCAACAATAAAACTATACATCGAATAGTACACTTCTACCTAAACATCCTAACAGTACCAGATAGTACAGATAACATATTAAACTTTTATAATCAACGCATCATTGACTCACTTTATTGCCCGCTGGTCCATACTCCCAAATTTTCCAGCATTATCTTTTGAACTACTGGAAACCAAATTTAAACCTCCTTTCCCACCCTCAAAACAACTAAACTCCGATGTTACTGACAAATATAGTAGTTGTAAATAATTCAAAAAACAATTGAAAAAAAGTCTTTAACCTGGCCGATGCATATGTCACCTATCAAGAAAGCGTCTAATTTGATCGTTTTATTTCTCGATCAGGACTCATCTATGGAGTCCTGATCTCCTGATGGAGATCAGGACTCCATAGATGAGATGGCTTCCAACGCATGGCTCACGAACGGGACATTCTTCTCTGAGACCGAAGGATTCATGCTGGTTATTCTAGACCAGGTAACCAACATCAGGAAATACATAGGTAAAGGACCTCAGGGTGACATATAACACATGTCGACAATGCCATCTGGTCCCAGAAACAATGCAGCACATCACAGAAGGATGCAGGGTGATCACCCAGATGGTGTACACTCACAGACATGACCATGTCGTCAGGATAATGTATCAGAAGCTAGCGCATAAATACTAGTTGATCAAAGAAAATGACAACCCTCATCGACAAGAAGGAAAGGGCCACATGTCGATCAGATAGGTAGTAATTATGTAAATGAGATATATATCTCATTTATGTAATTACTGTTACAGGCACAATTTGGCTTTAGTTGCCTTGTGCCAGAAACTCTCCATTAAAACCAACCAAGCAAAGAGCCTCAATAAGAACCTAGCAGCAATAGGCTTCCTTGAGGACAGTTACATGGAAATCCAGTAAGCCGCGATTCTGAACACATGTAGAATAGTAAGAGTTCCTCGACTAACAGCAACCACAATAATAATAATAGTAACTGGACACAGCCAGCCATTTCATGCACTTGGTAGCAATTCCCGTCACAGGTCGGAAAAAAATCCCATAAAAGGAGAAAAAGTTTTTATAATAATAAAACAAAAGAAGATGTTACTGGCGGAGTACAGAGAGCCAAAATAAGCGATCTACTAGATCACCATATAAGTATTCTTTAATGTTTTGTAGGGATACTATATAATATAATATATATAGGTCGTATTTGAATTAATATTGTAAATTTAAATTTCGTCGAAAGCGTTTTGTCTTGATTCCTCGCTTACGTTTGCAGAAATAATTTGTTGCCAAGCATTTTTTTGTACTAAACTTTTCCGGCATTTATATTTGACTTTTCGTTCAAAAGCTCATAGTGAAGTCTGTTTATTACTGTTGGTAAGACATCGCCGTTACTTATTGAGTCGAGGAAATGTCCTGAACAAGAAAATCTATACTTAAACAAAGTAACGTAAACTGTTGAAATGCAGCCGTAATTATGTGAGAGAACTTAGCGGAGTTCAGTTGAATGTCTGTAACGTTTCCTCTTAGAAGTCCACGAAATACGTTATTTCGATTTTCTTAGAAAGCATTTCTCAAATACAAGATCCTTGATGTCTGCTTCAATAATCTGTTGGAAGGTTGTGGCAGGTGAAAGCTTTTAACAACCACTTCTCAACTGTAGTCTTTCCGTTTCATCTGTTTTCCTTATACTGCGCAGGTTCCAGTTAGAAACCATCACATTGGAGTGAAATTTCGAAATTGAAGATATTATCAATTGGAATAGTGATATTCTCGATTGCAGATATTTATACTTCCCCATTAGGCAGTGAACCTCAGGTCCATAATTAAACATTATTCAGAAACAAGGAGGGAAATAAACGCATAAGGATGCAAGGATTTAGCGCGCGCAGATTACATTGTACTCACTAATAACTTTTGCAGTTTTGCTACTTAATGCTGTAGATTCAAGTGAAGCAATTTTTAAATTCTCTTTAGCAGGTTTTCTGTTTTCTCTTCCCCTTTCTCCTCTCCATGTTTTTATTCTTTAATTCACTCTTTATTCTTAGCAGCTTAAAATCGCAAGTGACACAAGAAATAATCACTTTTCAGTCGTATGGCATTGATTGCACTCTGCTATGATGACTTCTAAACGCACATTCCAGCTTGCTGCATTAGAAATATCAGAGTAGCTTTTTAAAAGGAGGCAGTCACAATCGTTAAAAATGTGATAAGTGAATTCTAAGAGCATTCACGAGCTTTCTTCGTAGTATTAACTTAGCGTTGTAATTTAAGCATCAACCAGAGTATGTATGCTGTTCGGTGCATTGCTTCCCAATTTTACTTTGATTACTATTTGTTACTAGAAAATTGATTGCGATTTTAGAATATCTCAAGAGCTACACGATGTCTAAAAGAAAATGTAACAAAGCTGATTTTTCTATGAAATATTTTAGGTTTTTTCTTCTTTAATCCACTATGGGTCTGAATTGATCTTTTTTTTTTTTTTGGTGTTTCCAAGGGGAAAATGATCTTTCGTGGATTTATTCTGAAATACAAAGTATGTTTGCATTGCTTAGACTTAACCGTTCTTATAAGATTCGGAGAACTTCAGTCTATTCTAGAATGATGGAACAGCATGGTTTTTGCAAATGGCCACGATGCACCGTTTCGATAAAATAGTGCGTGCTCTAAACTATGGTTGTAAACAGTTTTTTTCCCCCAATTGGATGAAAAGCTTTATAAAAGTATTCTTCCATTCTTCGTACTTTACACCTTTTATTTTTTTAAGAATGTGTGGTTAGCGATCTAAGCACGAAGTCTCAATATACGAACCAAAAATGAGCAGCTAAATTAAATCACAGAAATGCTGCGCGAAATGTTTTCTTCCGAAATAAGACAGTAATCCCTGTCTTGAAGAGAGTATAAGGGTTATCCGTTTTCCTTCCTTCACCGACTTCCATTTAAGTAGGATTTAAGTGTACGGTGTTACTTGGAAGAAAACGGTAGGGTTTATCAATGTCATCACCAAAACCAGAGCTCAGCAGTGCGGAATCATGGGGGCATTTCGAATTGAATGGTTGAGAGGGACCTTTACGGTATTAGTCGCTGATTAAAAAGAAAAAAAAAAGTTTTTCCACCTTCTTCTTCACTATTTACCATCGCTCATATTACGATGGTGTATAAGCAACAAGACGGAGCTAGATTTAAGCGTCGCAGAAGTAATGAACTGATAAGTAAGAAAGGATAAGCAAGAAAGGCACGTGGCATTCGTGTTAGTAAATTAAACTAATTTATTTTCTTTTTTCCATTGCAGTAACAATAAATTTATATTAGGAAGACACTTCTAACCGTGCACTTTAATGACCACACAACTCCCTTTTTACATGGAATCTCGTTACACAAGTTTTCCATTTAAATTGAAATCCTGAAAGAGAGTGGAAGTTTTAGATTTATTAAAGAGAGTCTTTGTTCCGCTTTTTTTTTTTAAATTGCTCGCATCTTGTGTATTAGCAGCCAGAAATGTTCCCTTTTCTGATACAGCTAATGCATTCTTCTGAGTCCGCGTGCCTAAACGATCCCACTTTATCCAGAGACAATTAAAGCTGGAAACACATTAAGGTTGGATCCATACGGTGCCTCTTGTGTTCCGTATCGGCCTTCTAGAGGTACCCTTCCCCCGATCGGGGGCTGTTCAGTTATTTGTTTCCCGAGTATTGATCTTCTCTACGTCACTTCATTGCTTGATAACTTCCACACCCTAGCACGCTGTCCCGTTAAAGGCTAGATAAGTGGAGTTGTCACCAGAAGGAGGCCGCAGTCTCCGGTCTTCCTTCTCAATTACCTGATCTCCTCCGCTATTTCTTACTGTCACCGTCTTCTTTAATCTCTCTCTCTCTCTCTCTCTCTCTCTCTCTCTCTCTCTCTCTCTCTCTCTCTCTCTCCCATTACTTATTTGCATAAAAAAGAGCATGTTAGAGCCACCCAGCTACTTTCCTGACAATGCTTTTCACCTGAACCTAAATCTCTCCTGGGAAGGGAGATATGCAACGCCAGTGACGGGCGTTCTGACGACCTGGAAGTGATTACGACTTACACGTTCTCCGGCTGGCTATCAATCGTCTCTCCTTATTTACCTCGGCGTTATGTAGGCGTCGCTGCTGCTTGCCGGGAATGAAGATTTTTCTGTCTGCTATTTAGTGAAGTCGAGGAGAAAGCGACATCGCGAAGGATTGTTGTCAGACCGCACTTTTGACATTGTCATTGAATATTTCCACGAAGCTCATTCGATTTATAACAGCCCTTTGATCTGCTGATTGTCTCTCCTGGTGATAGAAAAAAATGATCATTCATAAAGCTGAATTTTGTATTCTCCTTTTCCTCAAAAACATTTAAATGCCGAATAACTCTTGGGCCATCCAAATTTGAATTTCAGTACTGTTTGTAAATTACAGTATCACAGAAAGGTTGTAGCGTGTGTGATATGAGTGCGAGTTTTGATGGGTCGGGGGTGGATGCGACTTAGTAATAATTTTTATGCATTGCAATCAGTACTGGCATCAACAGCTATCAATAGTATTGTAGTATTCAACAGATTTAAAGATGACTATGTTATTATTACATTTGTGTTATGAATTAGGGCAACTGTCAATTAATGAAATTGTTGGTGAGTATGTATACAGGATGTCTAATAAGTGACTTCCTATTTTTAAATTATTCTAACATCATTATTTTCTGCCCAATTTTGATGAAATCAGAGTAAAATGATTTGTTGCTCCTTAAGGTTTAGAAAGATATGTTTCTTTTACGGGTGAATCATTCCTCCAGTTTGTAGTGTGCAAGAGATGGCCTAAATCGCAGCTCACTTCGAGGTTTGGGGAGTGTTCTAAGGTGGTGGAGAGCTGGAATCCTTACAACACTGGACAGGGAAGGGGGGAATAAAAATTGCCGTCAGAAGCTAATGACAACAGGCTGTATCACCGATAGGATTAGAAAGGTAGGCCCTCAACCTTGTGGACTCCAGAATATATTGCGACAGTGACTGATTGAAGAAATCAGTGCGTGAAGGAGCTCGTGAAAGTGAACTCTCCCGTCATGCACCATAACCCGTTGCGACCATTTTCAGGGAACAACTGTCTTTCAAACCATTACTTTCCTAATGACTGCGACAGAAGGATGAAATTTGTAGAAATTATGTTGGTGCGTGTTTATAGTGACGAAGTTGTGTTTCACAATTGCGATTTTGTTAATCGACACTATTACCATTATTAGACAGCATAAAATCCCGACATGTGTGTGTTGAAAAGGCTTAGGATGATCCATGGTGAGGAATTCATCTAAGAGAAAGTTCCACAGGAGCGGCTCCAGGACAGAACCATGGGAGCCCCTGCGGATTGGGCGACTGAGGCATTTGTATGGTGTGGTTACTTGCACTGCTCTATCAGCATAACCCTTCATGCAATTTAAAGATTCAATTGAAGGTTGGCAGCTCTGAGTCTCGCCAAGATGCTCGGCCACCAGAGGGCGTCGAAGTCCACTGCGATGACGAAGAAGTATTTCCTTTGACAATGGGTGGCTCTAGAGAGGAAGTTCTGTATTGCTTCGATAGTGGATTTGCCAGGAGTAAATCCGTATTGCTTTGTCATGTTAGGATTTACTTCATTATAATGCCTTGTGATTCTGGTATGTAGCAGCCTTTCTTATATTTTACTAACAGTTGGTAGCAGGGCTATGGGTCTGGAGGAACTAGGTATCTCCGGTGGCCTTGTTGTGTTTCTTACAGTCTGGTATAGTGTATAGTGTGTTTAGGGTCTAACGGCACCAGGGGTTTTCTCCATCTCCGTTAGTATATGGCGCCTCCGTAACCAGGTGGGAAGGAGCAGCAGTGCATAGCACACGCTTCTTGATTTAGACCGGGGTTCGAGCCCGTCACCACCAAATACGGAGGATGCGGAAAGGTCAGGGAATGACCACCGCATATCCCTGGAGCAATATGGCCTTAGTTGCTAATGCTCCTAAAAACCAAACAAACAAACAAACCAGCGTAGTATACATTGTGGTGTGATACAGAACACTGTAGAGGCCAGTGGTTTAAAAGTGTATGGATATTGTGGTGCGTAATGTTTTGTACCGTTGTTCATCTGGTCTTTTAGCCGTTGGGTCCCTAATGAGGCCCACCGTTGCCCACACTATACCTCGTGAAGGTAGACTAGGTACTCCAGTATTTTAGAGATTTACTATTTACTCTGGCAGGTCCTGCCACCTAATTTCCTAAGATTTCAGTGACTAGGATATTAAAAAAAAAAAAAAAAATTGGGTCAGGCCGAAAGAGAGATAAGTTATGCGGGGCAGAGTTAATGTTTTTTTTTTTTTTTTTTTTTTTTGAGTGTGGGGCTTGTGTAGTTTTGAGAAGGGCCAAACGCTAGTCGCGCAAGATAGCTGAAGGGAGACTGGAGAGGGGGGGGAAAGACAGAAATTTGGGGTCAGTAGTGAAGATAACCCCAAAAGTCGGTGAGGCAGGCCCATGCCTCACCAGGTGAAAATAGGGGGTGTTGGGGAGGGTACAGAGTAACCGTCCCCCCTGCCAAGGGAAGGGATGGAAAGTGAACCGGGTGAGGGTATCCGGTTCAGATCGCCTAATGACGTTTCGGCAGCAAACTGCACAATGTCTTTGTTCGACCTTCCTATGCTAATCCTGGGACATGTTGTGTCCGTGTGAGTGGTAAAATCCAGATAATGGCTTCAGTTTAAGCCAGTGGTCAGTTCCAGGTTAAGTTAATGATTAGTTCTTCAGATTGTAGCTGTTAGGTTTTTGTTTGGTTAAGGCATCTAAGGATCATTATTCTGAATGACAAGTTTGTAGGAAAATTCCTGCTAAGGTTGTGGGTATGTCCTTCTTCTAGTAAAAAGATCCTGCGCAAACTGCGTTAAGGCTTTATAATTGTCTTCGCTCTCCAAGAGATATTGTTCTTGGTTTATTGGCGAGAAACGTATTTTGGTTATTAAGAGGCAGCGGAGGTGTTCGTATAGTTGTCAGTGGTGCATGAGGTGCTTCCACGTCTTTGGCGCCGACCGGGCTAGCCAGGTGGGTAAAGTGCCTGCCTGGCAACCCAAAGGTCGCGGGTTCGAATCCCGCCTCGGGCTTGGATCAAAGTACTACAAAAACCTTGGGAGGTGCACTATGGCCACAGAAGCCGATGCAAGCACCACGTTCCAGAGAAGTGGGCCAAGTATTGAGCCTTGTGGGCATCCTCTATAAACTGGTCGTGTGACTGAGCAGTACGGAGCACTGACGGTTACTGTTCTTTTTGCGAGATAAGTTTTTATAAAATTGTACAAATTAGCTGGTAGTTTTTCTTTCCGGAGTCTGCCGAGGACGCTTGGCCACCAGAGGGAGTCAGACGCCCTATGAAAATCTACTGAAATGACAAGGAAGTATTTATGATTGGTAGTAGTAGCTGCTTTGACGATATTCTCTAAGGCGTCCACCGTGGAGCATCCCCTTCTAAAGCCGTATTGGTTTTCAGAGTGAACGCCAGCTTTGGAGTAATGAATTTCTATTCTATTGCTTAGAAGATGTTCTAGAAATTTGCTTAGTATGGATAGAAGAGTGATGGTCCGGTATGACTCCGGAAGGTCTTGGGGTTTTGTCGGATTCTTGAGAATAAGCCTTAATTTTGCAAGAGAAGGTTTCTTCCTTTTAATACAGTTATTTGAGGTTTCAGTGACTAGCCTTAATTTTGTAGATCTCCATACTGCTGGGAAATGGCCTGCTTCAAGGCAATGGTTGAAGAGGTTTAAGATCTCATTTGGGATGGTTTTA
Organism: Mastigoproctus giganteus; assembly: GCF_048544385.1. NCBI lineage: Eukaryota > Metazoa > Arthropoda > Arachnida > Uropygi > Thelyphonidae > Mastigoproctus > Mastigoproctus giganteus. The sequence goes on along the minus strand of NC_143582.1, from coordinate 164,310,987 downwards.
ATGGCCTTCTTTACGATCTCGGGCTCCAGCATATATTCTCCTGGAGATTTCGTGTTTTTTATTTTTGCTGCAGCGGTGTCCAGTTCTTCCTTGGTGAAGCAGTCTTCCACTTGGGCCGTGGTGTACGTGCTGTTTTCCTCACATAGTAGTATTTGCTCTGGGATGTTTGGTGGCGTGTGTTGATAGAACATGGCGTAAAGGATGTTATTTATAGATTCGGACCATGTCTTTGTATACGTGCCTTGTGGCGTCTTGGTGGCTGGGATGACTTCTACCCTGGGTAGTTTGTTTGGGATCACTCTGTAGACCACTCCCCATGGAGCAGAATTTTCAACTGTAGCGACTAGGTGCTTCCAGGAGCGCTTCTTCCTTTGTTTAATCAGGGCTGTGTATTCATTTCTTGCCGTTCGGTACTGCTGTTTGAGATACTCTACTTCCGCTTCCGGCCATGTCCGTCTTGCGCGTTGAAAATCATAAGGCATAACAACTGCGTCGGGTGTAAACCTCCCGTCGCAGTTGTTGGAGCTCTGGGCACCACCAGGGTACGGCTCCAAGAGAGAGTTTCTTCTTTTTAATAGAGTTATTTAAGGTTTCAGTGGGTGCCTCCGTAGCCAGGTGGGCAGGAGCAATAGTGCATAGCACACGCTTCTTGATTAGACCGGGGTTCGAGCCCGTAGCGATCAAATACGGAGGATGTGGTAAGTCAGGGAATGACCACCGCATATTCCCAGCCCGGATAAAGGGTGAGGGTTGGCGTCAGGAAGGGCATCCAGCCGTAAAAATTGCATGTCAAAACATTAAAAACGCTTACCCCATATAATAATGGGAAAAAAAAAAAAAAGGGGTTTCAGTGACTAGGCTTACAATTGCCTTTTGGTGCTGGTCCGGGTCCAGTCCAACTGTGATGAGAGAGCGGGCAGCCATGATCAGTGAATCCTTAAATTGCTGCCAGTTTGCCTTGTCAATTGCAAATCTATGGAGAGTTTGCCTTATAATTGGTTGTCGGCTTACTGATCGATGCAGTTGGAAAGTTATTACACGGTGGTCCGAAATGGTCCAGCTTTCTCTAACTGCGATGGTGCCGCACCATCCGGTCGGATCTCACGGCCACGATACACGAAGGAAGCAGGAAGGAAAAAACTGGTTCCTTCGTGTATTGATCACATCATACGATAAAAAAAAAAATTGCTGATCCAACAGAGAACCAAATTGAAAACGAAATACTAAAGTAGAAATGCAAAATAGAAAGCAAAATATAAAACGTACTCTTTCCAAGCGGAGGAGCAATGAACTTATTCTATTGCCACATGCAACGTTGAATGACAATGAACATGGCGCCAAAGGGACAGTAGCAACCTCAAGTGGAAAAAGAGGCCTCTTTTTTTTTTTTTTTTTTTGATTCAGTGAATTAAATAAAAGGTGAGTAAAATAAAATAGCCTGCTATAGAAATAAAGTAGCAAACTGTACGTGTGTTTGCTTAAATCAGACTAAGAGATAATGATAACTTATAACAATAACTTGATTTATTTTTTTGAGCGGCGTACAGGGGAAAATAGTGTTGTAGTAGAAAATATCGTCTCTTCCATTCTCGGGACCATAATTTCACGGATTTAGGAAAGATGGATCCAGTAAAGTAGAAATTAGAGAAATAGAGCCCACTTATTTATTTATTTTTCTAGATGAGTCAACATTAAATGTTTTCTGTATGGAATCAGCAGTGTTTTCCAGTTTCAGAGAGGTCATATAATCATTTACGAGAACAGACATCCCCAAGGCATTAATGGTTATTGTTAATAGCATGTCGCCTGATGAAGTCGTTGCACTCATTAAATGGAGAGACTTCATCAATGGCTTACATAAGAGAAGCCGGCTGAGTATTAACAACATGGGGTAGCAGGCCCAGTGGAAACTAGTCCAAGTACTGCTTGTCTATAGTCATGGTTAGTCACAAGCTTGTTTGTCTCAACCAAGGACCTGAACTTGGAAAAACATCTGATAAGGCAGGAAACTGTCAGAAAGCTATTCATGGTTGTTGAGGTGGCAGAGCAAAGGAGTTGACCTGAAGGCTGCTTGTAGGACTCTATAGCAGCTGTTTTCACAGAATTATGGTGAAGAACTTTTTCCTGTTGTTCAATTTATTGTAGTTACCGAGCAGAAACCTCTGAATGTCAACAGTTTTGGCCCATTGCGATTACTTTACGCTTGGGAATGGTAAGAAGCCTATGCTTACTAGTCCGTTTAGGAGCCTGAATTCGGCCGGAAACAGTGGTTTGATTTTAGCGAGAACAGCTGGCGTATAGCAGTGGAAGTAAACAATTGCCCTGATGTATTCGCCTGTGGGTTTCTTGTTGGCGTCTTAAGGGCATTGGGGAGCAATCCACATGAGTGGTTAGAACGAGCACGGAGCATTTCAAGACGCTGGTGAAAATGCAGCTTTGTATCGAATACAACTCCTAGCTTTAGCATTAGTAAAGGCACATGATGCAAAGCAAGCTTATATAGCATCAGCCAAAAAAAAAAAAAAAAAAAACCTTTTCATTTCACCCATCCATTCGCTCTAAATGTTTGTCAAGTTCTTCCTGAATCTATTTAAGCTATCAACTTCTACGACAGATGGAAGTTTGTTCCAGCAATCAACCACCCGCTGGCTAAACTTTTGCACATCTATACTATAACCGTCTTTCCTCAATTTGAATTCATGCCCTCTCAGGCGATTATTCTGAGAAAGAGTAAGAATCCCATCAGCATTGAGCATGCTCAAACCATTCAAGGCTTTATACACCTCAATCAGATCACCTCCCAGGTGCCTAGTCTCCAGACACTGTAATTTGCAAAACTTAAGCCTTTCTTCGTAAGAGAAGTACTCGTTCTTTTGTACTTTTCTTCTCGTTCTATTCTTCTGTACTCGTTCCAACAACTCTACATCCTTCTTAAAATGAGGCCTCCAGACCTGTATATAGTACTCAAGTGTGGCCTGACCATTGCCTTAAAAGGGATAATCACCTCATCCCTGCTAGAAAAATTCCTGTATATCATTGACAAAACCCCTCAAAACCTCTGTCAGGCTTCTTGATTCCATTTTGAAGAGGGCAGTTAGGTTAATTAATGATTCATCTCTAACAGAGTCTCTTCACTCGCTGTCTCATAGACGTACTGTTTCTGCTGCATGCCTTTTCTTCAGATACTTCCCTGGGCGCTGTTCTTCTGAATTGGCTTCTATAATTTCCGCTCTCTCTTTCAAAACAGTACGAACACGTGCCGCCACCAGCCAACATCCATTTACTGTCCAACTTCAAACTCACAGAACCAACTTTTCATCTTCCTCGTTTATTCATTCAACTGCCGTTTTCTGGAACAACCTTCCCTCATACGTATTTCCTGAAAATTACAGTCTACAGAAGTTCAAGTCCAATATCAACAAATATCTTCTTTCGTCTTTTCAACCTCCTAGTCATGCACGGTACTAAGTACTATAGGTTCTAATACCTCTCGTGTTTTTGAGGTTTTCATAAAAAAAAAAAAAAAAAGTAATCCAACCAAGAGAAAAATATGAGCAAGTAAATAATAGCCATACATCTAGAAATATATAAAATATGAATGTATTAGAGATATGTACTGTATTAGTTTAAGAGCAGTATCTGCAAAAATAAGAGCTCTTTAAAAAGCAATTAAAACTGAGTTCAAAAGGCAGAAAACAATAAAGTAAATCAATAGCAGTCTTAAGGTATCATAATCCCGGCATGTGAATGTGTGAGTAAATCAGAGAAACTGTTTGACTTGCCTGAAAACAGTAAGTAAAGTACCAATGCTTACTTAATATAGGAACATTTGATGAACATTATATCAATATCTGCAGAAGAGGTGCAAAGCGAGTAAGAAAAGGCGAGATTAAAACACTAAGGTAAAACAAAGCGTGAAAACAGCGTCCCTCAAAATAAACCATTAATGCCAGAAAACAAATGTTAAAAATGAGTGATCATGGTTCCCTCTTAAACTTTATATACATAAAATAAAATCGAATAGAAGCAGACTTCCAGCCAACTAATAGGAACGCTAGAAATATGGCCGCCCTCAGAGAGTGTCAATAGCCAAAATACGCTATTTTCTACAATATGCACTCTGTATGCATTTGATTTCAAATATATATATATATTTGATATCAAATATATATACATCTGAAATAAAAAAAAAATTTTCATCACCATTTTTATGCGCTGTACATAGCAGTCTAATCTATCCTTCACCCTTTCTTTCCAAACTTACTCGCAAGCACGTATTGAGTAATTTCGTCATGGGGGGCCTTTGTGAATGCAAATAGTGCATGTTTACAGACGTGATCACACATCTTCTCTGCATCTTTTGGTACAGGTCACAGTGATGGCCGGGTAGGTGGTTGTCTAGGAAATGACTTCGCACGTTCCTGCCGTTGCCAGGGAGTTTTCAGGGAGTTTTTAATCCTTTGTGTTTGCTCGCCTTTCACTCTGGAACCACCAGAGTGCAAGGCGTTCTCTAACTAGGTACATAGACACCGATTAGCTTCGTTATGACTGGCATTTTTCTCTTCTCTCCTTTTTTGCTGAAAATGGCAAAGAAGATACCCGTCTGGAAGCTGGAAAGTGTCAATAACGCGTCACTGTGGAAATATTTTCAAGATTATTTGTGGACTTCAAGTGCACGCGAATGTGATATAACTGTCGTGCCAGGTTGTTTTATGGTTCTCATTGTTCTGTGGTATTAATAACTTGAAAGGAACCGTGCCAAAAACTTTTAAAGTGCAGTAAAACTTTGGCTACTTCTTTGAGTAGCCATAGAAAAACAAGCCGGTATACATGTTCATATTATTTTACGTCATTTCTGCGGTGTCAAATGATATGAACTAATGTGGAATATAATATACTCATCACTGTTCCTCCTTTTTATGGTCAGTTTACCATACATATTTATTAATTCTTGTCTCCTTTCTCTATATAATCGATCATTATAATTGCTTATGATAGACGTTAGTATTAGAGTGATTGAAAAAAAAAATTGGCTCTTGGAAAAAAAAAATTAAACCAAAAAACAGTGGCATTTTTAAAGTTTTTCTCTTGTTTTAATTATAGCAGAACCATAGTCCTTTTTAAACAAGGCTTACAAATCGATATTTGTATTAGAAACAGTGGTTCTTAAAGTTTTGGCTGCTATGAAAACGATGTTAATATATTAGGCGTTATTGTAATGTAGAGCAATATCCAATTAAAATGCAGCACAGTTCTATACAAAAAACTTGATTAAAAACGAACACGTAATTTAATTTAAATGTATGTGCCGAAATTATATGCTCTTATAAAAGCTACAAATATGTTCATCAACGGCGTGAATGCGGCGTTCGATGCTTTGCTTCAGTTATTTTATATGTGAGGCTTACACCTTATATATAAAAGCTTTTTGAGCGCATATCAGAGATGAAAATCCAAATACCTGGTTGGCCGTAAACCCTGCAAAATAAGACATTGAGGTGCGTTTGGCGCGTGCATTTGCTTTGCTCTGGTGGAAACAGCAATGTTGTTCGTCCGCTTCAAACATACAGATGAACTGCCGAATGTCTTAATTCAACTCAGTGGCCACTGTTTCGTAAAGTACAGTCGGCCCTATAATCCAGCTACGTGAGATTGCATGCCACACACGCAAACTTTTTGTGAGTGTGAAGGACTTTACAGTGATCTCGAGGTTCTATGCTCTATCTTCATTTTTTTTTTTTTTTTTTTTTTTTTTTTTGCTTCTCATGTAACCGCCCTAATGAAATCAGGCTTCATCTGATGAAAATAGGTTGTTTTTCATACATTTATCCCTCGACTACCAAATGGAGAAACCAGTTACAGTACGCAACCTAGCTGTTTTATTAGACTGAACCATGGACAACCTGAATTTGGTATGCATGCATCTGCAACTTTTTAATGACTCAGTGTACACTTACGTACGACAACATTAACATTGTTGTCGAAACTTCAACAGAAATTTTCTAGGTCACGGAAGTGATAATTCTTCAGCTGCCGGTGGTTTATCTTCTCTTAAAATCGTTGACTTTTGATTCTGTTTACAGCCATTAACCTGTTTCGCGAAAACATACAATGAAAGGTTGTCTTATTTGCTTGGATATTATTTCTTAATATCTCTTGAGATTGCAAAACTGATTTTGATGAAAGTTCTTGTTCCAAAAATAAACACGTATTCTTTCGGAGGGAAAAATCATGTTACTCACCGCACTAAAGCAGCTAATAAATGCTGTACTGCTTCTTAAATGCCACCGCTGTCACAATGAAACGGCCTCCTAACATCTATCTAAAAATTTCACATTCCATATCCGATGAAATCATTTGATTTATTGTCGTAGTTACCTCAGTATATGATGTTGACCAACGGGTTGCGCGATGTGGATAACCGTGTATATTAGACTTCTTCCTAGTCTTAACTTATTGTATTCTGCCAAAATCGCTCTCAGTTCTTGTAGTGTAATCACTTTTCTTGTTAATATACTATTCTGTACATCTGTTCCTCAGCATATGACTTCTTTTGGAGATATTGAATGTTCAGACCTTACATCTTCATTCTTGATAGTTGTGTAAAGTAATGCTACTTCTCTCTATTCTTAATTCCTTAAGTAATGCACCTTAATTAACTTAACCTCTGCTAACTTCCTATTTATAAACTGTAAATTCCTATAAAAGTTATGGCTGAAAGGTCTACTACTCACTGGCATTCTGGAGTTTCTGTTTCTTCTAATCGCTGTTTGCTTTATGTATGGCGGTTATTTTATTTCCTTTAAATTTGTTACGTTATTTTTAAACTAACACGTACAGACTCCGGTCTGATATGTTGAAGTAGATTCTAAACCATACCAAGCAAAGTTATGTCGTTGTGTTTATCGATTTTCCCATGGTCTTTGTTTCTTAAATCAAGAACTTTTTATGATTTAAATTTCAAGCTTATGGTATTCGAAATCCACTTGAAGTTCCCAGAATTATTTAACTGCAAGTCGATATAGATTTTAGATATTTTTTCTTTCAAAGTATACTTACTTTTGAGAGGGTAATAGTGTATACAGTACTTTTTGCCATTGAAATCGATTTGTCACGACGTTCAACGCAGTACACCCAGTCTCCGACCAACTAATACAACAGTTGCGATTTTAAAAAAAATTCGTGCGAGGTGAACTCGTGTCTGACACAGATTCCCCATAAGAAATAACATAACTAGGGATGAATGCGTTCGAACACACTAGCCTGATCGACATATTATTAATTTTATTCTTTATTATTACTTTGCTTTACGTTTTTACTTATTTTATGTAGGTGTATATTCCTTATGTACAACTCATATTTAGAGAAAAGAAACAACAAAAACTTTAATATGTTTGGATAATGTTTACAAAATGGAATGTCCTAGAGCAGTATGCAACACTATCAAAACTTAAAGTCCATATTTTCAGTCTTGATATTCCTTAAATTTATTTGTCCAGTAAACCATTCAGAAAATATTGGTCATGAAATCCAAATCTTCTTCCTGAACTTTTCCTGCCTTAAATCCTGGCATCTTTCGTTAGTCGCTCGAGCGGCCTCTTCTTCCGAGCATCCATTTTCAAAACAGGCTGGTTTCGTCGATGTTAAACACTTAACGGATAACTACTTTCTTTAATTATTTTTCTGATATTTCAGGAAATTGCTCTACAGCCACCGTATCTGAACAAGTTGCTCCTCCAGTAAACTGTGGAAGTCTTGTGAAGCTGTTGGCGAAGTTTGGATCGATTGACCAGCCAGTGGTCGCTGTTCCTAGTTTTCTTTGGTTAATCTTCAAGTCTCTCTCTCTCTCTCTCTCTCTCTCTCTCTCTCTCTCTCTCTCTCTCTCTCTCTCTCTCTCTCTCTCACACACACACACACACACATTGCTCTTATTACCATGCGGTTCCTGATGAGTTCTTCCTCACCAGGTTTTCCCTCTAGATCACAAGCATTTTTTCATGATCAACTAGAAAAGCTAAATTCGGGTTTGATTTAATCATCTCTGCATTAGCGTGGATGGTTAGCGTTTCTTCAATAAGACGTATGTCACTAGAAACACCAGATCTCTGATCCTTACCCCTTATTATTGGACTTGAAGGGAATATGCTCTAAAGAATATACTGCGAATGAATCATTTAAATTACTAGATCACTTGGGTTGCGATGACTTGAGCAGTGAGGATGATGGCTGATAAAAACGGACTGAGAATATTACTGACGTGGGGGTATTAGGTATGTTGAGGAATTCCATCTCCATACGCGGAGATGGGAAAAATCCCATCTCCGCGTATGTTCTATGTATCGGACAAGCCAGAGATTTAAAAGTGTGTGGGATATGTAGTATGTTGTGCCCATTGTTCGTCCGGCCTGTTAGCCGCCGGGGCCCTTAGTGAGACCCGACGTTACCAATACCAACCACGGGAGGGCGGCCGGGTGTTATCAATATTTGTACTCTGGCGGGTTCTGCCACTTAATTTCCTGGGATTTCAATGGCTAGGACCCAAAAAAAAAAAAAAAAAACGCTATTGAAATTAGTGATACTTAACAAGTTAATATTAATAGTATGCGATGTGGGCTGTGCGGTAAAAGTGAGTTTTAAAAACCAAATAGGTTCGAGCAAGAATTTTGATGTTCTCTTTTAATTTTGACGTGTAGGGCTAAACGATGTGCAAGACAAAAGTTTGGGGGGGGGGGGGAGAGCTGAAGACTGGAAGAAAGAAATTGGAAGTAAGGGGCCGACAGAGTAGATAGCTCCTGCAGACAGTGAGGCTTGCCTCTCCTCCCCACCTGTCCAGGAGTTTGGAAAGAAAGATCCGCTCAAGAGAGTGCGGATTTCGGTCGCCAATGGGCTGTCCCGGCGGGAGAGTACCACCGTATATCGTCTCCGTCAGTTTGCAGGCCCTGAAAAGCTGGCCGTTGAGTCTGAGTTAAGTTAAATTTGGGATGTCATCTTTCCAGACTGCATATAGTCTGGGTCCTATTTTCTGGTCATTATCTTGGGGTCATAATCAAGTCTACTGGCTGTCACTATGGGGATTTATCCCTTCCGTGATGTTTACTAGTCCTTACACTACACTACCTTTTGTCGTTATGTAGTGGGTCCATACTGCAAGGTCTTCGGGCAGTGTTCCTTTGTTCTGATGCCCGAAGACCTTGCAGTATGGACCCAACAAGTGACAATATATTGTCACTTGTCTTTTTCCAATGCATTTTGTAGTCAGTCCAAGGTCTGTATAGTCGGCTCGTCTATATCGTCTCGCTGCTATGTGCAGGTTTGGTTTGTCTCATTTCGTTAAGGTCTTCTGTATATTGCAGTTAGTGTTTGGCGCCTGGTAAATAATCCCTGGGCAAAATCAGGTAAGGCTAAGTATTCCTCTTGTGTATATAGTAGATGTGACTCAAGATTCCGCGGTAGATAGTGAACTCTAGTCATTAGTCTGCATCTAAAGTCTTCGTATTGGGCACACTCAAACATAATGTGCACCCAGTTTTCTTGTTCTCCGCAAGTACAGCGCGGGTCCTCCGCTATTCCCAATGCTGTAAGCTTTGTATTGAAAGCCTCATGACCCGTAAGGAGGTAGGTCGTGTAAAGTCCGGGTTGATTTTGCCATCTAGATATCAAAATCAACCCGGATTTGATGTCATTTAGCGTGAAGGGTGGTCCAGAGGAGTCAGTGGTGTAAATGTCATTTTCTTGGTATATTCTATGCTGTTCAGGTGAAGTAGGCATGGCAGTCTCCGGAAAAATAGCGCCCAGAATATTTGTGATTGAATGTTGCCATGTGGTGGTTTGGCTCCCCTGTGGTGTCAATGTGGTAGAAATAACTTCACCCGTGGGGAGTTTGTTTCTGGTTATCCTATAGACTACCCCCCAGGGCTCAATATTTCCTGTTATGCCTGCCAAGTTTTCTCAGGCTCTTTCTTTGTATGCTCTTGTTTATCGCATCCGTATATTTGTTTCTTGCTTCTCTATAGCGCTCCTTCAGTATCTGGACCTCAGCAGCAGGCCATATGCGTCTTGCCCGTTGAAAGAGTTTTCTTCTTTTCCTGGTTTCCCTCCTGAGTTGCTGGATCTCGCGAGCTCACCAAGGAACTGCTACCGGTTTGGGATTTCTCCTCTTCATTGATACTTCACTCGCCTGACGTGGGGTTTTGGTATTTGGTATGTTGAGGGTCTAGCGGCTCCTGGGATTTCTCCCATCTCCGCGGTGTTCTCTGTATCGAGTGACAGTACCCTGTCAAGCCAGAGATTTAAAGTGTGTGGATCGTGTATAGTATAGTGTAGTCGTAGTCCGTTGTGCCCATTGTTCATCTGGCTTATTGGCCATCGGGCCCCTAATGGGATCCAACGGAGGCTAGCCGGGTGTTACCAGTAAGGAATCAGTACTCTAGCTGGTCCTGCCACCTACTTTCCTCAGATTTCAGTGGCTAGGACCTATAAAAAAAATTGCTTTAATCGCTGTTGATGCTTTTATTTGGTCATAGAGATTTGCTTTAAGAGCGAGAAGGGAATGTACGCTGGATAAGTTTTATTTTTGGCCGAAAAGGGTCGGGCAAGCAATTTTGTGCGCTGTGGGGGAGATTTGAGTGGGGAGAAGGAAGGCTGAAGGGTAGAAGAAGAAGAAAGGGACCGATAGAGAAGGTGGTCCCCAAATTTCAGTGGGCATGCCCATGCCACACCAGAGGGAAAGTGGGTTTGGCAGGGAGATGGAACAGGGGTGTCTCCCCCCCGACGGGAAAAGGAGATAAAGCAGGCCAGGCAAGGTGTCGAACCTGGGTCGCCATTTGGCTAGTTGGTAGCAAGGCTGCAATCAAAGTTGTTCACTTTGATTCTCCAGGTGGTGAACTTAGTCTCGGCAGAGGCCAGGATGCGTCATCTGCACGTGGCAGGCCAGCTACATCTAGGTCCCAGTGTTTGGTCGCATCCAGTAAGGACTCAGTTGTCTTTCAGTTGCTGTAAGTTGTCATCGCCTCTTGTGTTCAAGTCCTGTAGTCACTCAGCTGGTTCAATGGCCAGTTCTGTTCTTTGTGTCCATTCAGTGATCCAAAGTCTGAAATTTGTTTCAGGGTGGTGGAAATGCTGTTTGCCTCGCGAAGAGATTTTGAGCGAAAAGCGTGAAAGCCTTATAATTTTCTTCTTCCTGCAGCACTATTTCTGAGGATGGAGCGTAGTTTGGTAAACAGCAGGCCACGGAGGTCTTCATAGATATTACATTCGTAGAGCAGGTGCTTCCAAGTTTCTTCTTGTCCGATCTACAGTGCGCTATGGCCGAGATTCCAAAATTGTGTAGCTTCTTCCTGAAAGAGCCATGCCCTGTAAGCAGGTAAGTGGTATGAAGTCCAGGAGAGTACCAGGTCGGGGAAATAGGGTAAACACGTCCAATGTCTGGTATGAAGCTTCTACTTATGCGGCCTTTAGTGGAGTCATTCCACTGATTCTGCCACACTGTTCTCATGTGGTCTGTACGACGTCTTTTTTCCTGTGGTCTAGTCAGAGTTGGGTCCGTGGTGTATTCCAAATGTGCGATTACCCTTCCTTTGGAGTGTTGGTGCAGCAGCCCACGGCCCACAATATCCAAGTCCAGAGGGAGACATCCCGCAAGGACCTGGAGAGCTTGCGTGCTCACCGTTGCAGCATGCTCTAGTTGTTGTGAGGAGAATTATTCGATGGATGGTTTCCAATTTCCTTCTGTTAACAGCAGTGCTTGCTTTAGCGTACCAACCTCCCGCTGCATAAGCCAGTGCCGGGATGAAGAATGCCTTGTAGACAATGGCAAGCGCCCTCTTCTTCAGGCCCCAGTCTCTGCGTGTAACTGTAGCGAATAGGGCGGAATATTTCCTGAATTTTACTCTGAGGTAACTAAGATGCGGTGTGAAGTTGAGGTGTCTATCGAGGATAACGCCAAGGTATTTTACTTCTGTTTGGAGTTTAATGGGTGTTCCGTTTATCTTGATCTGGGAAGGCCTTCTGGGATCAAGGAAGCCCTTGAGGAGTATTGAATGTGTTTTTTTTTCGGTGAGATTTTCAGTATGTTCTCATTTGCGCGTCCTTGTAGAACAGAAATGGCATGATTTGCATGGGTCTCCAGCTGTGTCCTGCTATTAGCCTGCAGCATCAGTATGAGATCATCGGCGTATGCCTGCGTTCTTATATTAGGGATTTCCATATTTTAGGAACTCATCTAGCACAAGCTTCCACAGAAGGGGCCCCCAGAACAGATCCCTGGGGGCATCCTCTGTGGACCTGCCTGGTGACGTGGACATGTGTTTTTGTAATGGGCGGCACCTAGAACGTCAGTTCATCTCCGCCTCGTATCTCTGTGAAGAACAGTACCACTGTAGAAGGGTCAGAAATAAGTAGTGTATGTTTGTGTGTATTCTGTGTGTGTTCTGTTGTTGTGTCTGACCGCTTGGCTACCCAGAATCATCAGTCACCTGGACAGATGATTCTGGGTACTCGTCCACACCACAGGAAGGTGGGCCAGTCTCAATGGAGCTCGCACTGTCTCAATTCGAGACTCTGACCCACCTGATGTTGGCAAAAGATGGGCCAGATTCCTCTGGGGTCCACTCCAGAGGAGAGAGAGAAAAAAAAAAGAATTTCCCCGTGGTGTTAAAAAAAAAAAAAAATATATATATATATATATATAGTATATTTATATATATATACATAACATAAATAAAAAATAAAATAAATAAATAAATAAAAATAATAAATAAATAAATAAATAATAATAATAAATAAAATAATATAAAATAATAATAAAAAAAAATGTAGGCAATGTTGCTCCCTATTGAGCAGCTCCACCAGACAAAGGAGTAGAATTATTCGTAGCCGTATAACTAATTCTTCTTCTTGTGAAAACATCAGGTGCAAACTGCTGAAGAGCAACATAAGAATTCTTGTCTCCCACCAGCAAAGTTTCATGCCCATGAGAGAGTGTAGAAACTGATGAACGAAGAACATCTCTAAAGTCATTATACAGCGGACATTCAAATAAAATGTGGCTCCAATTTTCATTTTCCCCGCATTGACAAGCTTCCGTTCTAGAAAGACCAAAACGACATAGTTTTTCGTTAAGAGATCCATGTCCCGTTAAGAGGAAGGATGTATATAAGTCTAAAGAGAACCAAGCAGGTTTCTGCTTTACACAAAAGGTCACCTCAGGGAAAAAAGTCCTAGTAACAGATCCGACAGATGACGTATCCCAGCGGGTCTGCCACAGATTTATCATTTCATTCCACAAACGATTACGTTCTTGCTTAATATCTGAATTAATATTCAGAACCAAACCCATAAATTCAGTTGATAGTTGGTTTTTTAACCTATAACAAAGACCTCTGTAAGCTTAGTGAAGGTCCAATGACAATACACCTGCAAGAACCTGCAGTGCAGAAGTTGAAACAGTTCGACAAGCTCTTAACATACATAATAATATTGTGCGTTGCATAGTAGCCAAATTTAACAGTTCTAAGCCTGTGAAACCATATACCTGCAGCATAAGTAGCCATAGGAAGGAATACGGCGTTATAATAGATTCTCATGGTACGTCTAGAAAGTCCCCCAGTCTGAACGAGAAATTTTTACAATAGCACCAGTGAATCTTCTGATCTTTGTTGTTACATTATTTAAATGAGAGACAAAATTAAGCTTTGAGTCGATTGTAATCCCAAGTAATTTAGTTTCAGAGACAAGTGGAATCCTGTTATTATTAATCTTCACTAAAGGGGGTCGTTGAGGGTTTAAATGTGATCCAAAGATCATCATTTTAGTCTTGGACGAACTTATTGTCAATTTATTATCCACTGTCTATTGGAATAAATTTTGTAAGACATCATTGGCATTACTTTCGATAGCAGATCTAGATGAACCATGAATTAAGATAGTAAGATCGTCGGCATAAGCGATGATTTTGGTACCACTGAAACTACGGGAAATCCAATCCTGCAATACCATATTCCATATAAGAGGCCCTAGGATAGACCCCTGGGGACACCCTCGTGAAACTTCTCTAGACACCTCCTGAAATTTAGATTTCACTAAAATATGACGATTACTGAAATAGCTTGTGAATAGGTGGTATAGTTGCTGAGAGTATCCAGCTGATCGTAACCGTTCGAGAGCACTCTGCTACCATAGAGAGTCAAAAGCGCCCTCGAAATCAACAAAGGTAGCTAACGTGTACTTTGATGTTGAACTCTCAATGCTGCCAGCAAATTCAACAAGTGCATCTTCACAGGACTTCCCTACACAGAACCCGTATTGATTAGAGGACACCATATTTTTCGCCTGAAGAAGATCAGTAACACGCAGAGTCATTAGACGTTCTAGAAACTTCCCAAGATTTGGCAAAAGTGCAATAGGCCTATAAGATCTAGGATTTAATGCTGGTTTATCTGGTTTTTTAATCAGTTTTAAAAGCGCAATTTTCCACATATCAGGAAAGAGACCTTCTTGGAGACATTTGTTAAAAAGTAAAACCAGTACTTGTGGACGCAATTTGAAAAATCGCAAAATAAATGTATTTTCAACCAGGTCTATCCCTGGACATTTCTTAATATTAATCTTTTTAGCAACAGCGGTTAACTCATCAATGGTAAATTCTTCTGTCTGAATATTGGTGGTATAAAGCGAATTTGCAACTCGAATATTTGAATGTACAACAGAATCAGTAATTATATCATCCACCGGGAATAGTCTGTCAAGAATAACATTAACTGTATTCATCCAATCAGTGGTCTCCAGGAAATCTTCTTTCACAGTGCCGTATACATCTAAAGAGTGAATCTTATTACGAGCTATCTTATAAATAAGACCCCGAGGATTATCATTACCAGCACTGTGAACAAACTCCTTCCATGTTTCCCGCTTACGTGTGGCAATAGCCTTTACATAACGTTGTTTGAGTGAAATATATTGAGAGTAAAAATAAGCTACTTCATCAGAGTGCCAATCCCTACGTCGACGCTGATATTTTCGACTGGCTTGATGTACCTTTTTCCTTAAAGAAGACAATTCTGAGGTCCACCAGGAACAGATCTTTAATCTAATCTTTTTCTTGCTGGCCGATTTGTATGAGGCCTTAAGTAATGACTGGCGTAATAAGGAAGCAATTCCAGCAGCCGTAAAAGAGTGAAGAGACGAAAAGTCTTGTTCAGGGAAATCTGCAGAAATGGAGGAGTCAAATAATTCCCAGTTTATATCATTTATGGAAAATCTGACTAAAGCTGGCTGTAGTAGAAATTGATCTCCAGTTTAGAAAAATCAGTAACAACAAAAAATAGAACCCGATGATCACTTGTTGTTCAATCAGTAATCACCACCCAATCACGAACAACTGCTTTAAAATGAAAATTAGTTAATGTCACATCAATATTTGATTCTCCAACAGAGCTGGAAAAAGTTGTTACTACTTGAGGTAGGTTTATTACATTTAAGCTGTTATTAATAATAAATTCCTCCAACATATGACCACGACGATCGCTTCCATTACTGAACCAGAGTGGAGATTTAGCATTTACGTCAGAAGTTATTATGACATTCTGTGGACCCAAGAAATTTAAAGTTGTTTCTAGATAATTCAAGGTTAAATTAAAATCTTCTGAGGGAAGACAATATAGAGAATTTAAATAAAAATTCAAATTCAAATATGTAACCAAAATACAAGTAGCCGTTCTATTGCATAAACCATTGATTATAGTGATATCAAGCTGATTATTTAACACCACAATACATGTTTTAAGTTCCTCAGAGACCGGTTGAATTATACGGGCAGTGAGTGGAAATGCCGTTACCTTTGGAGTATATCCAGGTTGCACTTTAACAGTATAAGACTCTTGAATTGCAATAATATCAATAGCATTTTGCACAGCAGACACTCGAATTTCGTCCGATACTGCTCTAGAACGCTGACCGTTAATCTGCATAATCCTAATACCAGCAAGCAAAGACGCAGGAGAATCAGCAAGAACATCATTATCTCTAATAACAGCTCCACCTCCAGGAATAAAACTTTTATTATAACTATTATTCATTGGCGGTCCTTAATCGTGCCGTCTGTAATGCCCGTAAGTACTCGGGACATGTGCCGTCCCTAACCGAGTGCTGATATTCCTTCCTACGTCTCTTACAGTTGATACAACTAGGTGGCTCTTCCTTAAATGGACACTCATTAAATACGTGCCCACTTCGAACACAATGTCCACAAGACGAGGACTCATGCGAACAATATTGGGTAGTATGTCCATACCTGCCTGGAGACAGTGGCAAAGGTAGTAGTCACTGTAATCCTTCTGTCATCCAAATATGATCTAAGGCAGCAGAACAGGTTGCCTGGAATTTGGGCGCGCCGAAGTCTGGCCAAGATTCCGGGCCACCAAAGAGAATCAAAAGAGCCAGCAAAGTCTATTGATATCAGGAAAAAATACTTCATGTCGCAGTTTTTTGCTGCCTCAATTATATTTTCCAAAGCGTCTGCCGCTGAGCGTCCTTTTCTGAAGTCGAACTGGTTCCGCGACATCATGTTTGCTTCCTGGAAGTGAGTTTCTAATCTCTGGTATAGAAGCCGCTCAAAGTTTTCTCAAGGTAGAAAGCAAAGCTATGGGTCTGTACGATGTTGTCTTATCCTGGGGTTTGGTTGGATTCTTAAGTATAAGTCTTATTCTTGCTGGGATGCGAGAGCCCATGGAATCTGCATGAATACTTATTCATGCTCAGTGGAAGAAACAAAACACTTTCAGTTTTTACGATCATGAAGGCCCTCGTGGTAGCACAGTTGGTATGGTCGCCGTCCTCTCCACAAACGTGGAAAACCTGGAAGTATGATTATTTTGCCACACGGTATTTCAGAACTCTTATGTAATAACAGTATCATCGTTTAATGGTTTGCTCTAGCGAACTCGTCAGGGGTGCCACTAATGTCGACTGCCCTTTGAATATAAATGTAGAAAGCGTGCATTCAGTTAGTCTTCAGCTGTGGATCGTAAAATGGTTCAAGTGAGTGTCAAATGTATGGATTTTCCGACGGCGATCCAGCTTCGTATGTTGTTACGTAAAACTACGTGAGTATTATAACCTGTTGAAAGAAGGCTGAGGAACCCTTCCCGTTGGATGGAACTGTTCGTTGGTGGGTAACTGCTGTTAAACCGGAGGAAAATTGTAAGACCATCACGATGAATGCGTTGTGACGATCTTATGATTTAAGACAACTATATTTAAATTTGCTGTTTATATTCGGGAACAGCCATTTAGGGTCAGAGCAGTTTTACAAGGAAGATACTAGAACATTTCCGTATTTAGCGATTATGTGGGTTCGAATGACGGTCAGCTTAAATGCGGGAACACGTATCCCCGCGTTGGCCACTCAGCTTATCCATTTGATGTTTTCATCGACATTAACTTTTCACTATAAACTGTAGAAAACATTTTACTATTATTGGAATAAAGTAATGTAAATCTGTTCCACCAGTCTGATTCCATTTTTATGAACCTCAGCTAAATGTATTCGCAAGAAGTTTTATGTAAACGTCCTTAATAAACAAACCCTCTGTATTACAAGGGTTTCATTGCTTTGTTCTTGTGATGAGGTAATGGGGGGATAAATATGCTGACTCAAGTTCGCGGACATTTAAATTGAGCGCATACTTTTTTTTTTTTTTTTTGGTCCGGCAGAAGGGAGCTCACTAAAAAGGATTATTAAATGCAACTTTGTTCTTTGGCAGAAGTATATTAAGCTCAATTGCGATTATGTTCCTTAAGTTACTAAACATAAATTGAAGATAACGAATTCCCTTATAGCGTAGCTCCAATGCAGCTTTATTCCCAAAACCGCACGCTAAGCTGATTCCAGTGTATATATTCTCTATTTGCCAAATAGGAAAACAAAACGGGCCTTTTGGTGTCATACGAAAACGGTCATTTTGTTGTGTGAGTGGAATAACAATACAAGAAGGAGAAAGAAATTAAATTTTTAAGAGGTAAAACGCAAAGTTAGTCTTCCATATTTCTTCTTTCATATATTTAAGAAAATGACTTACGTTAATATCGTAACATTATAACTTTTCTTTCTAAAATTGACACATGTACATATATTCACACATTTTTCAAGTATTCAATACGTACTTTAATGACGAGGAGTAAAACAGTAATTTCATCTTAATTAGCAGAAGTGGAGCTGCTAATTAAAGCTCACCAATTGAATTCTGTAGGTTCTAGTAATTGACAATCCACAATTTTTAATAGTCACATCTTATAAAATGCGTAGCTTTCTTAGTAAATTAGTTTTTTGGACAATGAATAACCCCTTACAATTACCAAACAAATCTTCTTTAAGCAATTAGGCTCCCCCCCCCCCCCTTAATTATACATATATGGTACCGTATTAAGATTTCGTTTTGCAAACCCGTCGACTGTGTCATTGATTTAGTGGATGCTTCAATCCCACCCTCCTGCCATAAACCAACCTTTCTGAAGCATACGCTAATGAATTAAGAGGCTAAGAGACTTGAGTGACATTTAATTTTCTCAACACCTTTAAAAAAATTTAATCTTGAGTTTTAGCTACACTTAATAATAGTTGAGGGAGGGTAGAGCACAATGGCTTCTCTCTTAATGGTGACTTGTTCTAAATATAGTAAGCACGCTCGTGTTATGGAAATAGGAAAATATCGTTCTCCCGTATTTCTTCCCATTATGCCCCGTTCATCGATATAAATGATAAAAGTTTATCTTGCGAATAAAATTTTCCAAAGCACTTTAATAACCATTTCTATAGTTACGCGTTATCTCCAAATAGGATGTAATTTTCTTTTCTTCTCGGGAAGCTAATGGATGTGTGTTCATTTATGAACTAAAACTAAAGAAAACTAACAAGTTTAATTTTTGGACATACCAGGAATTCTATACGGACTTTTTATCTTTTCATCGTATATATTTGTATGACGTTTTCACTCTATTTGTATACCTGGCCATTACGATTCGCTGTTGCAGCACTGGTTAGACATCTAGTGGAGGAATGATTGTATGCTTCTTGACTCTTTAATTTCCATCTACGTTGTTATAAATTTCTCCAAAACAGGTATTGTTCAATTATGAAAAGAAAGTAATATTTTACGGATTAATTTTATGTGTTATGATTATTATTGTATCGAATAGTTATCCGTTGGAATAATTTTATTTGGTTTTACCATAACTTGCGTGGAATCGACGAATAAAATTTTAAGAATTAAATTTGATTTTCATATTAGAAGATCATTGTATTTTATCTTTGTAATTTTTAGATCTACAAAATGTCATGGACCATGATTCACACAAAATAACTTCTCCGTGTGGTCAAGAAATTCTGTTGTATGGAATTAGGTAGTTCCATAAAGAAACAATTGGGAAGGGTACAATTTTTCTCCTCTTTAATAGAAGCAATCATTCACCGTCACCAAAATGAATCCTATTTCCGGCTGTTAAATCGAGACCGTCTCATCCTGTGGCTATTTCCGGTATGGAATCACCGGCACTATGCAACTGTATATTACCTCCTCACAGTTTTAAGATAAGTACGTACTGCAAAATGAACGGATTCTTTCCCGTGTCCACAGTGATCACACGTTTTGCTAATGAACTAGAAACTCGCACCTCTCTCTCTCTCTCTCTCTCTCTGTTTGGACGTACTTTGTGATCACAGTGGCTCGAAGTACACGCTGAGATTTATGTCTTGGTGGCTGTAATGTCGTCGCTGTAACTGCTCTGGAAATTGCTTTTCGTAACATACTTTGAGCGCTGCTGATAAGCTAGAATTATCTTACAGATTATATATATGCGTATATAGACTGCATATTGTGTTTTATTGCGGACAATATTTCTGAAATTAGTTTCATGAGGGCATTCTAAGACCGTTTTGCTTTCAACTTGCCAGGTCCTCCTGAAATATCAAAATGCAATCGGCGAAATTTAACACTTGAAGCTAAAATAAATGCACAATGATCAACTATTAAAAGAAAAAAAAAAAAAAAAACACGGTTCATTGTAGTTGCATGTTGCCTTTTTTGTTCCTTGTAGATACCAGAAGCAGCTTGTCTCATTTGGGAAATAAAGTTTTAAATGCTTAAGAAATTCGGATGTTTAATTGCAATATCTGAGTAAAGATTGTCCACCCCTGTTTTAAGCAAATTCAATCCAATCCCTACTAGAAATAAAATTATAGTTCTCAATTATGGTTGGGGAGCCTTCCGATATGAAGTCCCCTTCAGGTATTTCATATCGGAGGATTCCCCAAACGTCTGGACGACTAAAGAATCTGAGGTGACTTTAAAATTATTGTGTCCACTACGTCTCCAATCTTCTGCATCCATTAAACCCCTTTGAATCGCGGTTAGTATTGTTATTCTCTGACATTGTGTGAAAAAGGTCTAGATTCGATTCCCTTCATGACTTGGAAATTCAGAAATATTTCCTGAGGAAACAAGAAGGCCATATAAGAAGCCATTTTGTATCATTGTAGTCGGCGCCTCCATAGCCAGGTAGGCAGCAGTGCATAGCACACGCTTCTTGATTAGACCGGGGTTCGAGCCCGTCACCACCAAATACGGAGGATGCGGAAAGGTCAGGGAATGACTACCGCATATCCCCGGAGCAATATGGCCTTAGTTGTTAATGCTCCTAAAAACCAAATAACAAACAAACAAACCACTGTAGTCAAGTTTGTCAGTCATCGGCGACGGCTGCATTGTTTTATCTTCAGGAAGTCGAGCTTTTTATTCCTAAAAACAGGAAACTGATCATACAGAACACGCAGTATACATACTGCGTGTTCATACAGGACACGCATCTCAATCAATGAGGATGCCCTATCTCAGTCTTTCACAGGGATAGATATTCTCCCGTCATTTATTATTTTATTTATTTATTATTTTTTTTATTTTTTTTAGTTTTTCGAAAATGAAGCTCCTATTGTATTGCCACCCACTCGCACAAAATTACTCCAAGTGGACGGATTTTCACGAAATTTTATATTTAGCGATTCAGTAAGATCTGTCGAACCATCCAAGATTTCATTAAAATCGAACCAATATAATTTCCGCATTCTCCCCCATAAACTGTCGAGTTATCTATATATGTGTAAATGAAAGTATGTTTCTAATGTTTTGGCATTGATCGATAAGGTAAATTCGGATTGGCACCAAATTTTCAGCGTATATCTCGTTATCCGAAGGAAGGTTTTAAGTTAAATTCGATTTTCGTAGTCTTTCGCTTCCCCCCCCCTCACCCGTACAGAAACATTACTATAAATATCAAACATAAAATTATTCGCTGTTACTCACGCTCAGGATCTATCCATTAAATAAGCAATTTTTCGACAAAGCAGCTGCGATGTACATGCTGCTTTTCTATCAAATCAAATAATTCATTTTATTAATGATAAGTAAATGAACTACATCTAAGAAATATTCGATGTCATTTGGTACCTCTCTTGCAACCTAGTTTTTTGCAAACATGTTTTAAGCGAATAGTCAGAAAGCTGAGCTGACTTTATGATTATGCAAGAATCCCGAAGGACCATTTCACTAATTGTATTTGTAGAAGGATTCTAGTTCCATTGGAACTTTAAGGAAGTGTCATTAACGCACGATTTCTTTATAGTTAGAGGTTGTTATGTCAAGCTACATTAATGATGCTTTTGATGAATGGCACTTTTGTTGTTTGAATGAATATTATTACGTAAAGGAAAAAAAGTGATAAGTTTCTGATTTTTTTTTTTCCCCATTTGCCTCTTTTGTGAGCTAACACCTGGGGGATCTTACTGTTCTGTTTTGTTTCCTTCTGTAGTGGTTTAGATGAAATCCTGTTCATAGGAAACAGGCGCTTTCGTGTTCTCTTTTTATACCTTTCCGGAGTTAATGAGGTTTTCTTAACATTCCAGATTCTTTCTTCCTTTTTTTTTTTTTTTTTTTTTTTGATACTCCAGAGGGAATCGAAGCTTCAAGCATTTTGACAGTCAGCTAGACGCAGCGAGGATAAAATCAACTGCCTACTTAAAGTAGTTCCGATGTAAGTTGCAGCTAACTGATTGAACCGGCTGAAACAGTCTATTTCCAGAAGCGTCCAAACTAATGACCACATCAACCGTGATTGGTAATTTCACCTTAGGGATTAGTTAGAATAAGGTTGTTTTTCATGATCGTGACGAAATGCCTGAATGCTAACAACGAATGGAGCATCACGCAAGTAAATGAATAACCTGGATGAATAGATGAATGGCTAAAATATCTATTTTGAAGTATCTCGATATTTTAAAATAATATTGAAGTTTATCGCTGTGGAATTAAAACATTCATTTTTGTTTAAGATTACTTGCATGCAATAACCTTCGAAAAATATGGTAAAGAATCAAGACATTGAAAGCTGGATTATAAATAAATCATAAATGTAGTTTATTGGAAATTTCGTCTGTTAAGCTATGCAGTGAAATTCAGATGTGGAAAAAAAAAAAAAAAAAAAAACCGTCCAGGAACATTAGACTGAATATAGCCTCCTTCAGTCGTCTCCCCGTTAACCAGATCTAAAGGCAGTGGCAGTTAAGCTTCTCTGAGGTGAGGATAACGAGTTCTTCGGAGTATTTTATTCTTATTATTATTTTTTTTCATTTATTTACACACCCAAATATTATGTACAATCTCAGGAAACATACAATAATTTATATACAATTTTATGTACATTTTCATTCTCATATATAATTATTCTAGCATATATATATATATATATATATATATTGTTCAAACTACAGTAGAATAAACACAGTACAAAACAAGTGTGTGTGTCTTGGTATCAAGGGTGGCCCTTAGTTATAGCCCATCTCCACCTAGTGGATCTGTATTGAAGGTAGGAACTCTGCAAAGGACCAACCAACACCTGGGCAGCTGCTCCCTGGTGCCCGTCCCCAGGCACGAGTAGCCGGGCCTGGGTTTTTTTATCCTCTTACATGCCAAAGCGCACAAAATCCAGCACCCACTGGAGGTAGTGCAATACCAGTGGGTGAGTAAAGATCCACAACCATCCAATTTGCAACAATCCCTGTGGAATACTTTCGACACCACGCTGTGTCGCAACAAGTTGGTCCTATTTTAATAAAAACTTTGAAAATTAAGAAAAATTATTCCAAACTTTTAGGTGAGTGCGTATGTAATGCGTTATGAATCACCCCTAGGCTGAAATGGCATTGCTCTCCTGCAGTGGGCGCCTCCGTAGCCAGGTGGGAAGGAGCAGCAGTGCATAGCATACGCTTCTTGATTAGTCCAGGGTTCGAGCCTGTCACCACCAAATACGGAGGATGCGGAAAGGTCAGGGAATGACCACCGCATATCCCGGAGCAATATGGCCTTAGTTAATAATGCTCCTAAAAACCAAATAACAAACAAACAGCTCTCCTGCAGCCTTTGAAATTTCGTGTTTGGGAGTGTTGTTTTCTCTCATGAACGTGTCTCTGAATGCCGAGTAATGTTTAAGATCATATGGACGTCTCATCTAGTCTGCTTGTCTTTGCTCCTCGTTACAGAGACAGTTCATAGACTGTTATGTGCGAAAATATCCTGCTGAGCCATCTTGTAGCTAGCTCATCATAACGCCATTAGTAAGCAAATGGTGATTTAAACATTCTCAAGTCCACAGAATAATAATTAAGCGATTCGATTTTTCAGACTACCTTTATTATGTTTTTGCAATTTTATTAACGGATGGTATCTTCCTGATTTAATGATAAGTTAATTATGTTAATGCTTCGGGATTAAGAAAAATTGACGGATCTTCGTAGCAGGTCTAGGACCACTCCCAGAACAGATATTGATCTAAACAGCTTGCAGGGAACTTTACAGAGAGCTTGTTAAGGTCTGGTCGGGTGTAAAGATGTTGCCACTTTCAGATGAGAAAATCGAAACTGATTATATATACTAGAGGTCAAAAACTTTATAGGTCACTGGTAACGGACAAAGCTGGAGACCGATACAAATTATTGCTTTGGCGTAAACAGACTGGGCATTTTCCAGAAATCAATGACTTTGCGTCACGATGAATCAAAAGAAATAAAACTGCTACTTCTGATACTAAAATCAAACTGGCGACAGTGGGTGGTCATTCTGTCGCGCATTTTAAGTCCATCTGCCTTCTCCTGTACGAATTTTGGCAAACTACCGATTTCAACACGACTTTTCTCGGTCTCTGAATTGCTAGGTCATACCCTTTCGTCTGCCAGCTGTCTCTTAGGGTCTCGGTCATCGACAATCGCTACTGCCTCGAAAAGGAAACGGCTTCACTCACTGCAGGAAATGGCCGTCTTTTATCCGGACATCGCTTCGACGCACAACTCGGAGAGCTATGATAAATTGGAACGCAAGCGGTTAAAGTGTCTCTAGATGCGTTGCTGGAGATAATTTTTGACTTTGACAGTGCTGATCCTCTTTCTTTTAAGATATTTTTTAAGTTATTCTCACAAACTGCTTCTGAAATTGTGCCAGTCGCTACGAAGATGGTTTTTTGTCAGTAACGAAGTTATTACTTTGCGAATATAATGGCTTTGAAAGAAAATATGTGAAATTGTTTTCTTTATGCTTGGAATTTACGTATACGCTTTCACAGGTGAGAGGATAGCATTGAGAATTTAAATGCTGTACTTTTTATATGTATTGTACAGTATGTTGATTTAATCCTTAATGCTGATACTCATAGACAGTTTTCAGTTTAGTAAATTGAATTTATCGAAGAAATTTCACATATCAGAGAGTGATCTGATACTCAAGAAAATAAATAAAGAAAAAATAATTATATAAATTATAGTATGTTAAATATGATGGAAATTAGTATTACTTGATTTGTTGTACTTGAACGACATACGCAGTTTGGATATCGATCTTTACAATGGAGTACCATTGTAACGATTTCAGCAATGCCTATTTGGAAAATGTGATTATATAGGAGAAGAAACATTTCACGCATAGGTTAGAGAAGAAACAGTATTGTGTATAAGATATAAGATATAACAGTACAGTTTGCTGTAATGAATATTCCTTTAATTTTATTGTAAGTGTGTGTGGGCTTTTATTTTACTTATTCGAGAAATTGATATCCATTTTGACTTCCAATCTGCTTCGTTTAAATTAAATCAGTTGCGAAAAATTCTGTTAAAACTGCTTTCCATATTAAAGTTATTATTATGTATCTAAAAAACGTTTAAAAAGGTCGATTTGATTAATTTCTGAATTTAATAATTTTGCTACCACGTTGCCATCTGTAAGGTAATTCTAATGTTAATTAAGCATTAATGCTGGTGTGCGTCTTTTGAACATAGCGTGTTTTAAAATGCCATCTTAAGATTTTGAGACGCAACTTCCATCTATTACATTTTTATTTAATCTAATCGGAAATGGTGTGGTACTTTCCAAGAACGCATCTATCGCGTTAAGTTGGATCTGTACTTCTTCACAAGATAACAGGTATGCAGCATTTTTTACTAAGTGGTCACAGAAACTGACTAATGCAACGTGTATAGTTTATAAGGTAATTGGTCCTACGTGGAGTTTCGTGTATTGTTGTGCCAGTGTGTAATGATTTGCGCGAATGAACTCTCGGTATGTGTGGTACTAGTATTAGCCATTGTTTACTTATACTGGGCTGGTAAAAGGTGTGTTCGTTCATGGATCGCGCAAAAGTGCAAGTGAATTGTTCTCACCTGGGGATAGTCGGCTAAAAATTAAATTGCTTTTGTTGATAGGGGAAGACTGCACTCTACTTGTCAAAACCTATTGAAGTTAGTTAGTTAGTTATTTGGTTTTTAGGAGCATTAGCAACTAAGGCCATATTGCTCCGGGATATGCGGTGGTCATTCCCTGACCTTTCCACATCCTCCGTATTTGGTGGCGACGGGCTCGAACCCCGGTCTAATCAAGAAGCCTGTGCTATGCACTGCTGCTCCTTCCCACCTGGCTACGGAGGCGCCTACCTATTGAAGGAAGGCTTCGGAGAGCAGTTCCTCGTCGTATAAACTGCTCAGTAGCGAGTGATTGTTGTTAATTTCCTACGAGAAGATTCAAGGACGCAGTCAAAGCGCCCTGACAGTGATTCACATGTTCTTCACCGGTCAGAGCCTTGTACTTGACCATCCCCTGCTACTGTCAATGGCTGAGGAAAGCGGAGTCATTTCCTTCAGGACGGTGTAGTACCCATTCGCCATTGGAATTTGCTGCATTGATTGTAGACTTAGGGTTGAGAAGTATTAGCACACCGTCCACATTCATGTGATTGCTTTTTATTCGCTAGAGTGAAGCAGCTATTGCTTGCAGAATACTGGTTTGAATCTGCAGGGATTATCAACATGGTTCTCAGATTATCCACTTGGCGCTCAGACAAGAGTCATCACGCTTATGCGACGAATTATTGATTGTCTGCCTCACCGATGGAAGCCTGCGTCGACCTTTTTTGGGAATTACATTCAGTAGGGAATAGATGCAAGTTGTTACGGCATTTCGTTTCTATTTATCGCTTCTGTTGTAGAGAAGAGATCGGCCACGGTTCGGTAATTATGTGTTGAGTTTATTCTGGAGTTTGGATTAGATTGGTTCATCATTGCACCGAACTCCTTACACCAGCGATGGGTGATTTTTTTCCGATCTGCGTGCCATATACAGTGGCGGACGAAAAAACCGCATCACCTTAAAAAAAAGTAACACTTGTAGTGAAACGTATAAGATATTGTTTGATTACAGTCATTTTGTTTGTCGCAAAGAAAGGTATTGAGTCAGATAACGCTTCTATTGCATCAGACAGTAATTGCAAGGTATTGCATCAGCCGTTTCTATAAATACGGCGTTGGAAGGGTATACACGCTTATTAGTATCCTGTTTTGCGGAGGTATAAGCATGGCTCCATATGTTCAGTTGACACCAAGTAAAAAAACGTGTAGCTGTTTCTCTGTCCCAGGAAGGGCTTTCTACGCGTGCTGTCGCTGATAAAATAGACTGCCACCAATCAACAGTATCCCGGGTGCTGAAATTAAAGCGTCAAACCGGTGATGGGAAGAGAAGACCTGGATCAGGCCGTAAGAGAGTGACTACGCCTTCCCAAGATCGATATTTGAAACGGCTATGCCTTTGTAATCACTATGCTAGTGCTCCTTATCTAAAACTGGACTTTGAGATGTCCTCTGGTGTTGAAAAAAGTGCACGAACTATCCAAAGACGGCTTTCGGAATTCGGTCTGCATGCCTATTGGCCCAAGAAGAAGCCTTTGTTGACCCAGCAAATGAGGAAGAAGTGACTTGCTTGGGCTAAAACGAATGTTTCATGGACAAAAGAGCAATGGGACACCGTCATCTTTCCTGACGAATCGAAATTCAACCTGCATGGCTCGGATGGGAAACGATACATCAGAAGACGAAGTTAGGGAACAGAAGAAAAAGCGGGGAATAGATTTTAAATACAAGTAAAATGCACACTGTCAAAAAAATAATAATAAATAAATAAATAAAAAGAACCTTTATTGAGTATCGAATCGTTCCGCCTTTGTTTCTAATAACAGCAAGTGTGCGGCGCCGCAATGATTCCATACGGTATTTTAGCGCATTTTCGTCTAAATATAACCATTTCTCCAAAAAAAAATATCGTATAGTTGCGACAAAGCTGAAGGAAGAGGACTTCCTTGCCGAATAGCTCTCTCCAGCATATCCCACACATTATCGATAGGATTGAGATCAGGTGAATGTGGGCGCCAAGGAAGACGATAGAAATCCGTGTAATGTTCTCCGAACCGTTCTTACAATTCTGGCATGATGTGCTATTGCATTGTCATCCATAAAGTACCCATTCGCCTTCTGGATAAAAGTTTAACATTAGAGGTTGCAGTAAATCTGATACAAAGTTCAGGTAATCGTGGATGATATTTGACTCCCTCCACCGGTAGCAACGGACCCAGTCCGTGCCAACAAAATATTCCCCCATACCATGATATGGCGCCTCCGTAGCCAGGTGGGAAGGAGCAGCAGTGCGTAGCACACGCTTCTTGATTTAGACCGGGGTTCGAGCCCGTCACCACCAAATACGGAGGATGCGGAAAGGTCAGGGAATGACCACCGCATATCCCCGGAGCAATATGGCCTTAGTTGCTAATGCTCCTAAAAATCAAATAACAAACAAACATACCATGATATTACTTCCAGGTGCGTGGGTTATCTTAAGAAGGCAAGCAGGGTCCATCGCTTCTTATGGTTCTTCCCAAACTTTCTGCCTGCCATCAGTGCTGAACAAAGTGAATCGTGATTCGTCTGACAACATGACTTCCCTCCATTGTTCCATCGTCCAATCACGACGTTCTCGGCAACTGCAAGCATATTTTTCTGTTTTTCTCTAAAACAAGTCGCTTCCCAATAGGCATTTGACTGCCAATACCCAATTTCTTAGATTCCCTGCGCATGGTATTGGTTGAAATAAGAAAATCTGGGCTTGGTTGAATTCAGATGTTATTTGCTGCACACTGGATGTCCTATTTTTCCGTTCAGTCCTTAGAGTATGACGGCTTCGCTCTTGCAGTATTATTTTCCCGCCTCATTTACGCCTTTGAGATGTGGAAGAACCGCTTGTTTTCCACTCATTAAAAACCTTTCAGATGGATGCTTTTAAGAAACCAGTTATGTCTTTCGTTTCTTCAATCGTGGTTCCTGCTAACGTGCACCCCCTATAAGACATTTTTCAGTCTGATAGATCACGAGTTTTTCTTATGGCGCCTCCGTAGCCAGGTGGGAAGGAGCAGCAGTGCATAGCACACGCTTCTTGATTTAGACCGGGGTTCGAGCCCGTCACCACCAAATATGGAGGATGCGGAAAGGTCAGGGAATGACCACCGCATATCCCCGGAGCAATATGGCCTTAGTTGCTAATGCTCCTAAAAACCAAACAACAAACAGATTTTCTTATTCTTTTTTCTGAATACTGCCGTAGTGCAGCCTTTATACTCGACGAGGCAACCCGTCATCATCCCACGTCACAATTTTCTTGCCATCTATTTGCATTTATTCGCACTTGTTTGCATTTCTTCTGTCTGTGACTGTGTTAATACAAAAGTTTGTGGTTTTTTTTTTTTTTTTTGTTTTTTGCCAGTGTGTATAATATAACCAAAATTCCAAAATGCCCATCATACGAAATAGACTCTGTCTGACCTTTGCACAAAGTCGCACAATCTGCTACAAAATGCTCACTATCGATTCAAAGTTGGTAGTTATTGTGAAAAATGCTACAAAGACAACGTTTGGTTGATTCTTTAATGTGAGACCAGCAGGGAGAATTAAAACGCGACAAAGTCAAATCCCTATGGAAACATAAATTTAAATTGAAAAAGGATGGTTGTAGGATAGATGTGCGATCATTTGCTCTCAGCGAGATAGTAACATTGTTGGAACAAAATTTTATCTGGTGTGGAAGTGAGTAGTTTGAATAAATTTAAAGAAGAATTAGATAAATTATTAGATGAGATGGACAGATGACGTGGGTACTTTTTTTTTTTTGGCAGATACTGAATAAAAAAAAATTGCTTCCTTGCATCATTTGCCACTACTAATATTAAGTTGCCAGGTGATGATTACTAGTTGCAGCTTTGTAAATAGACTGGGGAACTAGTCCTAAAACGCACATACTTCCCCCCCCCCCGAAGATCTATTACAGGCCATTCTCGTTTCATCTCCACTCAAGGCCGACCGGGCTAGCCGAGTGGGTAAAGTACCTGCCCGGCAACCCAAAGGTCGCGGGTTCGATTCCCGCTTCGGGCTTGGATCAAAGTACTGCAAAAACCTTGGGAGGTGCAATATGGCCACAGAAGCCGATGCGCCAAAAACTACCAAATCAAAAAAAAAAAAAAAAAAAAATCTCCACTCAAGATGACTGTTTTCTGGTCCTAGCAAGCCCTCGTGAGTAGTACAGTTGGTAGAATCGCTGTCCTCCCCCACACCGGGTGAAAAAGACTTCGAGTATTGTCGATGACGAGAGGAATTTTTATGGGCCTTTTTCACAACATGGCTGAGTTAGTCGGTCTCAGGCGAGGGTAGCATTTTTTTCTCCCGGAAACTCAGGTTTTTCGTCCAGCAAATAGAAAATAGACCATATCAGAACACACGCAATTTACAGACAGTATACGGAGAGATATGACCTTAGTCCTTAATGCTCCTAAAAACCCAATAACAATGGTCCTAACAGTCAGGTATCATAGAGAAAGAGAGAGACTTCATTGCCCAGCACTTGCATAATCTGGATCCGCTCAGAGGGCTTGTATCTGGACTGTCCTTCGTAAAAAAACATCATTAAATGAATATTTAGGCGCCACGACTAGGCTGTTTGTGTCCTTTTCCCCATACACAAAAGGGCCCGTTTCGATTTTTGCCAACTGTGCCCAGGAACAAAGGGCCATGTTGACTTCCCTGAAATATCTAGATAGAGTTAAATTGTATTTTCAACGTTCTTTCATCTGAGGAGAACGGAGAACCAAATTCCATCCCACCCCACTAACATTGTTGAAAGAAACGTTTGGAGTAAATGGTTTCATGCTGTGAACTGCAATCACTGTCAGCTGGCTACACAGCTGTATATGCGTCCCGCTAAGAATTCTCGTGGTGTAATTTATCGAAATGAGATTGATTACGTTACGTTCACGTTTGTTCATGGTATTTATGATTGGTGAACACATTCCTATGATGGAGGATAATTCATGTTCACACAGAGCTTTCTTAGCAATCCAGTATCTTGAATGGAATGAATGGCCAGCCATGTCCTAGACCTCAATACAGTAAAGCATGCTTGGGATGCTCCAGGCAGGAAGCTTTCTAACCATAGAGCCCCATCCCACAACTTTTAGCTCTAATTAAGAGTCTTGTTTTCAGCATGAGAAGTCCAGACAAATAACTGTTTTTTATATTAACATTTTTGTGCTTATTTCTTTTGAGCCCTAGTTTGTTTACCACGATTGAAATACTTGAAATACTTGAGGGGGGGGATTGACATTTTGGACAATTCTGTGGTGTCCACACTAACAGTTTTAGGTAAATGGGTACTCCGCATTTCAGTCCGATAATACTCCATACCACAGAGTGGTTTGAGGAAAACGAAGTCAGGTAACTCGCCTGACCGGTCCCGAGTCCAGATCTGAATATACGATCGAACGCCTTTTGGGATGAACTTATACGCGATGTCAGGGGCATGCTAGGATGCCCCTCTTCTAGTTGTTCTAGCGACTGCACTGAAAGAGGTTAAGAACAAGCACAATTTCCCGTTGGCTGCTACAAGGATCTTGTCGAAAGTGCTCCATGTCAGATTGATGTGATTATTGGTGATCACAATGATCTGCCACCTTATGAATTCATTTATTAAAACTCGGGTTGGTTTTTTTCTAAAGGATAATTTTAGTAGGGTGCGTATATTATATATGTATTGGTTTGAGTTTGGGTTGTTTGAAATAAACGCTGATATCATGAGACGTCAGTATGTCGTCTGCAAATTGCTTTTATATATATTTTGCGAAAACACCGGCCGCTAAAACTGGTTATACAAAGGGAAATGTGGTTAAGGATCCTGTCTGCTTGCATTACTTTTAAAAATTAATTCACGTCGAACATTTCGCTGTAATATTTTTTGACACGATAATAAATACTTGAATAAGTTAGACTTGCCTCCACTTTTAAGCGCCTGGATGCAGACTGGAAAATACCTCGCTTCCCTCCGAAATATAAGGAGGCCTCAATGTTCATTTTACTGCCCCTGAGAGTTGGCATCTATATGCGGCAGTTTCGCGGCTTCAACGTTAAAAGGGTTCTACTTACCTCTAATGGCTGTATACTCGGATGATTCGTCAGTTTTTTTTCTGCTATTGGTTATAAAACGTGTAGGGGAGAGATCTACTTCATGTAGCGAAATAATTTCGGTTAAAAACTTTAGTTACTTGTTAAATCGTGTTGTATAATAATTTTTTTAGTAGCTGTGAAGCTGTTGAAGAATGTGTAATGTGTGGCTTTTAAGTGATCAAATATCTCTACAGAAAAATTAAGATTGAATTAATTCCATTTCACATCGAGCGGAAAATATAGGCAGCTGTAATACTGAGGAATGCATTTGCAACAGAAATGTTCTACAAAGAAGTTTACGATTGTAGAACTAATAGCAGGTTGTAGTAATCTTTGTTCTCTTGCATGCTGTTCATAATCATGGGCCTCCTCCATTTACACTCATGCCCGTCTAGAAAGAATGACGACAGATTAGTTCCTGGAAAACTATAGAGGACTGAAAATTAATTTAATCGAAACCTGATGATTACTATTTATTGATACAATGAGCCGCGGACTCAAGAACGTAGAAGAATATTCTGGGCCATACTCCATTATCTCATTGGCACGCATCAAATGTATTATTTTATCGTTATATTAATCATGAGATTTCATGATATTATTATCCATTGTGTTTGACCCTGTTATTACAACGGGATCGGAAAGCCCATTCATGCATATTTGTGTAGGCGTAGCTGCTCTAGTGTGAAGTGGTTAAAAAAAAAAGAAAAAGGGAAAAGAAACACGTTTTTAAACTTACAGAACTTTGTAGTGTTCCGTGAACTAAATTATCATGGTTCCGCTTTGGTAGACAGATTACTTACCTTTCTGGAAAGTTATATTCGCACTTTTTATTGGAACTAAGTTTTGTTTTTTCTTTCCTTTCATTTCCATGCTTATAGTTGTATTTTCTTTGATCACGGACATCGGCTAATGGTTGTTTTTAAAGTTTGATTTCAGTATTTCCGATTTGTAGATATGCTCCACTGCCATCTCTTAGTGTTCATAAATCCTTAAGTACACATACCGTAAGTAAAACCATCTGTAATACTTGTGTGTGTTTTTACTTCTACAGATTTAGACCGATCTTTCTTTAGCCATCTGAAGACAATGTTTCCCACTGAGAAATGAATTTGTAATACCTGCTCTCAGAAGGTATTAACAGTGATAAACCAGTTCAGATTTTACTTTAGTTTTATCATCAAATATTCAGCAAAATTTGAATCCCAGTATTTTCTTATTAAATTACCTGTACTTATTTCTCGTTCTTGTTCGTTCGTTCCTTTAAGAAAGAAGGGGACCAAATTTACGACATTTTTTGTATCAAATATTTTTTACTCTTTGCACAAGTTCTCTGTAGATATTGCTCAATACTAATTATAATCATTAAGAGTTCTCAGAGACCATTATCGGATTTGTCATCGAATTTCCACCTTATATGCGATTTCAGGAAATTGTATTTACTTTAACTCGCTTTGATGGCCTAGAATATAAAATATTGAACATCATTCATAATATTTCAGTAAAATGTCCGTACATCGGAAATCTGTAATAGGGAGTTCTCCATAATGTTCGAATACGTCTGATATTGATTACAGTCTTTCTTAGAATGGTGACAAGCTTGTCAAATGCTTCTATAATTGATGCACTTAAAAAAATTTAGGAGAGCTAGCTTCTATCTATTTGAATAAGAATATAAACATGGAATCCCTCGGCTCCTACATTTTAGCCGTGAATTGCGCCATTGCATCTGACATATCCATTTTTAAACGCTTTCCCAGAGACGAAAACTTGTTATAGTAATTTCGAACTACAAGAATAATTTTGTTGATACCTATGTTTCACCAATGTCATAGATGGATTGAAGGATGAGAAATTAAAAGAATATTCTTGAAGGGCAGTCTAAAAGAAAAATTGTTCTCTATATGGAGAGAAAGTGAGAAAATTCATCGTATATCAGGCTTAGTGTCGAAGTTTGCATATGATACAAAGGTTGGCAGGGTTGTTAATGACAGTAAAGGCAGTGTGCTACTGCAGCAGGATCTAGAAAATTTGGGTAGATGTGCTGAAAAGTGGCAACTGAAGTTTAACATTGACAAATGCAAAGCACTGCATATGGCTAGAAATAACCCTAGAGGAACGTACTAATTGTGTGTTACTACACTTAGGGTGGTAAAAAATGAAAAAGACCTAGGAGTAATTGTGCAGTCAGATTTGAAGTTTTCTGAGCAATGCAGACAGGCTGCAAGAGCAGGTCATGGGGTTTTGTCAATGATATACAGGAATTTTTTGCTAGCAGGGAAAATGAGGTGATTATCGCTTTGTATAAGGCAATGGTCAGGCCACGCCTTGAGTACTGCGTACAGGTCTGGAGGCCTCATTTTAGGAAGGATGTAGATTTGCTTGAGCGTGTACAGAGAAGGGCAACAAGATTAGTGAGGGGAACGAAGGGGGTCCTCTTACCAAGAGAGGCTTAAGTTCTGCAAATTGCAGCGACTGGAGACTAGACACCTGCGAGGTGATCTGATTGAGGTGTATAAGGCCTTGAATGGGTTGAGCACGCTGAATTCTGATGGGATTCTTCCGCTTGCTCAGATTACGAACCTAAGGGGGCATAAATTCAAATTGAGGAAAGACAGCTGTAAAATAGATGTGCGGAAATTTGCCTTTAGCCAGTGGGTGGTTAATTGCTGGAACAAACTTCCATCTGTCGTTGTGGAAGTTGATAGCTTAAATAAATTCAAGGAGGAACTGGACATTATTTTAGAGAGAATGGTTGTGCAAATTTTTTTTTTTTTTTTTTGGCTGATGCTACATAAGCTCATACGCTTGCTTTCTTGCATCACATGCCTCTATTACTATTTAAATGTTCTTCTTAATTTAGATCTCTATCATCTATTTTTAGGGAGTGAATGTTAAATTGTACAATACATTATACTACAGTGTTAGTAAATAACTGATTATTTTCTATTGTAAGGAAGCTCTTTCCCCCGAAAAATCGGCTTATTATATCGTAAAAAATTAAAACGACAAATAACTAAACTTGCTGAGATCAGAAGGGGGAGAATTTTGGATCGCTTAGAAATGAAGAGCCAAAAGTGAAAATCTCGCATTTCGGGATCTGCGGAAGTCTCTTAAATTCGGAAGTCTATATTTAACACTATAGATGAGTGGTTAAAAAAAAAATAATAAAAGACGAATAATTGCTACCAATTACATATTTCTACCAATTAGATAAATATCATTATTGATAGAGAATTGCGCTTAACCTCATTATTGGATTAATGAGTACTTTTAAGCGATTCTCTTAATAGGTTTAAATAGGTTTGCTATTTTTTTTTCTTATTTTTTATTCTTTCACCAAAGCCTTTTGTATGGAGTTGCGATGATTTTTTAAAATAAAATATCGTTTTTTATTTCTGTTTTTATCCTAGAAATAATCATCCATAGCTTCTTTTTTTAAATTTAATGGGTATTTGTTGTTATTATTTTAATACTTTCGATCTCATTTTGGTTTTCACGTTATCTTTTTGATTCCTGTTACCAATAGCACTTTATAACAAATGATATTATTTACTACGAAAGATTAATCGCTAATTTGCTCATGTTTGTGCCTATTAGTATTAAGCCATATAGTGCAGGGATGTCACAAACTTTTGCTGTACCAGCCAAAAATAAAAATAAATAATGAAATAAGGAAGTAATAAAAATTAAATATATAAAAATAATAAAGTGAACTATATATGTGCATTCACCCTCCTATAGGTACCTATCCAACTGACTTTTGAATATCCCGAAACTGTCAGCATCAACTAGCCACGGAAATAGCTTATTTCTTTATTTAAAAACTCGTTTGTCCAAAGAAAACTTCCTACAATCCAGTCTAAATCTCTTCACCATAATTCTGGGATCATTTATAACCGTGAGCATTTTATTTTCGTTCATATTACTGTACTTTCTCTCAGAGATTTACAGATCTCAATGAGGTCCCCCTGTAAAGTCTTAGTTACCAAGCTGTGTAGCACACATAATTCGTAGTCTTTCCTCATATGGTCTAGTGATGGGTATAATCGAATGAACTATACCCATCAAAAATCAGTAATTGATTATGCCCACACATGTATGGATTCCCTTTTGTCCAAAGACAAGCAACCATGCGGATTGCTTGGCTTTGGACCAATTTAAAAAGCTCGACTTCTTTTTTACAGTTGCTGTCTCCGTACTTGGACACAGTATTCCAAGTGCATTCTTGCAAATGGGATTATGATCTCCCTATCTCAGCAGGAAAATGTTCGATAAATCATCTATAGGACACAATGGGCCTTCCTTGCTGCCTGTCTCCATATCCGATATCGCAATAACTCCCAAACTTTTGTTTTCCTCTACTATTTTTAATTCAACCCCATCAAGTGTATAAGTTATTTTTGGGTGGCTTTTACACTTAAACATTCAAGTGTAAGAATGTTTTTCTACATGAAAAATAAATGTCATTTTTCTCATCATCTCTGAACCCTGTTAAAGTCAATTTGACTCTGTGCTGCTTGGCACTGATCATTAACCACTTTCCCACATCTGCAGTCCGCGCGGTAGCATGGTAGTTATAATCACTGTCCTCCCCGCACCAGGTGGAGAAGGCCTGCGCTCGAATCTCGTCAATAGAGCCAGGAACTTTTATGGGCTTTTTTTACTTTCTGACTGTGTTTCTTCCCCCCCCCGTCCTCCCAGAAACTTGGATTTGTCGTCCAACAAAACAGACATATCGACCAGAGAACACCGCAATTTATGGACATATTACCCTTGGGCAGCTGAGTTGATTCTCGGGTGGCCCCAGTATGACAGTTTTTACATCATCTGCAAATTATGTCATCACTCCCGGCAGTAGTTCCAGGACCTTTGGGGAATCCACTTCGTACGTTAACCCCATCTGAAGAGTAATTATTAATCACCATAAATCTGCCACTGGAGATTGAAATAACTCGGCCCTGCTTGAAAAGTCATTTTGACGTACCTACCATTATCGACGGAAACAGATCACTTCGATTTGATTATTTATTTATTTTTTACCAGAATCTGTAGAAGATTTCTGAAATCAGTTTCGAAGTTGAAGAGGAGTTTCTATGTATAGATATTTCCAATAGTTTGACCAAGCAGGATGGACAACGACCAACTGACCCGACGGTGTTTTCAGCATCCTGTCTATTCACTTCTTCATTACTATGCTGAAACAGTGGATGGACAGTAATGATGATAAAGTTTGAAAAGGACGGTGTTATTTCCAATCAGATGCAATTAATTTTATAAATCAGGTTGTTATTCGAGTTGAAATCATTTCTGAGCTTGATTAATTATCGAAGATAACACCGATCTGCGTTATTTTTCAAAGTCTACGTCCTTCTGTCAAGCATACATAGCCCCAAACTGGATTTCTTATACATTAGAGTGGGTTAAACTTGCTCCTTTTTGGCTTTCTCAGCCAGCTTGTGACTGTTCCTCTTTTTTTTTTTTTTAGCATCCAGCAGTAGTCAGTTATCATATTGACATTCCATCCCCTTTGGTACCTTTTTTCCATTTTTTTAATATCCTGTTGTAATCTTTCCCTGTGATCTTTATTTGAATAACTTAAATTTTCTGGAAATAGTTGAGATGAGAGTGTAGGTGCACTTTAACACTCATTGTTTTATGAACTTCTCCAGCATGTTACTCACGATTGTTTCATGATCTGAGTGTTTATTGTTTTCAAAAAAAATTCTGACTCTTTAAGCCAGTCCAAACGTCTCTTTCAGTTTAGTTAATGGATTCTTCAAATACAGAGTCTAGCAGCAGCTTGCGGATTTAGGGTCTAACGAAAATTTTTTCTGCTTTGATTTTTTCGTATGTAAGTGATTGGTATTTAGTGCAAACATACTTGAAACAATTTCCTTCTTTATTCAGGGCTCGGAGTAACTGTTTCATCAAACCTAGCCTTATATGAGAGGAGGTATTCGGTTTCGATGTACTAGTGGCTTTACAGTTCTTTGAACCTTGTGTCAGAGACTTCTTGCTCGATTATATCCCACTCGCACAGAATGCAATCATTTTTGTGTAACCAAGTTGTAGGCCAAGTAGCAGACCAATAACTTTAAAATTTCCACATATTAGCCAGCCACGATCCTTGTACTCAATTCTTTTTAAAAGAAGCTTGACATTTTCTTAGTTTTCTTTTAAGTGTGCTGAATGGGCTACAGGAATGGATGTATACTTCTTTCCATTATGAAGGAGAACTTTGAGGTTTTGCTTAGATGAATCAATAAATTTCCTCCACTCCTTTGACTGGTAGAAAGTTAAAAAAAAAATTCATAACTGCAGGAATGCTGTTCCAGTATATCTTTGAGCCTTCTGAAAAATGGTGAAACAATTTCTTTTAACGATGCCTATATAATGATAAGACTGTTTCTCGGGCCAGCAAGTTGTGGATTTCCATCTTGACCTAAAAGCTCCGTTGTGTTGTTGTTGGGTTTTAGGAGCATCGGCAACTAAGGCCATGTTGCTCCGTGTGTATTGTCTGTAAATCACGTGTGTTCTGAAGTCGATTTTCTGTTTGCTGGGCGAAAAACCCGAGTTTCCGGGAAAAAAAACCATGCTACCCTCGCCTGAGATCGCTAACTCAGTCACGTTGTGAAAAAGACACAAAAATGCTTCCTATCATCGATTCGAACTCAAGTCTTTTCCATCTGATGTGGGGAGGACGGAGATCCTACGAACTGTGCTACCCAGGGGGGGAAAGCTCCGCATACCCTTTGGATAGATTTAAATCTCTCACAAGATCATCTAGTTCACTTTGTATAAATAGGTGTGGTCCACAGTTGCAAATATCTTTGTTAATAATTTATATTATTCTCCAGACCACAAATATCAGATTCAGGTATATTCAGAAACAACGACTGGATTCGAAAGAAACCGTTCGCAGGTTTCTACAGTAACATGACTCTAGTTCGCGACATCTCTAAACACTCCTGGGCACGTCTATACCTGTCTGTTACAAAGGAAGTGGTACTCATGTCGCTTATACATGGAATGTGCATATAAATTCTTACTGTTTGTAAAAAAAAAATAAAACTGTACATGATAGATAAAAAAAAAGGTTTGTGTTTTTAGAATTAGCACTAAATGTACACCCAGAACACCATGAATTTTATAAACATCAAAATCTATGCAGACCAGTGTAATGTAATAAATTTTTGTTTTTAATTATTTTTGCAGTACTGCCAGTTTTTCTTCGTCGTTTATTCAGATAGATATGACCTAAGGAGTGCGAGGGAGATTTATTGAAGCCATACATAAAAATTTATTCTTCTGATCCCTCTTTCTTCTTTTGTTCCTTTTAATAATAGATTTCCCAGCCACTCTCCATTCTTCACGTTTATAGCCAGGAGCTAGTGTCTTAACATACTGAGAAGCTTTGGTGCTGATGCGACTGTGAAATATATATCAGGGAATGTACAGACTGTAGATATTAGAGGAGTGAAAGTTGGGACACTTTGCTTTGTAAATTATATGCAGCGTATAGAGAGATAAAACAGTTACAAATTTTAGACTTCTTGTATGAATGATTTGATTTCCAGTTGGAATAAAAGTTTGTTTTAGCTGGATTAGCCGGATGCGCCTTTGCTTGCTATTATATTATCTGCCTTTCTTTCGTGAATAGTTTAACCTTTGATGCCAAGGGAACATGCTGATGCAGAAGCACCTGTTGTGCTGTCCTAGGGATAGGAACTCCCTAGTTATTTATGAATTTCTACAGGCCCATTATTTTTCTCCTCCCACTCTCCAACAGCAAGTGAACTGGCACCGGAGCACCTCAGTGCTGGGGAACAGGGGTGCATAAGAATGATGAATGATTGTAAACATTAGTATACGATATATCTAAGTCGCACCAACTGGAAACTGCACAAAATAAGAAACTTTTTTTCTACCTTTTACACATCTCTCTGTGTATTCCCCACCTGCATCAAATTTTGACTTTTGCTATTTTTGTTTCAGTAAGCATAAAACGTATTCTGTTGAATTGATAACTGTAAATAACCTAGTTGCTAGGCAAAATCGAAGAAATTTTATAAAAAAATATTCAATGCTGCATGTTTATTTTACTAATTCAAAATGCTTTAGTAGGTCAGAGGTATTTTTATCGTTTTAAGTAATAGAATTTGAAAGTATTGTTTGAAAATTTATAAATAAATTATAGTAATACGATCGTGTGGTTCTCCCAGAGTATAAACAGAATTTATTTTTAGTAAGGTCTAATGATGAAAGCGAACTTTTTCTGAATCAGCCCAATAAAAAAAATAAATAATAATAATATAAAATAATAAAACAAAACATTATTCATGATCTTTTCATTCCGAAAAGGTAATCATCCAAATTTGCTTTGAGTTTAACCAGATTCACTGCCTCTGCCACACGACAGCAACTTAAATTCCATTGTTCATCAACCCCGCTGCCCATAGGTGCGCTTTATGAGATCCAGTCTTTTGTTGTTCCCTAAGGTTTTATGTTATGTACACGGTTCTTGTCTCATTTACGAGGGAGAACAGACTTTCCCCATTCATTTTACTTAACCCATTTGGCGTTTT
Source organism: Mastigoproctus giganteus (assembly GCF_048544385.1). Classification (NCBI taxonomy): domain Eukaryota; kingdom Metazoa; phylum Arthropoda; class Arachnida; order Uropygi; family Thelyphonidae; genus Mastigoproctus; species Mastigoproctus giganteus. Next base: position 164,270,508 of record NC_143582.1, on the reverse strand, counting down.
ATTCATTTCAGTCAAATCTCCCCCCTCAGATGTCTAGTTATCAAACTTAGCAGTCAGCTCCTTTTTTGAACTCTTTTCCTTTAAAATACTTGAGAACAAAACAAAACAAAAAAAAAAAAAAAAAACAACCCAGAGTATATTCAGTATATTTTCTATAAACCCTTAAAACGTTGCCCTGTATTTATATTTACTGTGACCAAAATCATCCCTCATTGTCTTGGATTTTTACGTATATTTGGTTTAGGAATTACTATTTGCCTAATGACTGAAATTGAAATGTTTTGTTAAAGATTACAATTTTAATGAGGTAAAAATAAATAAAATGCAGCCATTATCAATCCACAGGATGGAAGCCTCCTTAACGATCCATGTTGAGGGAAATGGACCATAATCTTGTTGGTCCAGTGCGGGTTGGCAGATCGACCGTATTTAGCAGTCAGGGGCTTGAACCCCGGTCTACTTAAAGAGCATGTGCTACTGCACTCCCGCTCCCGACTACACGGTGTTATGCTCCACTGTCCATATTACACTGACCTGTGTAGCCATCTTGAGCGTGAGACTTCTAGATTTGGAAACTCTGTCTGATCTCTTTTCTAATCAGTTAAATTTTAGATCTTTTTGTGATTTTATTGATTTAATGAGGTAATTAGTGTTTAATGTGCACTCAGGACGATTTTCTTAACGTTTGCTCCCGTAGATAGGCAAGCGATTATTCGGCATTCACATGCTATACCTGATCTTCATAACAGTGAGGGCTTCCCTACTTGTCACTCGTTTATGTGTGGGATCGAGTCGGAGACTGGAGAATTTTTTTTTTTTTTTTTTTTGTACTTGTTTTGGCATGTAGAACTACTCCTAATATTATATATATATATAAAGTTTAGTGATAAAAGTAATGGAGAGAAAGAGAAAAAGAGGAGTGAATAAATAGAAAAAGGGATAAAGTGTAGGAGTAAAACAATGAAAGAAATCAATGTAAAAAATATATGTACATGCATATAAACTATAAAGGAATATTGCGTTAAAACTTAAACCTTGGTGTCTTCTTCCGAATATTAATCATCAAGATTGTAGGGCAAAAAGACAGTATGGTCTCTGTTTCGGACGTAAAATACATGCCAAAAGGGTTAGGTCAATACAAAAGTAAATTTAGATAAAATTTAATGAAATTTAAGCCAAATTATAATTAAAAAGTGGGGGGGGGGGGTATATTACGTGGTAGGCATGTAGTTTACTTGTGTGTGTGTGTGTGTGTGTGTGTGTGTGTGTGTGTGTGTGTGTGTGTGTGTGTGTGTGTGTGTGTGTGTGTGTGTGTGTGTGTAATTTTGAAAATTTGGGTGATTGTCATAGACAAAATAATTTTCCTTCTCATGCAGTGATAAATTTATTTGCTCATATATCTAGTAGTGCGATTAGTTGAGTAAATCCGATGTTTTTTGTTCCTTTTCGTTATTCTTGATTGGTACTTTCATGACGCAAGGAAAGTGCTTCGTAATATTCGTCCGAAATTACTCATAAAATTGTATCCCACTTGGGTGATAAATCTATTTGGTTAACGAAGAAAGCTGTTTTAAGAGAAGAATTGCGTAACTTTTTTTTTTAATATCTCAAAGATGTTTCACTATATTTGTTGATTTATCAATCAAGTTTCTCCTTTTTCGAAAATAAAATGTGATGCACGAACGTGCCAAGTCCAAGTTGCGATTGCTATAAACCTGAAAATATTACCCTCCACCCACGGTTAGCAGTGTATTTTAAGTATGAAGAAAAATGCTTAAAATAGTTGTACAACAATTCCGCTGTTACTTGAGGTAAACTCTCGACGTCCTACTATCTCACCGATATTAATTACTTGTATGTTCTGGGTGGCTGCTCGGCAGAACTTGCAGATGCCGTAAATTTTATCGTCGCGTTTGGGTTCAGCGAACAAGAACCGGCTTCTTCCGAGATCACTTGGTGGTTTGAACGTTGGAACAGCAACTTATCGTACGGAAGGTTCGGTCTCTATCTCTAGAGGTTGTTAGCATTAATGTAATTAAAACTAGATGGATAAAGAGGAGACAGTTTCACCACGATTTTGAGGGCAATCATTAAAACTCCTTTATAATTTACTTAATGTTATTCATATTGCTAATCTAGGTTTCCTATTCACTGGTTATTCCTCTTTATAAACAATTTCTTTTTCCATCCTAGAAAGTCCACTTACACTCCTGGCGTTCTATCTATTTTTGCTGTACTTACTCAACATTATTCATGTAAAACTGCATAGATATCATAAATTTTAATTCGTAGAAGGAATACAAAATGAGTTTTATAAAATTTTGAATTATCCTTAGCATTTCTATAACATTTTACAGTAATAGCATATATTTTGCCAAATAAGAATATTGCGCTTCTCAGTACATTGCACAGTGGATAATTACAGAAAACTACAGTACTGTAAAAACATGACAAAAATCAAAGTCGAATGCATTTAAGTTATAAACTGGGCATTAGTAGTTTGTTGAGCCACTTTTAGCTTTAATAATATGTAGTGGTTACTCTCCTAGGCATTGAATCCACCAGACGTCGGCACAACTTGCAGTGATTTCATAATGACATATTTTAATACTGGTTTCCATAAGTCGAATCTTATTTTTTAGATGGTGTTGTTGAGAATTTTTCTGCCGATTTCTTTCCAAAGGTTCTCTATTGGATTAGCATCAGGTGAATTTCCAGGCCATGGAAGGAATGTAATATCATTTTTTGTCATTTCTTCTTTTACCTAATATTAAGGTTAATTTGTTTATACACATGTCAATTGAAAATAAATGAAAAACAGATAGCAGAATAAGAAAAATTACCTTTTTAGCTGTGTGACAGAGCGCTAATGATGCCGTAGCCGAATTGGTCAGGTGATAGGGTACACGTGCATTGAGTGACCTGGGTTCAAGCCCGTGACTACTAAATGCTATTTTGTTTATTGTATTTATTGTATTCCAGGTCATCCTGGAGTATAAACAGTAAATTTATTTTTATTTATTTATTCTGATGATGGGAAATTGTCATTTGCAGTGTGGAGAAGCTGACTGTTCAGGACTCCAGTGTACTGTTCTGCATTTATTGTACTTTGAACAAAATGAAGCCGTTCTGTGCCTTTATATGACATAGCACCTTATCATTATTGAAACAGGATGTTTTTGGATCGAAATAACACATTGTGAAAGCATTGATCCATTGGTTTTTGCAGTGAACTAATAATGGTGCATCCGACTGCAACAACTTTCGTCACTGAAAATAACTTTTCTTTATTCATCAACAGACTAGTATTTGTTGTGTTTGTGCCCAACTTAGACATTTTGTTCGGAATAGCTTAAGCAAAAAGAATCGTCTTCTACGGTCTGCAGGCTTTATTCCCATTGAAACCAGTCTTTGGCGAACATTCCTGCTGCTTGCATCAACTGAAGTACACTGTTTCCAGTCCCCGGCAAATGCTGTTGACGAAGTAGAACGATCCTTATGACATAACCTTTTTAGAATTCTGTCTTCCAAACAGAAGAAATCCTAGAACGGCCACTTCTAGCTTTCCTTTCTTATAGTTCCTTCTTCCCTAAATCGTTTCAGCAATCTGGAAATGGTAACTTCCGAACACTGTCATTTGTTAGCTATTCTAGCATCAGTAATGCCCTCATTGTGCATCATTATAACTGCTTCATGTTTTCTTGATATTAATTCAGCCATTTGAACAGGAATTAGTGCAACCCTCCATCATTAACACCTAATCTTTATTGCTGACTAACCTTAATATTTATAGCTCAAAAGTAAGGATGATGCAATATACACGTTGATGGCGTAATATGGGAAAATTGAAAATTAAATTGGAAAAATATGTTTTAGCCAAATATTGCATTTTTCTAAAATATTCTGAAATTTTATTGTAAATGAATAGCAACTCGCAATACTTTTGGCCAGAAGTGTAGGTCTTTCTTTCTTCGACTTAAATTTTAATTTTCTTCTGTTGTTAGGTCCGTTTGGTTACTTTTTAGTGACATACTTATGGAAACTAACGCACTTTAATAAATTGCTGTTCAAGAAATTGTACGGAGTTTGTATAAAACCCACGCTAAGCTGCGATATTCAAGCAGGTGAGCATTTTCCAATAGGGAAAGTTTATGACATTGATCTACGCTCTCCTTTATGCGCATGAAAAATAGTCATTGTTTCGCGTCGCTCCCTGTTGTTATAATTAACCCGGTAAGATGCATTATTTTACAGCAAAATATGTTGGATCCTCCTTCATTCTTTTTATATTAACCTCAAAAACAATTAACAAGGAGTTCAAATTACAGTTTTTATAGACGTTTTGATAATTTTTCACACAGTTTACTGTTATAGTCATTAGTTGCTTGGAGAAGCCACTACAAAGTAATATAAAAATCTGTGAAAACAGCGAATCAGTCAGGGTTGGCTGATTGATGACACCTCGGCCCGCAGATTCTGTTGTCAGCTATTTTGGTATTGATTCTCGTCACTTGCTGGCCTGGGGAACATATATAATTAATCAATTAAACCGTTCCGCCGAGAATTTTATAATAGCAGGAACATCTAAGCAATTTAAAAATGTAGGTCGTTAATAGCCCAGAACTGCGGCCAGGTAAAATCTGTTTTTATATTATACTTGCGTGTAATAACGAACTCCTCCCTCATCTTCTAAATTTACCTTCTTTTTGTACTGTGCCTTTATTAATATTTGACTTTATTACCTGTAACTAAAATAGAAACTTTTACATCGAATTCCTTTCAAACACTGCCAGGTAGTTGCTCAAAACGCACATGCGCTTTGAGTGTCATTTTTAGGTACTGCGCTGTTTATAGAACATATATATATATATATATATATATATGTTCTATAAACATATATTATATTTTTTATATTTAATAATTATATATATATATATATATATATATATATATATATAATTATTAAATATAAAAAATAGGCTGTAAGTGTAAATTGATAACAAAAATTTAATTCTGTTTTCAAGAAATGCGTTATTAGTTGTAAGGAACTTTTTCTTGCAGCCCTTGACCCTCTTCCTGCGAGAACTCGTGGCCCGCGGTCTTCAGCAAATTTTATGTTTGCCCGTTAGCCAAAAAAGGTTGGATGTCCTTTGTTTTGCAGTTTAATAGAATTTTTATGGGAATTTATTTTATTCTATAGTTGGAGTTTTTAAGAAAATCTTTTTGTTTCTGGACTGCGTCGTCCGTTGAACATGTTAAAACTTCGGGAAGTTTTGGTGTTATTTCGTTATACATGTGGTAATGGGTTTCCATTCTCCTACTGCACTTTGTGTGTGAGGCTGAAGAGAACGTGGATCATATCTTACTTGATTGTCACTACTATTTAGACTATAGACAGCCGCGTCACACTAGGATGCCGCAACAACATTCTTGGGGTTCCGTGTAATTTGGGTTTAAGTTACTTAAAGTTATTATTATTATTTTGAAATTTTTATATTTATTTCATTATAAAAAGGGTACAATATAAAGGGTACGGTACAATATCCATTGTACCGTATCTTTTTAATTTTGTGGTGATCTATAATTGATCTTTATTTAGTACCTCTATATAAAGAATAAAATTATTATATAGGTATATATTAAAATGTCGAAAACCACTGTGTTAGGTATTTCTTTTGGCCTAGGGGTGCCGTGAAAAAATTACTGGGACAGTAAGGGCGCCGTGAACCGCGAAAGGTTGAGAACCTCTGATTTAGACTATAGACAAGAACTTCAACTCATTGCAGGACTCGGCATTAGTGATAATAAATCCTTACTTGTTCAATCTCAGGTTGCATTTAATGCTCTTAATACATTTGCTACACATGTCTTCCAAAGGAGAGATGAATTTCGATCAGTTAACTCAAGATACACTGTTGTTCTTGCGACTCGTTGTACCTCAGGTGTACTGAAAAGTAACTTCTAACTACGACTTCTCACAGTGACAACTTCTATTAGATGCTAACAATGTCTTGTTATATATTAGAAAGCTACTTTCTGATTTCTTCTGCCTCTGAAGATTCTTTTATCTGATCCTTGGGAAAGCTACTCCAGTGGATTTTCCTTTTGGACTTGTATTGTCCGGTGTATTTGTTAATACTGAATCTTGCCCCATTAATAAAGTGTGATGGGATGAAATTTGGTTCATAATGTTTGGACTCTTTCCTCAAAGAAGACAGGAATGTCCGTAACGAGCTTTCTTTGTCTGCTGATCCTGATACCAGGATGGGATTTTTGGTAAGATGCCAGGCGCCGGTCACATAACATGACAACGGAATAGAGCACAAAACACTACACGCACATGAGGCTTGCTATGTGGCGCAAGCCTCACCACAAGAAGTATAAAAGCGGTTAATGGGGGGAACCCTGGGGTCCGCAACAACTACCTTTTAAATACTTAATTCCCTTCTTTCTGAAGTAATAAGTGAGAGGATTTTAATTCTATCCAGAAAATTGAACTTTGTTTTACGTAATTGGGTAACCAATAGTTTTTAAAATTGCAAATTATTGGAATCATTTGCACTGAAACTTAACTTTACACAAAATGATTAAAATTAATTGCATAATAAGAATTTGTTTTTACTGTAGTATGTTTTTTTTTTTTTTTTTTTTTTTTAATGAAAACCAAAATGTAGATAAATGCTAATTTTTGATGGAATACCAGGTTCAAAAACACTGCCCTAAAGTATAGTACGTATTACATACACCATTAAGGTACGAATATGTATTTAACACATTGGGTTGTGTAAGGAGTGCAAGCATTTTTAACTCTTGCTATGTGGAAAAAAATTTTTTTTCGGAACGAATGCTCAAGCTTAGAATGCATTGTAAATATTTGCACATTTATCTACAAAACAGAAACCAGATCTCTATTTCTGAAATGTTTAGTATTTATTTATTTGTATTCAACGTTTAGGATTTAGTTTGGATCGTTTTACTGCTATTGCTGGATAGATTCCAAAAGAACAGGATTGGAAGAAGTAAACGGAAATGAAATTTAAAAATAGTGTGAAATTATGCTGTTGAAATTATCCAAGTGAAAGCTTTTAGCATACAATGAAAAACGCCACCTGGAAACGGCTTTAGCTGTCTATGAACACAGTTCAGATGTGTATTTGAAACGGATTATCCATCCGAATATAACTAAGAACCTAGTACTGCGTTACAAAAAAAAAAAAAAAAAAAATAGACAGAAAGAGAAAAAGAAACGCTTCGTTTTCGCTTTTACTTGAAGTCGGAGTTTCGCCTTTCTCCATCTGCTGAAGCTGCCATTGGCTCAAGTCGCAAGTACAAGTAATGACCATGCAGTCATACAGAGCACTCCATTGATCACTGATGCATTCCGTGCACTTTAAAAAAAAAAAAAAAATCTCTAATGTGTGACAGGTAGTCGGGGACTTTATAATCCTTAACTTCTTTGTTCCTAGGCACAGAGAAAGAAGAACTGGATTTCCCAGCTACTTCCTTCCTTCAAGAAAGCGTCGTACTAAGAAGACTGTAAACTTTGGCGCACTTACGGAACAACGACCCTTTCAAACTTCCTTTCTCGAAGTGACGCCAAAACCAGAAATAACCGCCGATAAAGACTCGAGGTATGTAGCCTCACCGGGTGATAACACTCTTATGGCCAGTTATATACGTGCATCCGTGATTATCGGGGAAGAGGAGGATGTTTAACATCATTGCAGTGGAGTGACCAATATGGCACGCGTGTTTGCTTGCTCAGCGCTTCTCGAGTGGGTCAAAACCATCGCTTAAAAATATCTTTGAAAAGAAAAGGAAAATCAGAATGACGCACACTCAGTGTGCGTCATTCTGAGATTTTTATAATTGATCGAAACGAAAGGTTTACCAAGTACAGTTTTTCAAATTATGGATAATGAGAACAGCATATATGCGCCTGTATCTACTTTTGATATAAAAATGAACAGGTGAATGGGCATCCTTTATAGCTAATATCTCTCGGTTTTCTAGATTTTTTCCAAGTTGATACTACGATTGTTATCTTTTGCGCTCGTTTTTCACGCTTTCTATTTCTTGATTAAAGTTTGCCTTCTTTATTGGTTTTGCCATGTTTGCAGAGTTCCCAGTAGTCATTTAGCTATCTGCTGTATTTAATTCTGTTTTATTCTTTTTTTTTCCTCTCTCGTTCGGTTTCAGCTATATCAGAATCGCTTTAATATTTTTCAGCTGTTTTTTTTTTTTTTTTTTTTCTTTCATTTGTCCTTTTGTCGGATCACACTGTTATTTGTAAACCAATAAGCAGAACTTCGCCGACACCGCTGAATGAAGGACTTCTAAATTGCCATCTGGTCTCTGTTGGGAAAACAGAAAATTGCTACGTTCAAGAATTATGTTTTCTCTGTTCACACCATTCCTTAGCATTCTTTAAGGAAACTTTTTCCAATGTTCACAATTATCACGGATATTTTTTTTTCCGATTCTCAACCGTTGTGAATTTGCTGACGACCGGTGTGTAGCTGGACGTTGTTTGTGGGAAACCTTTCCTAATGGAAATAAATAACAGGATGGAGAGACAGCGGAAATCCTGAAGCTGTGAGATAAAGGCAATGCTAAACAGAATTGACTGAGCAATGCGCCAAAATCTTCATTGAGAATTGAGGACATCGATAATACATCCTTTCTCCTTCTACACATAAATACGCTTTGATAGTAATTATAACGATAACTTAAACAATTTGCAGCAAAAGTAGATTTGTCTAATCAATTACTAATTGCCCAGCGATTTGATAAAATCTCGAAACCTAAGGATAAAATATTCTGTTAAATCTCAAAACATTCGAGTGAAATACGCTTGTATCCTTCTTATAAATCTTTTCTTTCCAGAGATCTTTTTAAAAGTAAGTTTTATGCATCTTTTCGTTCTGGTTGGTACTTCTTTTTGACTATTACCATACATTTAATGAGAGTTTCTGGATTTTTCTTTTTCTCATTTTATTGCCTTTTGAATTGTTGAATTTCATAAAATATTCGAACTTGAATTAGTTTTAAGCAAATACAGTTTTACTAGGTGGTAAGTTAGATTATTCGTAAGTCAGGATAAATGTTTTTTTTTTGTTTTTTTTTTAATTTTGTCCTAGTCAGTCAGTCTTTAAATTAAAATGGCGAAATTTCTGAAGAGTTTGGCTTCTGAGCATTTCTCTGCTTGGAATAACAGTCAGATTGGAAAATTGGCTATCATGTGTACATACACTCAGTAATCACGGAATTGTGACCACCAACCTATTACCGTGTTGGGCCACCCACCATTCTCACGGAAAACAGCCGCAATTCGCCTAGGCATTGCCTCCAATAGATGTCTGAAAACCTTCGTAGGGATGCTGCCTGAAAGGTTTTCACAGTCGCTTGTCCTTACGCTTCATTTACCGTTCCAAAACATCCCACAGGTGTTCAATTGGATTGAGGTCGGGGATTTGTGTTCAGTTGGATTTGTGGAGGCCAATAAAGATGGGTGATATCTTCACTGCATTCCTCGACCCATTCGTGCACAGATAGAAGATCCCGTTTCTATCAGGGAAAAAATGCAACATTACAGGGTACATGGTTTTCTAAGAGTTGCTTGTAGAACTCACCAGTGAAACGTTTGTCCATACGCACCAGAGCCCTAGTTCTTACCAACAAAATATGCCCCATATTAAGCAACCACCTCCACCTGCCTGGATAGTGGGCACCATGTACGGTGGATCCATGGACTCGTGTTGCTTGCTCCACACACGGAGTCCGTCGATTTGTTGCGCAAGTTGTTTTCTTTAAGAAGGGAGAAAAGGCTTCTGTAGCCGAGTAATCAGGCACGAGGTTGCATAAGTACACATGATTTGAGTGTGGTCTTCCCGGAGTGTAAACAGAAAATTTATTTATTTATTTTACATGATTTTTCCCATTACTTTTTCTATCTGATAATGATTCGTTTGTGTGTGCTAGATGTAGAGATTGCAAGGACGTGAAATTATTCATTGTATTGTTAGGTGAGATTGAGTCTCTGGGGAGAAAAAATGATGTCTTGGAACAAAATCAAACTTGGGGTGTGGGGTAGGACTTGACTGAGACTCAAGTGTCTACTCTATGCCGGGCGATGCCCTCCCATGCTGGCTCTGGTACTCGATCATCCAATGCGGAATGTTCTGTTTCCGCAGGAGGCAATCTTACTGGGAGATTCATGTAAAACCGAAACCGCGAACATATCCTGCAGCAAGGCAGATTGAACAGAGCCAGATTGTGTCTGCTGGGTGCAAAAGTCGATGATGTAATAAACGAGCTATAGTGGATAATGGCACATCCTTTAGTATACTTATGAACGTGTGTGTGTTAAATGGTGTGTGATATCCATTTGGGAATTAATTACCTAAAGCTACGTTTGCCAAACTTTTTTAGTCACGGAACACTTTGTGTTACAATATATTTACGGAACACATATTCTTTTGTGGCTATTTGGTTTTTGCTGAGATATATTCTATTTTCAAAACAAAATCAAAATAAAAACAAAATATCGTTAATGCACAATTTCTGTCAGTAAAACACGTATAAAATATTATAAAAATCCATTCAAAATTAACAACTGTGTTCTACATATAAAAAGTTATATGCATACAAACGTGTCGAGTGCAATGTCATATCAATGATCTGTCAATACCCGAAAAAATAATGTTAAATTAATGTTAAAATTATACTCATACAGAAAGTGTTGTTCCCTTCAAATATCCAAAATTTTAATTTACAAAAAAAAAAAAAAAAACAACAAATAAATAAATAAATTATTAATTACGATTTTTTCACGGAACACTAATCTAAACCACAAACAAACTGATGACTTGGTGAGAAAATATAAGGTCATGCTGGAAAATTTTGCAATATCATTTGAATAAAGCGAGTGCAAAGGTTGCTATTGCTGGATTTCATAAAATTTACCTTCGGGTAGCATGTTGTAGATTATTAGAATAAATTACTTGCCAAGGTGGTTAAGGAGGAGAGTTGAATAAGTTCAAATCCGAATTGGACAGTCATTTTTTTTTTTTTTTGGCTACTTGGAAAAATGGTTTTTTCTTTGCATCATTCAGCCATTGTAGTATATATAATTTAACATTAAATTATCAACGCTCCTGGATTGTTTTTTTAAAAATCTAACACAGAATTCCAAAGTGATGAATAAGTTAAAAGCATTCATTTCATTTAAACGAAACGAATAACATTTAATGACAGGTCCATCAGAGAACTCAACTTTTAGTTAGATTGCGATTTTTTTTTTTTTTATTTAATTTAACTAAATTACATTTCAGACTTGTGTTATCGTAATGGAAGTATAACATTTCAGCGCTTAAACAAATTGGTTTCCAGACTGGACGTTCTGTTTTTTTTTTTTTTTTATTAATTTTTTTTTTTTTGGCAATAATCATTACTTGCTCGAGCCAGTAACGAAATTCTCTCATGCCTAGTAGCATTCTAAGTAATTAAGTTAAAACTCCCTCCCATACGTTTGACAGTTACAAATATCCATTCTGTTTCTTTACACCTAAAGAGCATCCCCATTAATCTTAGGGAAATGGAAGTTCAAAAATAGAAACCTTGCCGGTGAGAAATCTTGGTGCAACTCAACTAATGAGTGAAATGGCTCTTTTCTGTGTTTTGTTCTCTTTGCTCACCGTAGCGTAGAACGACAGGAAACACGTGGCGCGCGCTCAGAACAGATGTCTATCTGGAGTGTAGAACACCGCCGTTGTTCGCCACTTTACAGCCGAAACTTTCCAGTTACTGATAGGGTTGTAACTTTCTTGAGTTAACTGTTTGCTGCCACACATTCTTATTTCCAATTAACGAGAGAAACCAAATTTATTATTATCTCTCTCTCTCTTTCTGCTAATATAGTGCACATTTGTGAGGTAATCATCTAACTGTAACACAGCTTTCAAATCCGCTCTGAGGTTCTTTGTGTGATTATATTATACTGTAGCGACTACTTTCAAACCGCTGTAGAAACTATCTTCCTTTGTGGAGGACTTACTGCAGTCACTAGTTTTCACTTCAATTTTTTTTTATAAGTGCATTTCGAAGTTTTCGAGCGGGAAAAAAGGGAATGAAAATTGTCTCACGAAAGTGTTACAGTTACTTTACTTCTTTTGAAAGTAAAGCACCTAACGTTTTCAAAAGTAAACAGCAGAATTGATAAAGGATTGCAAAACAACCACTTAACTAAAACGGAAGTACTGGGAAGAAGTGCTGTAACATGCTGTAAAGTTCTGTTGTGAAAGAAGTCTCTCTCTCTCTCTCTCTCTCTCTCTCTCTCTCTCTCTCTCTCTCTCTCTCTCTTTGCGAAGAGAAAAAGTAATGGGATCTCCTCCAGCGGAAATTTCTGGAGACTGTAGGGAGGAAGAGCGATAGAAGTGTTGGCGCAGCTTGTTCCAGGCTTAAAACGTCATAGAACTAGAAGTGGGACGGTATGGATAATACTGCATATTGATTGAAAGCTAGACTACTTTTATTACCGTTCTTAGATTGTTTCAAATTCGATTTGAAAATGTGAAATTGCTCTTATAATTTAAAGTGCGTCGATTTTCCCCGTCTGTAGCTCGTTTCTGAGACTGTATATTGCAAAACTATTATGTTAGTTTTTTACATTCTTTTTTATGAAGTTAACTTTATTGCTATTTGCCTATCTTTTTTTTTTTGTGCGAATTGTTCATAAGAATGCTTAGCAATTCTTCTTTCTTCTCTGCATTCTGCTAGCATTGACATCTTTTCCAATTATTATCCACGTACAGCCCTCAGTACCGTTTCAGTTTTGAAAGTAGATCTTATAGCACCCACCTGATACCGCATTGTGTCTCAATTTTCTTTCTAGTTCTATTTAAATATTTAAGGAGCTTAATGAGTTTCATTGTTCTCTCTGACCGTTAAAGCTTTATATGCTTCGTAATGACGATACGCTAGGCTGAAAAAAAAAAAAAAAAAAAAAGAAGAAAAATGATATTTGAAGATACGTGATTTGAGCCGAAAGTATTGAGAATCGAGTTATTTCACTTCGAAATCACAAATGATTTAAAAACCCCTTTACAAAGATAACTCACCTCATGTAAATCATCTTTGTAAAGAAGTTCTTATCTCATTTATGATAGTTACATCGAGCATTCAATAAATTATCTACCTACCTATGAAGGAAATGAGATAGTGACAAAAATCTAGTTTTATTTGTCAATGTAACTCCCCTGAACTTCAATACATTTGTTCAATTTTGTTGGCGATGTGGAAATGCCAGACAAATAAAATTGTCCTATCATTGAAAGAGCACAGAAGCAGCAGACTTCAGTTCATCATCATCAGCAAAGCGACGTCCACGTACATTTTTCTTGAGGTGTCGAAGCAGGAAATAGACACTGGGGGACCTGATCCGGTCTATAAGGTGGATGGGTAAGTTCTGTAAAGCTACAGTCTCTCAAAGCAGCAGCAATAGCATGTGACCTGTGCAGTAGTGCGTTGTCCCGAAGAAGCAACACCCATTTGGAAAGTTTTCCATTGAGTTTTTCCTTTATGACATCCTTTAGGTTGTACAGTAGGGATGCATATGACTCCCCAGTGACTGTCGTCTTGTGTTCTATGTAGTGAATGTGCAAATTCTCTCAGCATTGCAAAAAATGGTGGCCATAATCTTTCCAGCTGAAAGTTGTGTCTGAAACATTTTGGGTAGGGAAGAACCCTTGTGCTTACATTTCATTGATTCTTGCTTGGTCTCAGGTTCCCAGTGATGAACCCATGTTTCATGACCCGTAACAGTTCTGGAGGTGAAAGTTTCAGGATCCCTTCCATAAAGCTTTAAATTCTCTTCCCAACACTGTACTCTGAATTTCTTCTGCACAGGGGTCAGAAATCCTGGGGCTCACCACGCACTGACCTTAGTCATCCTCAAATGTTCATGGAGGATGGTTATAACTGTTCCCTCAGATATATCTCATTCCCTAGAGATTTGGGACACATTTAAACATGTCCATTCAGCACTAGGGTTTCCACAGCTTGGCAGATTTCTGGAGTGGTCGCTGTCACAGGCCTTACTGTGACAGCGACCACTCTACCTCACTTGAATTGTTTTGACCAGAATTTCACCTGATATTCTGAAGGTGCACTGTTGCCATACACAGCCACCATCCTTTCATGAATGGCCTTTGGCCTATTCCTTCCCTGGTGAAAAACTTGATGACTCAACGCTGCTTCAATTTCAGCAAATGCATAATTTGATACAGGTGTCTTCCTTCTTTTCTGTTACAGCAGCAGCACAACCTAAAAACATCGTGGGATCAAAATTAGTATGATTCAAGTTGGAATATGTAGGAACATGATGAATCATTGAAATGTAACTGTGGGAAATACCTTAGGTAGATAATTTATTGAATATCTCTCGTATTTCGATAATTAGGCTATAATTATTTAAGTGCTGACTTCGAAATTTAATAATTGAATGTTTCTCAACGTTAGGACTAGCACTCTCTCAGTTTTAGTCATAACTCTTCCTATAAGCCTTATATATATATATATATATATATATATATATATTGTTTGCATTGAATTTTGTTGTAGTGTAATTTTAATTTATTTCAGTTTTATGGCTCTCGGACGGTTATTTTCATAGTGTGGAAATGCTTCGTGCAAATGTAACCGCTCCAACAAATCCACAAAATTAATGTATTATGAATCTAGTAATTCGGCTTTTTTTTTTTAAACCAATACTTTTACATATTGTACTGATTCAATACGTTCCTAGTTATATTAGTAGTTGGAAATGATTCATTGGGCCGAACTAGACCCTTTTCAATCCGTTAGGGTTCTGATGCTTATAGCCTATTAGAACCATTCTTCATGCAGTTTGCAGATAGTATGCTGTATGGGCTACTTACTCAGGCAGTGCAATTCCTGATGCATCTTATGTACAAATACCTGCAGCTTTGTTCCATGATTGTACTGGACTGTTGTTTCCGCCATGGCGGTACGTCATTTGGTTCGTGTAATTCTGGCATTTTCCTTTGTTTCTTCAGATATCAACTCTTGGTGTTCATCCACAGTTCCTGTGCTCGCTAGTGGTTTGTTGCTTATCTCCATTTAGTTTAGGAGGGAGGCACTGTCCAAACATTTTGTGAATGTATTTAAAGATACAGATTCGTTAGCTTATCTAATTAACAGTTCTAAGATAAGTACCTTCAAAGTACTGTACTTCTTTTAGAACTTGTCACACCGAGGTCAGCCTTTCTGTCATTGTTGGAAGGATTTCGCCTGGTAAGGCATGGGCCTGCTTCACTGACTTTCTGGGGGTCGCCTTCTCTATCGTCCCCATACCTCTGTCTTTCCCCACTGCCTCCATTCCCCCCCCACTCTGTCTAACTCACAGTGTACACCCCACACAATTTATCAATTAATAACGTCCAAATTTAAACCGCGCTTACATAAACCTCTTTCGGCCTTTTATATTCTAGCGTTACCCCCCCCCCCCCCTTTTTCTCTCATATAGGCCCTTGTCACTGAAATTTTCGGAAACTAGGTGGCAGGGCCTGCCAGAGTACAAAATAAATCTACTGGGTACCTGACCTGCCTCCCACGAGCCAAGTGCGGTAACGGTGGGGCCCAACGGCTAAATAGTCAGAATAACAACGGTTTTTAAATCTCTCTGGCCTTCACAGAGTTCTGTGCTACACAAAGTACACAACGCGGAGATGGGGGAAACCCCTGGTGCCGTCAGACAACTAACACTTGTTGGAAGAATGTCTGAAATTCTTTTTTTCAGAACACTGTAAGTATCACTTGCGATGTTTGCAATGTTATCACTTGCAATCTTCAGGACATCATTAAATCTCTTTGCTTTCAGCTTCATTTTCATATCTCTCAAACAAGTCTCAGCGAGAAAGATCCGAAAAGTACAGGGGTGGGGATCGTAGGTATTTGGCTCTTGCCCAGAAATAGTTATTCATATGGCAGTGTGAACGATCCTTGTGCTCATTTGATTTGTCATTGTACAGCACCTTTCCTCAGAACGCCATGCCTGTTTTTTAAAAGGTAGTCTACGGGATATTACTTGGAGGGACTTAAAATAACATTGACAAAAGCTAAATGAGAAAGGGTTATTGCTAATACAGTATATTTAAACATTCAGTCTACCGGCAGAAACTAATATTAATTTTGTTTCGCTGAAAAAGGGGCTCGCAAGAAAATTGTTGTTGAATGTCGGAAGCACTCCCTAATATCCATTTTTTTTTTTAATTTAAGTGATGTTATGAGTTAGATGTTATTGTAAACTACAAATCCTCCATAACTTAAGTCAGAACAAGCTCCACTTTGGTGCATTGTACGTTGAAATTTTATATCAAAATCGAAATTTCACAAAGGAAAAAAAACAGCAATGTATGTGTTAAAAAAAAAAAATAGCTGTGCAGTATACTTTAAATGTAACAGTTGTCCGTATGTTATACTTATTCATTAATTTAAAAAAAATGCAAATGATTTGCAGAAACTACTGTTAATTTATATTATGGTTATGAAGCTATCTGTGCTTCTGTTTTTAATATAATTTTTCCCGTTCGCAATTATATTCTTTGCGTTATGTACAGAACACGCCCCTGAACATCGTTCCATAGTAGGCCAAAATTCCAAAAGCCTTTTGTTGATGTATGTAATAAGATGGCATTTTGATTTGGGCCTTTACTTTTTAGATAGTTTTCCTTTTAGTGCCTTTTTTGAAAAGACGAATGAATTTCAGGACCCCATCAGAACTGCCATCAACCTGTAACGTGTATTTTATTGTGATCTTACATCGATTTTTTTTTTTTTTTTTTTTTTTAAGAGTTGTCGTAGAAAGAAAGTCCATAGTCAATGTTGCAACATTCCCTGGGGGCAGTGTGACATTGAAACGCAGGCACGGCGTCCTCTTTATAGTCAAGTGTTCAGAAGTACTTTTGTAGAAAACAAAGATTATAGTTGGTCTGTGATATTGCTATATTTCTTCTACCATAACAGTAGCCATTCGCATGCAATGACGATCGGCGATTTTCTCTTTCTAATTTAAAGGGGGGACGGTCTTTTGTGTTGTTTTCGTCCATGTTGCTCGATGGCGCTTGAGGAGAAATTCTAGTTCGTACTATATTCTGTAATTTATTGATCATGCGCCTTCTTTATTTTTGCGGGATACATTTCTTTGTTCAGGCATCTTGAAAGAGCATAAATAAATTATAAGTCTGTTTTATCTTTAGCATATGCATCGGTCTTCCTTCTTTATTCTGTACTTTATTTTGCAGCGTGAAGTTGAAATCTAGTGGCGTGGCTACTTTGGTAACAAAATAGCTGAGCATTCGAGCTCGCAATGTCCCGCACGAATTGCATGCTTGTCAATTGTAGGTTTTCGTGGCATAGTCTTTATTCGTATCTTACATTAGGAACCGTTCGGAGATTTTATTATTTTCGGTAAGCACACACAAAGTTAAACTTGCCTTAAAAATATAATAAAATTTTCAAATGCATTTAGATGATTAGATTTTATTTTTATATTGCGTGCCTGTGCCTTTAGAAAAGATTTTTTTTAGCTTATGTAAGCTAAAGTTTGTTTCAAATGCGTGCACTTCTAGGATAAACACGCAAAAAAATATTTAAAGGGTAAAGAAGTAATAAATAAGAACTGAATTTTGGGGTTTTTGTCCCTTTTTTATTATTATTATTTTTGAAGGAGTTGTGCAATTCAGATGTTTTCCAAAAAGATGGTGTGCTTACTTTTTTTTTTTTTGCGTACTATATTTACAAACAAATAGAACACAATAATAAAATGTTTAAAAAAAAAATACGCTGAGAACAAGAAATCGGTGTTTAAACATTGACAATTTCAGTTTTTCATTGATAAAAAAATAACATAACAACCAAAAAGAACACAACAAAAATAAAATACAATACAATTAAAATCAAAGAAAATAAACGCCGATATAAAAGTTAACCACAATAATACTGTACTTCGGTTAACTCTGCATTAATTTTTATATCAGGGCGTTTCTCAATCTTTGTATAAGTGGGCCTCAAGAAATTTCTAGAAGTTAAGGTACACTGCATACCTATACTTTTAGAAATTTCTCCCTGCGCACCTATAAATTATATAGGCCTACCCTGTTTGTTTCATTTATTGTTTAAGAAGTTTCGTAATTCAAGTATTTTAAAAGATAGTGTGTGTGTCCTTACGTGTTTATGTCCTTATATTTTAAGAATTACACTGATTTAAAACATTTTAAACTAATCTTGATACATTTGGGAGGTACTTTAAATTTCTTCACTCTCCGACAGTTAGGAGATGCTGTTTTATACCGAGAACAAAAAAAGGAAAATAAGCACAAGGAGCGTGGATTATCCGAAATAATTAAGAAAATCGTAAACAGCATCACTTTGAACTGCCAATTTTTTTTTTTTTTTACCTTTTCTGTAATGCTGTCCATCAATGATAATATTGATATCTTTGAAAGATTGAAGAATGGTGCTAATCGTTATCTGCTTATTGACTGAAAGGAATAAAGAAATCACCAATTTCAGACGAAAGTAGAAATTTTATTTTTATTTATTTATTATTTCTTAATGGGGTTAAATTAATGTGGTTTTAGTGGTTTATCTCTGATTTGTTAAGCTAATACACAACTATTAGACAACTTACGAGTGTACTCGTAAATAAAAGCTAATAGTAATTCATGAAAAGCTGTTTGAAATTATTCGTAAAAACTTTTGAAAACGCTAGAATTATGGGATGATACTTTTCGTATTTGCCAAAGAACTTCCCCGTACGTGCGTGTGGTGTGTGTATTTTTTCAGATGCGTGTACGGTCACATAAAAACTGCATTAAAAATAATAAAAAGGAACACTACGGAGCATTCGCTCAAGTGGATCAGCTGTGCGCGATAGTCGCGAGGCTGATGGTGAAGAAATGAGGATTTACCATTGTCAGCACTGGAAACATCCATCACCGTCACTACAAAAATAATTCAATTCCTTCGACATTGCAGGGGTTGGCGACTGTCGTTTGAGAGCAGAATGTTGGGATCCTCTGTCGAGTATACATTTTGGGTCATACATTATGGCCCAAAATGGATATATTATCCACAGTCTTGAGCTGAAAATTTCATATTCATTCTAGCTGTAAAAATAGTTCTTTCGGCTGAACAAAAGCAGCGGGGGAAACTTGAATCCCACCATGGAACAAAAGCTCATAGCAGACGATGCGTAAAATGAAGGGGGACGTATCATTGCATAACAGTTGCCAATTATAATATCTTAAACACGACTAGATTTGATTGTATTCGTGTTATTTCAAGTTATAAGTGGAATGCAGTTCCTATATCAGCCAAACAACAAATCCATTAGGGCTGAGATATATAGAGGAAGCGGATCCTAATAAAATGAACTAAAACTTTTCGTGAGGCTAGCTATTAAAATAGCATTATAAAGATTTATCTTGTGCTATCGTCCAAAATCTTTATTGTTTCTTTATAGCTTTTTTGCTCCAATCCTCTTGGCGTTTATTTAGAAATGTAGTTTTTAAAAATAAAAATGTTGCATGCTCTTCACTTAAAATCGCTGAGTTGTCAAAACCTGCCTCCCATTTTTAAGCATGTAAACCGTGACTGCAAAAAAAAATTGTTTTAAATCAGATATGAAAAGCGTAATAATTACTGTTACTGCTTTCCTATATGCACATCAGTCTCTTATCCCCAACATTTAATCAGTATTTGAGTCATTACGTTCGTTTCATTATCCAAATCGCATGCTAATATTAATCTAAGTGTGCCTAAAATCTCATTATCCTCAATTTGCTAGCTGTTTCATTTTCGAGTTCGAAATCATGTTTAATAACTCGTACCTAAATCTGCCCTATCTGGTGCATTGGTGAAAATGCAGTCATGCGCACAATTAAGCCAGCTTCATTGATGCTGCCGGTTCCCATGATGCTTCATATTCTGCATAATTGGAGTGCTTGGCACGAGCTGTTACCACATCGATGTACAGTATTTTATTTGAGTACATATTCATTCAATCTAATTAATACGTTTTATATTATATTATATATATTAGTCACGTTCGAAAAATGAAAAGGTAGTTTATGAGTCATCATAACTAACCGTAATCCTCAGTAACTTTTGTGTTTATAGTCAAACCAAATTTACAGAACATCTAAGGTGGGAGAGAACGTATGATATTCTTATTTCGATCCGCCACATTGAAACATAATTGTAAAAATATCCATTAATCATAGTGTGTCAAAAAATGGAATGTTGGCTCTATTAGTTTTACCCAGAATTTCTTGTTTTTATTAATGACAAAACAGGTAGTGCAGAACTAGAAAAAGAAAGCACCATTTTGAGGCAGTGGAAAGACAGTAGCTGTGTTTATTTGATAATTGCTTTAAGTAGTAATTGGCTTACTTTTGTAGTAAGGCTTGTTTGAGATTTGCCTGTCAGCTAGCTAATTACTGTCAATAGAAATATATTATTTTTATTTTTTTTTTTTTTTGTAATGTGGGCGTACTTTTACGATTTTATGCATTTCTAATTTAATTTTGATGAACGAAAAAATGATGAAGTGGAAATAAGTAAACAAAGAACAGTTTAATAACTTGATTATTTCGGTTGTGGTTTTAATATATGTCATTATTAAAAACATTGGCACGCTTTTGGCATTCTGTCAACTGCCGAGATTGCGTCTCCGCATGCACCGATCCTCCGCCTAAACACACATATCTAAAGATAGATAGAGAGAGAGAAAAATGTGTTTTGCCAACTGAACTGGTTGTATTAAAATTCATTTAGCTGATGCTTTAATATTATTTACGCTGTAATTCTGTTTAATTACTCATTAAGATATTGCTCATGTAATTACTGATGTAATCATTGTTGTTAGTAAATAACAACGGTTTGTGATGGGTGTAATATATATAGAGAAAGAGAAAAACAAAGGTAATATCAGTTTGTCATACACGACTATGTCGATTTCTGAATTGCGCTATATCTCTCCCCCCCCCCACTTCCTTTGCGTCTAGAAAATCCTGTTTTACAGTTTATTTCCGTCTAATCTGTTAGCCTGAAAAGACTTCTATTAGTAGGTAAAACTTTTCCGGTGAAATTGTGGAATTGCAAACCTTCCTTTGGTTAATAAATTATCTCCCTCCCTCTTCTCCAAAGGATGCATGACATTTTACCTGCTTTCTCGATCTACACGCAGCATCTGCAACTAAAATCACTTGTTTGAAAAGTTGTTGTTTGTTTGTTATTTGGTTTTTAGGAGCATTAGCAACTAAGGCCATATTGCTCCGGGGTGTGCGGTGGTCATTCCCTGACCTTTCCGCATCCTCCGTATTTGGTGGTCACGGGTCCGAACCCCGGTCTAATCAAGAGGCGAGTGCTACGCACTGCTGCTCCTGCCCACCAGGCTACGGAGGCGCGTTTGAAAAGAGGAAAACTTAAAATATCTATGTTTCAAAACATCGTTAGACCAAAGGTAGACTTTATTTTAGTTGATTATTTTTTACAGTTATTGATATTAACAATAGCAACAATTTGTAGTTGGTATAGTGTATATAAGTGAACAGAGAGAGGGAGAGAAAGAACAAAAGGTAATAGATATGTATGCAATATATGACCAGTGATCTACATTCATTTATTAATTCTAAATTACACTATACCTCCCCCCCCCCTCAAGAAATCCTGTTTTACGGAACTGTGCAGAAAGGAGTGATGCGTAGACGCGGGTAAATTGCCCAGAGGTACAATTTCAGAAATCGCGTGAATGTGGGTATAAAATGTCATCCTGAATCTTAACCTCTGTGTGTATACAAGACTTTTCATGTCTTGTATACACACTAATAAAATCAATCTGATTTCGATCGGCAGAAAGTGGCAGCCATTCGAGGCGCATTTTGCAGGTCAATCCAGGTATTAACAGGGTTCGTTCATCAACAAACCTGCAGACTGATGTGGGGAACTGCGGGAGAAGGCTCTGCCATTTCGGAAGAATATTGATGCACAAACACTTGAAGACCCATCCTCCAGCAATAGGCAATGCTGTATACAAAAACGCAAGTTATCACAAATGTTCAAACGCTCAAACAGAGGTGGTATCCCACAATTCCGTGCAGTACGTTAACATTGAACTGTATCCTTCGGAAATGGGCTTTCCTGAAAATGTGTCGGTTCTCAACTGGCCAAAAATTTGCTGATTCCCCCCACACACATCACTTAGCAATACATCAAAAAAAAAAAAAGATTGTCGGTGTGAGGATGGCTAGTACAACAATGCAAAGTACAACCGCAGAACTCCATCCGATGCATTAAATTTGCGCTAAATATCAGCTTCTGTTCCCTAATATACCCTGCATACCTGGACGTTACCAGTTTGCTGCTTTCCGACCTTGTTTTGTACTATCAGCCCATTTTAGTGATAAAGCTTCATCACCAGTTGGGCTGCGAATTTTGAATGTTTATATGAGCAAGTTTGTTGTTGTTGCATTCCTCTCCTTCTCCTTGCTTTGGACTTGAAGGAAGCTTCTACTACCTACCCAATTGTGGGCATGTAAATTACTCTTGAAATTTTGAGAGTTACCCGTAACCAATGTACTTGCAAAAACTGGATGAGAAGTTTCACTTCATTCTCTTTTGGTTTACTCTTGAGGGAAGGTAGAAAGGGAAGGAGAAGTAGGATATACTCTGACTTCTACGAACCCATGTTGAATATTATTAGAATTTGATCAGTCTTTCTTTTTTTTTTTTTTTTAATACTGTGCTGTACATGGAAATAGTGAATGGTTAAGCTTTCGTGGGCTGAGACGGCCCTTATGCAGGCGAAATAATCGATGAGATGGAATTTAAGTGGTGAATTTGGGGATCTGCGGGAATAAATATGCTACCGGCTGCCTGTCGTCTTGGAGATAGGTAGGCAGGAGGTATTCCTGTAGAGTCTATAAAAGTTTGATCGACTTGAAGAATCATTACGGTGGCCGTAAAATTGTACTTACACTCTCATCTGCTATAAAACTTACTATCTACTATCTCTTAAGTTTAGTTTCTTGAGAGGGGGATCTTGTCGTGGGGACGCACTTGACCACACAGCCAACAGCGTTAGAGGTGTCGACGAACAGTCTCGAACCCTTCGTATCTAATCTTTGTTTCATAGTTGTGGAGGCTGCAGTAATATCCCTTTTCTGGATTTCACTTCCTCCACTTGACAGTAGCGATAAGAATTATCTTAAAATTTACGACATATATCTTCTCAGGTGCTTTAGTAAGGAAGTTCGTGGCTTGCTTTTTATTTTATTTTATTTTTTTGAGAGTCGTTTATATAGAACGATCATATTTAGGTCATTTCCGTTGCTCAAGTATAGAATATAACATGTGATCACCGATGTTAAAAGAGATTTCCTTAGCCACAACGAAAGTAATATTACATGTTGCCCAATATTCTCTGTCCACAGTTTGTCTCTGCCGGAAACGAGTTCACTCATACTTCGTGCGTCAGATAGGAAATGTTTTGCGCATGTGCTAATAAAAATAGCACATGTAGAGACTCAGGATTTCTCTAGGTTGCGAGGTCTCCAGTCGAGGCGTGTTCGAAGGAGGATTGATAAGTTCGTAGCCTAACCATGAACGAAAATAGCAGTAACAATAATTGACATTTTTACCCCATAAGCTTCTGTAATAGCAATATGCTGTTTGTTTTTTGTTTTTTTTTCTCTTCTTCTTTTGTAAAGCCATCTTTCGTCATTGCCACTATGTTTACAGAAGGCTACCTTTTGGCTCTCAACCAAAGTTCATTAACAGCACCGCACCAGTGATATCATTATCGCTTTTAAATTTGCAGCATGGTTCTTAATAAAGAAGTCAGAGGGTGTTAAATCTGAAGGGGCACAGGAAACAAATTTTTAGCTACAGTTTTTTTTTCTTTTATTTATAATGAAATGACGGGTAATTAACATACAGTACAGTAAAAGCTTTGTTGTCCGGCTTGCATGGATGTTAGGGAGTCCGGGTTATCCAAGTTTTCCAGTTATCAGCCTAGGGAAAAACAACCTATCAAAGGTCCCATAGGAAAAACCAATAACAACAATAAAGCTAAACTTTTGAGTATGTGCCAATGTAAACCACGTGTTAACAAACAAAAAGTATGTATAAGACAATTGAAACAAGTGAAATTTAATCTTACTTAAAAAAAATGTTTTGCTTAGTAATAATTACAATTTTTTTTGCAATTTCTAAAACGAGCCAAGATCTGCAGGCCTCATTTTAGGAAGGATGTAAAGCTGCTGGAAAGGGTGCAGAGAAGGGCAAGGCGTTTGGTGAAGTGAACGAAAGGGTAGTCTTACAAAGATACAAAGGCTTTATTTCTGCAGATTGCAGCGTCTGGAGACTAGGCAAGGTGATCCGATTGAGGTGTTTAAGGCTTTGAATGGATTCAGCAAACTCAATGCCGATAGCATTTTTCCTCTTGATCAGATTACACCTGAGGGCTTATAAATTCAAATTAAGGAATAATGGTTGCAAGACAGATGTGCGGGGGTTTGCCTTTAGCCAGCGGGTGGTTCATTGTTGGAACAAATTTCCATCTGTCGTCGTTGGGGCAGTGGGTAGTTCGAATAAATTCAAAGAAGAGCTAGAGAAATTATTGGAGGGGATGGACAGGTGATGTGAGTTTTTTTTTTTTTTTTGCTAATGCTTTAAAGCTTGCTTTATTGCATCGTATGGCACTACTGCTTCTACTAATAATTATGGCGAAAGAGCTGTGTCAATTGTTACAGACCTTCTCTCGATCTTCTTCTTAGCTGTGCAGGCCGTAATGTTCAGTTGTACTTGATTTACCTTGTTGTTTCTTTTACATTCGATGCCTTTAATACTTTGCTTCTTCAGGATTTTTATGCAGTCACTGGCATTATATTAGCTTTTTAAGTAACTCTCTTGTAAAAAGAAAATTACATTAATCTTCAGATCAGTTTTGCATTTAAAATCATTTCTGCTGCATATCTCAAGAAAGGTATGCATCTGCCCTGCCCCTATTGTTCTCTTCTTTGATAACCTTCCCTGTTTCCACTTGGCTTTCCTATCGTTGCTTATGAAGATGGTTTGAAAGTCTAATCGATTTTTCATCCAGATTGAAGAAGCCACTCTGAAAACCGCCAAAAGATTATCTTCGTTTTAATATTCTATGCGAATATTTATCTACCTTTGGGATTTTTGCTATATCCATATCCTGTCTACTAGACGACTGATTGCCTTTCCTTTATCTCCTCTTGAAAATGTTTCCTTTTTAGGTTTCAGTTCGTATTGATGTTTTTCTTGATTCTGTATTTCAATTTAGACATCAAATTATTGAAATCGGAGTTTCGAGTGCTTTCTGAATCCTTAAACAGAATTTTATTTGTATTTATGACAAGAGAATAATTCTGGTCATAAATTTATAAAGTTCTTTCTGTTACCTATGTTTGAGTCTATTATTGGATATCCCACTGCTGCATACGCTAAATTAAAATTTTAGTTTTTCTGTGGAGTTAAAATTTTTTAAATGGACAAACCTCATAGCCATGTTGTGTCTACTACTTTGTTAGGTGTTAGTCCCTCTTCCTCCACAGCATTTGAAATACTGATTCATTTAAAGGGATCAATACTGTCAAAAAAAAAAAAAAAAGAAAAGAAAAA
This sequence comes from Mastigoproctus giganteus, assembly GCF_048544385.1. Lineage (NCBI taxonomy): Eukaryota > Metazoa > Arthropoda > Arachnida > Uropygi > Thelyphonidae > Mastigoproctus > Mastigoproctus giganteus. Next base: position 164,244,780 of record NC_143582.1, on the reverse strand, counting down.
AAGTTTTTGTACCTCAGCCAAATTAATGGAAAAAATGCTGCGCAGGATCTCCCCCCCCCCACTTCCCTTTTGTTGGAAATCCAAAGGCATATTAGGTTTTGGTTTTCTGGGTTCTTTTCTTTAAATCATAATTATAACACGCGTAGAAAATTTATAGAGCAACCAGCACGACATATAGCCGACTGCCATTATATAATAACTTATCTGTTCTCTTGGTTTTTGACGGCCTTGTACAGAAATTGTAATTATATATCACTTTATATAAAGTGATATATAATTAAAATTCCTTTTCAAAAAAATACGCAGTTAATAGCCAAATATATTTGCACATTAAATAAAATTCATAAATGAAATAACATTTAAATTTTGTGTTACTGTAGCTCTAATATCACCATTTATCATTATTCAATTTAAGTTAACACTGTAAACCTGTAAAAGTTGAAAATACTTGGGGATCCAAAAAAAGATTAGTGGGCCTCCAGTTTTACTGCCTACTTGCCTGCCTTAGATAGATTTCTTTCCTAGCAATGTTTTTAGCTTATACAATTTTTTGACAATTTTCGGCATATTCAGATTGCTAATTGGATCAGAGAAGTTCATAAAATTCAAAATACAAGAACGTGGGCATGTTTAGCGGTCACGTGAGATCGAATCACGATCAAATCAAACGCTGTGCTACTGGCCCCTTTTTGATCACTCGGAATAGTAAAATGAAAAGCTTGTATGGTCCATTTTACTATGCATAGTGGTCAAACCCGGGTACAGTAGTATACGCGTTTGAGTTGACTGTAGTTCAATCTCACGTGATTGCTAAACACTGAAATATTCTTGCAATCTCTGTTTTATGAACTACTCTGACTCAGTTTGGCCACCCCGGACTATAAGATGAAATTTTTTCAAATAAACAGTTGAAAAGAGTTCTTTGCCGATTATCCTGTCTCGCAGTGTCCTAGTTCATGTATTCTTTTTTGTAGCATTATCGTTAATATTGTTTATTATTATATTATGTTATTTTGCACAGAAACTCTGTTTAACTCGGTTTTAATAATACTATTGTCTCTATATAATACCATTTCTCTTGATTGCTAACAAGTAACCTAATATTTGCTTAACACCTAACTATAAAGTCTGCTATGAACAGAACGAAGTCTTGATTCAGCTAGGTTTATCCCCGATTTGCTTGACTAAAAAAAAAAAAACTCCAACAGATGCGACAGTCTTTGTATCTCCTTAATGGACCTGTATAGGCAGTTGAACTTTCGTGTATGTTCCCCAGCAGTACTCATATGGTGTAAAGTGTGGGCTCTGTAATTGATGTAATGATAAGCGAGTTTGATTTTCACATACAGATGCTCAATAAGGTGTTTTTAACGTAATCCTTAAGTATAATGTGATAGGTGTTCTTGAGCTCATTCGCATATTCAGTTATATGCCTGCCCATGTCACTACATTGGTGCAATACAGCCTTTGTTGCCCTGTGTCGATAACAACAAAAACAACCATGTGATTACAGGTCACGACAAGAGTTGGATCACAGGAAACATCTCTAATGCTAGCGATGTGACTTTAGAAACTTGCTTCTCAAGAACCAATTACAATCCGATTTACTCGTGGTCTCTTATGCATCCCACATGTTTTGTTTCTGTTTACGTAGCTCATTATGCGGGACTTTTTTTTTTTTTTTTGATCCAGTGATTGTTATCCTTACTTGTCACGCTGCCATCTAAGGTTGTCATCCGTACTTTGGAGAGCATGGCAGTCATCCGTGCTGTGAACAGGAGAGCAGAGCTTAAGCCGTCAGCTTAGAGCAGGCAGCTGACTCTGAGTTCTGGCCGATTGATGGGACGTCATCAAATGCATATGATACAGGAACTGACATTTGCTTGTTTTTGTTTTTGTTTTTTGTTTTTGATATAAAAACAAAATTGTATTTATTTTTTGGAAAAAAAAATAAAAATTTAAAAAAATTATTTATTTATTTATTATTTTTTTTTATGTGTGATGGTAACAGCAGTAGTTACCTAATATGCAATATTCTGGAGTTCCAGCATTATTATTTTCACACGATTGAAGAGTGATAATTCAATTGATAAATTGTTCGTTTATTTTGGGAAAATAATATTAATATTTACAATGGACAGTGGAACTTTCAGACTGAACTTTTAGATTCACATTTATTTAGTAAGATAATACCGATTGAATCTGTACTATTTGCTGTGAATAAATATAAAGCTATAGTACAGCTAAAATATAATTTATTTCATGTGACTTTAGTTCCAATTACATCCTCAGTCGAAGTTGAGAAATACTCCCTCTCGGAAGGGAAGGAAATATTGGGTGTCTAGTTTTTTTTTTGTTTTTTTTTCCCCCTCCCGAAATCGGGGTTTTTTCCATTTGTGAAACAGGGGAATTGACCTAGAAAATACATAATTTCTTAAATAACTTTTAACATTTTCCCCTTATTTATTTATTTAGTCATATTTTCATATTCTACCTAAATGTAAAATTCCTGGCCATGTCGCCGTGATGAGTATTATTGTTTCTAGTACTGTGTACCTTGCGTAGCAGCAAAAAAGATAATTTATTTATTTTAATTTACAAACACACAACCCAATGTAACTTAGATATCGTAAGTATTTTAAACAACCAATAGCAACTAACTTTGATACTTTATGCAACAAGAGTTTAAATCATTACTTTCTTTTCCTGTCTGCTCTTGTATCTGACCTTTTTTGGGATTTATTTCTGGCTTGTTCTGTTTTCTTGTGTGCTCTTCTGCGTAGATCTTTGCTATTTTATTATGGTAAGTCGATATCTTCTGTTGCTTTGTTCATGTGGCTAATGTATTGCCTTTTCGTATTTATAGTTTTTGGCTAATGTATGCAAAGTCATTTACGTCATTACTGCCTATATGTCCTTGGAGCTTCCTTTCACCTATTTTACGGTTTTAGATTTAATATCCTTTTGATATTCTTATATTGCAGGTATAAAGCTGTTTTGCGAAGTTATGTACCAGTATGTATGAGCACTTATGGATGACATGACAATAGAAATAGCTATGAGAATTGACTCTCTGTGCGTCAATAGAGATAAACCTAGTGGACTGAAGAACGTCTTTTTTTTTCTATTCGCTACAAATGAATTCTTATCTCTACTGCCTGCTTTTGATGTGTTTTAACTTCCTGCTGAGGACTGCTCTCTCTCTCCCTTTCCCCCCATCTATTGAGAGCAAATTCATTATATTCGTTTGAACAGCTGTTAGGTTATAATTTTTGAAAGGGAAATCTTTTATTTGTAACACAGTACCAAGGTAATTTGTAAATGGTAATTTGTTTTAATATCGCCTTCAAACAGCGATATTTGCTGACCTGTTCATAGGGGTAAATACAGGTGTGTATGTGTGTGTTTCATGTCCGCAAAAGTTTGTTTTGACGGGTTTGCATTTATTCGGGATGAAAAATTCGTAATACTTGTAAGGGACGGAATCGTACATCTCTTTTTGAAGTCCATTGTTTGTATTTTCCTAATGTGACCAGATCCTTAGTATTCCAATGCGGGACATCGATTTTACAACACCCCCCCCCCTAAAAAAACAATATACACATATATATATATATATTTTTATTTTTTATTTAAAAATATTCACATACAAAATATAAATTAAATAAATATATTAAATAAATAAATAAATATACTTCTTTGAATTAAAGTTTTAAAATAAAAATCGCATTTCTTAAAAAAACAAAACAAATATATTATTATTATTAGCTACATGGTGCAAGAAAGCCTGACGTTTATGCTGCATCAGCCAAACAAAAAAAAATTCTGAATTACCCTGAGAGAGAGAGAGAACACGAGTCAGAATTAGAAAGGAATCACTAAGAAAGAGAAGAATGATGATAACCAGCTTAGGACCCTGGGTGTGCTAAGCCCATACTCACCAGATATGAGAGCTGCTGGGGTTAATATAGCCTATATATATATATATTTTTTTTTTTTTTTTTTTCACATATGTTTGTTTTATTTCACAGAAATACCTACATTATATAGGTTTTCTGTGAAATAATAATAAAAATACATACTTCAATAATAAAAACAATAGAAATTAAATACAGTAATTAATTAAATATATTTTCCCGCAGAGTTAATTCTTCGTTATTTGCTGTTTATTCGTAAAATTCTTCACAAGTATTAGCAAAATTTCACTTTACTTGTAGTATTGCTGTCAGCGTTTCTACGGTCCGTTGTGTTTTTTCTGACGTGCACAACTTATTTACTGCCGAAGGAACTCTTTCCGTTGTTCCATTGGTTCCCGGCAAATATAAACCCAATTACTCTTTTCAAATGCCTGCATGGTATGTCCCTTGTGTCAAAACGTTTAAATATTTCGACCCACCTCATATCTGTTGACATCCTTTCGTCATTTCATTCTTTTATTTTTGAATCATCATCATACTTTTTTAAATATGATATCTCGTCAAAAAGCCCACTTTCTTCTTCATCCGCATCAATTAACTTCATTTTATCGTACGTTGAAATTCTACACATTGCCAATTAACACAATTTTTAAGAATGATCCATCTAAAACAATATTTCGAAAATGTGTTAAGCGGAGTTCTAAATATTGGATACAGTACCGATAAAAACTGTTCACATTATAAATGAAGTTTTTTTTTTTTTTTTTTGGAGCAACTATTTTCTTCTAAATTTGTTAACTGATTGTTTACAATGAGTGTAGATATTGCATATCCATTCTTTCTTTTAATTTGAATCGTTTATCTCTTCAAAAATTTCCATAATTATATTTTTATCGCGTTCAATATTTTTAATTGCATTGTGTTCAATTTTGGGTTTTTTGGTGAAACCAAATTATTCTTTTAATTCATCTGTAAATCTACAATATCGTTTCTGCGACATGGCGGGTAAATCTTAAATTACTAATTTTTTTTATTATTATTTCGAATTTAGATTTAGCATTACTTTCGTTTTAAAAATACAAATAAACATAATGCAATTAATGCATACGCATTTGTTTTTGTTGTCCAAAGTTACAATTATCATGCGAAAACTGCATTCAATAAACAATTAATCTAACCACAACCTTCAATTGCAAATGCCAGATGACTGTTTATGTGGTCAGCCAGCACAATCTATGAGACAAAAGATGTCTTAAGGATGCAGAATAAAATAAAAAATGCAAAATCATGATTCATGATAAAAGTATGGAGGCTACATGTCCACAATCCGGAACAGTTTGCAATGCTGGGCAAACGACTTAAATCCAGGACATCTGGCCACTTTATATTTTCCCCTTCCCGTTAGTCAAAAAAGCCTTAAGAATATTCCTTCAGTGTTAGCACACTTTATGAGAGATCAAGACTATATCACTAAAGCTTCGTAAAGTAGTGTCATTTAATGGTGTTTTAATTATTAATTTATAGAATAGACACTACACCAAAATAATATTATTACAAGGTCAACTGGCGAGTGAATTGAAAGCAGTAGTTAACACCTTAAGTGTAGTTTATGTAAAATTAAAATGCTTCATGTCACATACGGAACATTAAGATGTTTAACATTGAACGGGAAACTTTTCTTGCAGAAATGTGGAGCTTAAAGAATGAATATCCTTGAATAGCCGATTACACTTGGCGCGCTGATAACTTAAAGAGTGAACTTTCTGCAAAAGAAAAAAAAATCAGTTTTGGCCGAAGTCTTTCGAGATTATTCTTTTGACCGCACTATAGTAGTCCCATAATTAATGAATTTACTAATTACGATTGGGTTATTATTTATTATCAACATCATGATGTACTATAGTAGTTTCATATTTGACAGTATAAAGCTGTTCCTTTGTTTCAGAGATTTGTTTGTAACAGTAAGGAAAAAGAACTCCACTGCTACTGAAACTATCGATCATGAACATGTTTCAGCGACCATCATCTTGTTTTGGTTCGCCTGTGTGAATTCGGCGAATCCTCAAGACATTTGTAAGCACTTCATCATCTTTAATAACTGGAAAGTGACTTTCTATCGATCCGCCTTTTAGTGTCAGTGGTTGCATTCTCGTGGCGTCATCAGGAACGCAGCTGAAAATTTAAAAGTCTGAACTCTGACTTGCAGCTTGAAGGGATTTGTCTTCAGCAGTGCTTGAAATTTGCTTAACCCTCTACGAAGTAATTATGAAGTCTAAAGTTTTAAACATCAGAGTGCTTAATTATGAATAATCAGAATGTTACGAAGTCATTTCCGTTTTAATAGATATGTGCATAATTCATCACGGTATACATGATGAGAACTCTGCAGTTCGAATTATAATCCTTGTATTCTATTTTAACGATTGGCACATATTGCAAAACGTACATTGTTGATTTGTAGTGGTTGCTTTATTAATTAAATTTTTCTTCTTGTAACAATTCGAAAATTGTAGATCTCTTAAAGTACCATTTATAACTTACACAATATAATAGCGTAGCTTAATTTAATTAATTTAATTAATTTAATTTTTCTTCTTGTAATTAATGTTTTTAAATTAAGCATAGTGATGATTCGTTTGTTGTTATTGTGACGAATTGTGGCAGTCTTAGTCAACTGGGCTGCTTGAAGTGTTCTTATAGAGAGATATGAGCTGTTGATACTTCTTCTGGGAAGTAGACGGTAGACTGTTAAGTATAAGTTAGTATTAAAGTGACCAGACTTCCCGAATTTGACATGTAACCTCCATACTTAATGGCAAACATAATGCAAATCATTTGCATTATGTTTTCGGGAACCATTGGTACAACGGAAAGAGTTTTTTTTTTTTTCGGTAGTAAATAAGTTGTGGACGTCAGCAAAATCATAGCTGACCGTAGAAACACTGAAAGCAATACTATAAGTTAAGTTCTATTTTGCTAAATATTAAGGAAAATTCACTGAACGAAAAAATATATTTAATTTCTCTTGTTTTCATTGTTAAAAGAAGTATGCATGTATTATTATTATTATTTCACAGAAAAAACCTAACCTTTTTTCACTAAACAAAAATGAAAATCGATTAAAAATATGATCCCTCTAATTGTTTTTCTTTTCCTTCAAATTACAATTATTTTTCTCAGTTCACATCCTTCACCCAACCTTCTGTTCATTATGCATTATGTAGCGTAACACGAGGGGTTACGCTACATAATGAATGTAGCGCCATATACTGAATTTCAGCCTTTCTGTGGAAAAAAAAAAAAAAATATATATATATATATATATATACGCTATATTTGTTTTTTGTTTTTAAGAAGTTTGATATTAGACTAAGGCGCATTTAGGGCTAGAGCCTCAAGCTGTGAACAAATTTAGACTATGTATATAAAGTGCTTAGCATCATAATACACAGCCATTTCTGAATAAACAGAAAATTTTTAAGGTGGCATCGTTTTAGGTTATATCTCATATTGTGAATACCTTCACAACGAGTTGCCATGATATTGCACTACTTCGAATAAGTAACGCTTCACCTAAGGAGAAGACTAGTGTTACTTATTCTCAGATAGGTACCACCACCCAGACAGCACTGTTTCAGGGCTATTTGGCCCTTCGTCAGTGAGTGGGTAGGTACCCAAGTGATGCAATGATGGCAAAAACAGTTTAGTTACTGTTTTTGCCATCATTGCATCACTTGGGTACCTACCCACTCACTGACGAAGGGCCAAATAGCCCTGAAACAGTGCTGTCTGGGTGGTGGTACCTATCTGAGAATAAGTAACACTAGTCTTCTCCTTAGGTGAAGCGTTACTTATTCGAAGTAGTGCAATATCATGGCAACTCGTTGTGAAGGTATTCACAATATGAGATATAACCTAAAACGATGCCACCTTAAAAATTTTCTGTTTATTCAGAAATGGCTGTGTATTATGATGCTAAGCACTTTATATACATAGTCGAAGTTTGATATTTTATTTTATAAGTTTAGTTCAAAGAAATCAGTGTATTTAATTTATATTTTGTATGTGAATATTTTTTTATATATAAAAAAATTTTAAAAAATTGTGTATATTGTTTCTAGAGGGTTAAAAATCACCTCTCCCCCCTAGATGTTCTACATTGGAATGCTAAGGATCGCCACTTTAAATTAAAGTCATCTTTTAGTCCCAGCGGTAGCACAGTGGTTATAATTATTGTCCTCCCTACTTCGGGTGGAAAATGTTCGGGTTCGAATCCTGTAAAATGATGTGAGGAATTTTTATGGGCTTTTTGATAACGCAGCGTGGCACAGTGAAGGCGGTCCCAGGCAATACACACACACGATTTAATCCTCTTTGTAAAGATTAAATGAGTTTTTGATTCTTTTAATATCAAGTTTTGATTGCGCTGTTTTTAGAATTTGGCCGTGACGTTTCGGTCGAAGGTTGCGTATATTCTGTGGTCAGTTTTCTTGTTTGGGGAAGAATGAAATCCAACATCTCTCAGTGGCGGACCAACTGACTTGGCCACAGTGTTGGAAAAACAGTCCATAAATGTTTCTTTGATCCTGACGGGAAGTATATCCAGCTACTTCCAATGACAGGATTCGAAACTAAGGCTTTCATGCGGGCCATGAGCGATCGGTGTCGCTATCTACTGCACTGACTGCGAACAATTGCAGTGCATTTCATATAAGGCATATTCTTCCTTTTTATCATCTCTCTTTTGTACCAGTATACTCATAGTAGTTTCACCACTTGTCAATCATTTGAAAATGTCTGGGTTCGAATCCCACCGGAAATTGAAGGAACTCTAAAAATCTTTTCAAGCGAGGTTGTAATTGGCCAATCTCAAGTAGAGAGAACGGGATTTTCCTCCTTAGCTATTTAAGATTTTTTTTTTCAGTCTCCACGGCATTAAAATTGTCCCGTGAACACAGACAGGATAAACTGGCTCGTTCGCTCGGCAGTATTACCTTTATTCTTAATATATCACAACTTTATATATTTTACTTTCATTTTATTAAAACGAAATATCACTTTGGAGCTCCCAGTTATAGTGCATGAGTAATAGAATGAAATTAATTATAACAATAGCAGAAACGGTAATACAGTACAGTTTATTCATCAAAAAATTTGTTTACAATAAATAAACTTGTTAAGAAAATTAAATTTCTTAACAATAAGTTATAATTCAACAAATAAAACAGTTTTCCAAACATTTGTTATTAAATAAAAAAGGGGGGGGGGATCAAATTCTTACACATAATACATTTCATACTGTAAACAGACAGTACTATTTATATGTAAAGCAACTCTAATCTACTGAATCATTAATACGAATATAATCACATCACCATCAAAATGAATATAATAATAATAAATTAATTAGGAACTTAGGATAAAAACGGAAAGTCTAATTAAACTATACTACTAAATGCACCGAGGGACAGTACAAGGACATTAATGGTAATCCTCGTGGGTAGTACAGCTGATGTAACCACCGTCCTCCCCACGGCCTGGTGGAAAAGACCCGAGTTCGAATCCCGTCAACGATACAAGGAATTTTTATGGGCCTTTTTGACAATGTGGCTGAGATAGTCGGTCTCAAGCGAGTGTTTGTGTTTGTTTGTCCCCATTATTACATATGCCTCCGGAGCTTGGGTACATAGAGTGCCAATTAAAACTATACAAAAGTATCTGTCTCAGGCACAGAGATTTGTATTATTAGCCATCACTAGAGCATGTCGAACAGTCTCAACTGAGGCCTTGCAGGTTGTTTCAGGGAGAATCCCTGTCCAGTATGTTGTTCTTCTGTCAGGATTAATGTATTTTACAAAAAGGAATATCAGGAGAACATATTTTGAAATAAGTTCTTGTCCCATTGCTGATAAAACTTATAATAAATCTGATGTTAAGCCAGAGAAAGTAAGAATACAACAGGAAATTATTAAAAAATGGCAGTTGCAATGGGATAACTCAGATAAAGGACGTCAAACGTATCCTTTTTTGCCAATAGTTACTATAGTGAATAAAAAGAAGATGTGGCTGCAATTTGGGTTGCATGCCACATTTTTGATAACTGGACACGGGTTGGCCCTGAGACTATACCATTTTGGGCTTAGAGATGATGACTTATGCAGCTGTGGACAACCAGAGACCTCAGAACATATAATGTTATACTGTCCGAATTACATGCAATATAGGTTGGAACTGAGTTTGTCTGTGGGGATCCTAGAGAGAGAGAGGCCCTCCATGTCATGTTTGAAGACAGAAGAATGTTCTCATACTTTAATAAATATGTAGAAAAGGTCTTCAAAAAGAGATATATGCTGGATAGTAGAAGCCTGCCTCCACGCGGAAGGGATGGTAACTCTCCTCATTAAAATCTAAGAAATAAAAAAGATGGATTTTTCTTGGGAGAGGCTGAGTGGCTTAATTTTGCGTTTGAATTATATTTTGTGTTATGTTATAACGTTACTTAAATTTTTAATGTTATTGAATTCTAAAAGACTCTGACACATTTCCTTTCAAGAGAAGGCCATTGATGGGCTTAGGCCCAGGGAATGGTTCCCTTGAAAGAGGTTTAAAATGGGGGTCTCAAGCGAGTGTACCATGATTTTTTCTCTCGGAAACTCGGGTTTCTCATCCAGCGAACAACAAATCGACCACAGAACACAATTTACAGATATATTATATACGGAGAAATACGGCTTAAGTTGTTGGTGTGCCTAAACCCTACGACAACCAACCAACCATTCATGGTAATCAAGGATTTTCTGTAAGTTTTAAAATAAATCTAAATTGAAATTGTTTTCAGTTGATGAACGTCTGTTCCTAGGATTGTATTTCATAATATCACTGTTGGATGGATGGATTTGGAAAGACTGTTCATGTCTGTTTGGCCTAGGATGGAAAAGAAAAATGACCAGTTGCAGTAGTTCCGGAGAATTTTATAATTCCTAGAAAAATTTTATGTCTCGAAACACTTGATGTCAGAAGAACATCAAGTGTTTTGAGACTAAGGTATACACAGTGTTTGATAGTAATGTAAGTGGTAGAACAGAGGATTCCTGGAGGAGAGGTATCTCAGGAAGTCACGCGTGATAGCCTCGAGTGAATCTTCCAATAAGGATTCCAAACAGCAGAGGCATAGTCGATGCCTCTTGATGAATCCAATAATTTTAAAAGATTTACTGATGCCATTGAAGATATGGTTGTCAAATCGGCGGTTGCTATGGAAGATGACTTCTAACACGATAATTTGATCACTCTTTTGACTACAAGATGATCCATTTTAGTAGGAATAGTCGAAATTATTACATGTTCTGGAAGTTTCAAAAGAGATAGAGAAAGATTGCACTTAAGATGAATTTAGAGAGAGCCGTGCAGTGGGCATCAGACAAGCGAGCCCGTCTCGTTATCCGATGCCGACTGCATGAGTTTGTTCAGAGCTTACTTGTTCTCCTTTAATCTGATCAGATGGTTTAGAAATGGATGACTAGAGTATGATGTCATCAGCAAACATGGCAGTTTGATTTTAGGAACCTGAGGCTGTTTGAGGAAGGTCATTGATGAAGAAGTTAAATAGGAGGAATCCCGGGGAATACCTCGCAGAAAAATTGTGAATGAGCATTGTTGACTGTTAAGTTGGTGATTAAGCATAAAAGAGTTTCCTCAATTCCATAACTCTTCAGTTCTAATAAGAATCTTGTGTGGAAACTTATCAAACTTATTTTTATATTAGTAAAAACAACATACACTAATTGACCTTTGTGAACACAGTTACAAAATATAGAGTAAGTTTAGTGCAGACGGATCTACCTTTGAGGAACCCAGGTTCTTCTTGTTGTTGGGCTATGAAATATTTAGGGCGGTTAGATAAATGCCTTTAAACTATAATATCAAAAATCCTTGTATGCTGTTTCGGAGGAAAATCGGTCTGTAGTTGTTTTTCAAGTCCTTTGATCCTTTTTTTTTTTTTTAATGTAGTCCGTACGTTGACATTTTTGAAGTGAACAGGATAGATGCCATCTTGTAAAGAAAGGTCGAATAGCCGTAGTAGATATTGTTGCAGATGTCTGCGTGCGTTTTTTTTTTTTTTTTTTTTTTCAGAAGGAAACAGGAATCGATCAGGGCTCGCAGGATAGTCGTTATTCAGTTTGTTGGAGGTAAGCTCTATATCTTCATAACACAGGAGAATGCAGTTAACGATGGCATCTTTGACCTTTGTTCTCTTTTGTAAGATTCAATTTCTTGGATCTTACAGAAGAGAGAATGCTGTGAGTTATTATTTTGAGAGGTAGCAAAGAATTCAGAGAAGGCATCAACAATCAGTTTCGGTTCGGAAACTGATGTATTTTGTTCAATTTCAAATAGTGGATTTGTTGGCAGCAGTTATAATTGTATTTTATGAAATTCCAGAATTGGTTTGATATCATTATTGGTGATTAAGCTATTTTGAATATAATTTATATAACTATGATTAGCAGATTGGATAAGATTTTTAACTTCTCTCCTAAAACGCTGATAGTTCACAAAGTGTGCTTGACCGCCAGATTCATTGAATCATTTCCTAAAAAATTCCTTTTATTTCATCTTAATTTGACCTCCTGGTTATACTAGTGAGGAAATTTGTAGATACTAGAGATAGGAATACAATAGTTGATGATAGAATAGTTTCAGGTAAAGCATAAGTTAATGGCCCAGGTTGTTAGGCGCTCTCAGTTTTCACGGATGAAATTTTTAAGATTGCAGTTAGCCTTCTTGAAGTTGTATTTAGGTTAATAAATAAATGATCAGTTGCAATATTTTATAGAAGAATCAACCTCAGAAATAAGAGGGATGTGATCAAACTAGAGAAGTGGAGTGTCTTGTTGTGTAATAATACTGGAGGAAGCAAACAAGAGCTCCAGGCAGGACTGTGATTTCGAGGAAAGACTTCAATAGTTTTCAACGTCAAAGTTGCTCATTACAATTAAAATGCGGTCGAAATGGGTTGAATCTAGATGCCGATCTGAGTTTGGCTTGTTGCGCATTTGAATCGCCTGCAGGATCGTATATCTGGAAATATGGTATTGCGCAATCAATGAAGGTAATGGATACTGGTTGAGGTAAGTGGAGGAGGAAAATATACAAAATAGAAGAGCGCCAGGGTAACTCTCAATTGAAAGAATGCAGCGAAGAACCTCATGATCATTAAATATTAAAAACAAAACAGATGTGATTCTCTTAGAAGAATTTGGACAACTCCGCCCCTACGGAATTCTCTATTCCTCCTACAGATATTCAATTTAGATGCTGTAATCTCCGAATCATAAACGCCTGAGTAGAGCCAAGTTTAATCAAAAGATAAATGTAGAACTTATCATCCCTCGATTTTGAGAGTGAGAAAAAAAAAGAGTGGGAGAAATTTTCTCTTCATGAGTAGTGGTAGGTCTCTCATCGAACAGTTTTAACTAAAAACTCCTTGAGGCCACGATATGGGATCCAACACAGTCTGATGGGTGGATGACGGACAAGTAATGATAAAGGAAGAATGGGATGGGAAATGGGTTTTTACTGGACGAACATCAATAGATATTTTATACTCAAAAGCAAAAAATAAAAAGGTTTTTGATGTTATCGGTGGATACTGTGGTACTAGAGGCAGTGGTAGCAACTACATGAGCGATTATGCTTGACCTAGGAGATTGGAGAATGTGACTCACAATCTTTACTTGACTTCATCATTAAGTGATGATGAGATAATACGTACGTGCGGGCTGTCAACAGCTAAAGTGATGGAATTCTGAAGGTCGTTGAAAACATATTTTGAAGTGACTTTTGAAGATTTGGGGGGAAGGGAGATGTGCTGCTTTGCATATTTCGGTTGAATTATCCTCACAGTTTTTCCGAGGTTATCTCCTGTTTAAACTGCCAAAAAACGTTTGAACTCGCTTTGTTGATAGCGTCCTTTCCATTTTTGGAATAAGTGTGATCATTCAAATGAATGATCGTTTGCAGAAACGAAAAATCTTATTTTTGGCTTTCGATTTTTCATATTTTCTTTTTATTAGTATATTCTGTATTCCAATTTAATTACAGCTGGCTCTATTTTGTAAAGAATAAATTAAATAAATAAAATAATGCCGAAAGTTACAGTCCTAAAAGACTTCTAGTTATCCAAAAGCTTATATAAAATAAATAGAGCACAGACTTTCTTGTAGTAACATTTTCTATGGATGAAGGCCTTGAATTCTTATATTTTCATATCATTTAAAATCTCATCATTTTTATTTGGTTCATGTACTAGTTCTATGTAATGCTAGTTTCATTTTTTTTTTTTTTTTTTTTTTCAATATGTAGCAAACATCACTGTTTGCTACATATTACTTGCGTAACTGAAAAAAATCCACTAATATGACCATGTCGTTAGCTGAAAGTCAGCAGAACCCTTTTGATTTTTTTATTAAGCTGATCTAAGTGCATACCCCCACTTCCACCGTACCCAGCTTAATTTCTTTATCCTCTCTTCATTTTTTCTTTAAATCATTTGCTGCTGATGTCCATTAGATTTTTATTTCTGTGGCTTTGTCAATTCCTTCTCATTTTCTGTTTCTGTCGAAGCAATAGGCTGCCAATTATAATTGGCATCTTAGTGCCTCGACGGAAACAAAAATTATTACTATTTTTTTTCCCTTTCTATTATTATTTCATTTGTCAGGCAATATTTCCTATTAAGCACAAGACGGTTATTGTGTGTAGGTCAGTGACCCTTGCTGTAGCGAAATTTTTCTAATATTCTTTAAAAGCTCTTAATTTAGGGCAAACAACAACAACAAAAAAAGTGTATGAAATAGCGTTTTGTTGTACCAATTACTGAGGAAATGGTGGGGGGGGGGGGAAAGAAAAGAATGGCTCTTCACTTTATTTCCAAGAAGTTATGACGTTATGTTTGCACTTTATTTTTATATTTAGTTCGTACCAGCCGTTTGCAAATTTAAATATTAATCAAGAGGAAGATTAACTTGCCGAAGGCTTTTTTTTTTTATTATTATATGCAGAAAAACATAAGGGGAACTTTTGTAAAAATGATGGAAAGTAGTTTTAATCACAACGAAAGTAAAGTCTCGCATATGATTCTACAACTTTCATTTTTATTCGTTTGACTGCATAGCAAATTTAACCTGAAAACTTCACGGCAGAGAAAAGAAAAAGCACGGGTCACTTAGTTTTCCTGCCCTGCACCGGTCCGTAACCCGAGAATGACCGTATTCTATTAAAGTAGAATACGGTCATGGCACGGCTTTTATGAGACATTGCTTAGCTGCAGTAAATGTACTACAAGAAATTATCAGTTTGTTTGTGGCATCAGCAGTTTTGTGAACTTAAGGGTTCTGCTCGAATCCCTTTCTTTTTTTTTCCTTTCCTGTTGTTTAAAAACTTTCAGAATTTGCAGATTTCCAGACATCTTTATGACTGTTATTAAGGCTGTCTGATATCCCGGGTGAAGTGTTAGATTATTATTTATTTGTTCATATTTTATTTCTCCAGTTTAAAACTTTCATTGAAAAAGAAAGCGTGTGTTGGTATCTAATAGCTCTTATGTTGTTAGAAAATTCCATCACATAAACTAAATCGCTTATCTTAAGTACATCTTACTAGGAATAGCTAGAGAGGGTGTGTGCGCTGTAGAAGTAAACTCAGCATGCTTGTCTCTAAAGAAATCGATATTCATAGTCTTTGTAGGAACATTCTCCGTGCAAATTCAAATTCGGAGTAGTGTTTCGATTGTTCCAGGCGTTTTCAACACTGATATCTCATCAGAATTTAAATGACCTTACATACGTGTGATGTTATCGATTCGTTAGGCCTGGTGAAATAAAAATAATAATAATAATAAAAAACGATTTCTTTCGGAACAAAAATTAATGCAATGCGAAGTAGACCAGCTTGCCCATTTTCATTAATGTTCTCCGAAAATAGGTTTTCGAGTGCGCATTTCCCCCTTCCTTTTGTAATTCATTTCAAATTTTATTCGTTTTGGAAAACGTTTAACTGTTTTTAGCTGCACTGAGGCGATGCCACTATCTCAGGAACCTTTCGAGAAGATTGCGAACAGCTCGGTTAACAACAAAGAACAAAATACTGATGATATTGTTTGGTAGCGAAGTTCTAAGGAAGATAAGTCACGTACTCATTTCCTAGGATCAAAACATTCAAGGTCTAATGAAGAGTTTTGCGACCCGAGGACATACACATGCTTTGTTTTTCAAAATGTATAGGTGAAGGATCGTGAGAGTTACATACTAAGACCTTCATGGTGATTTGACTTGCCTGAATTGCAGTTAAGTGAATTTACAATGAATGTTGCACCTCACAGTTAATGGAATGAAGCTTTGGAGGAAATAGATTGCCTATCAACAAAACATCTGGAAGTCACATTTAAGTTCATCAACTGTCTGTTTTAATACTAGAAATAACTGACAGATGGCGGTGCTTAAATTATTACTAAAATGTATAAAATTGACAAAAAATTTATAGAAGAAAAATTCTTTATTTATAATCTTTATTTCACCATATTTACCCCAAGCTCATTGGTGGAAAATGATATTTTGGAATTGCGATTATGAGAATTTGGAACTGAAAGTATGGTATCAGTTACATTATGTAGCACGTTTTCTAAAAGGTACTGTTTAATTTTTTATGAATTAGGACATGCTGATTGAGAATGTGATCTTAGTTTTTGCATAGCATCAATGATTTGCCCAGAAATGGAAGAAAGAGTAAAAATGCAGTAATGCTATATCGAGTTTCTTAACAGTTAATAATATACAGAATACAGTATATTATTAATACACTGTTCGACAAAATTAACAGAACAAAACCCTCGTGAGTAGCACAGTTCTTCCCATACCGGGTGGAAAAGACCCGAGTTCGAGTCCCGGTGATGTTGTGAGGAATTTTTATTGGCTTTTTTCACAGCGTGGCTAAGTTAGTCGGTCTCAGGTGAAGGTAGCATGGTTTTTCGTCCAGCAAACAGAAACTCGACCTCAGAACACACGCAATTTACAGACATCATATACGGAGCAATATGACCTTAGTCGCTGATGCTCCTACAACAACAGAACAATCTTTTTCATGAATATTTTATTATGAACAGTGTCGACGAAGGCGAATATTTGATATAATAAGCATCCGGCATGTAAATTTCGAGTATCCAATAAAAATCGATCTACCACAGTACAGAACCACACATTATGCAAATTATTCATGCCTGTAAAAACACGGGTTGCGACTACATCACTTCGTTCCCGTTTTTTTTTTTTTTTTTTGGCTTGCTTAGGGAAACAGCCATATCTCCAGCACTCAGGATGGGAAGTCATCGTCGTTTAGATGATTCTCTGAGATGGCGAGCCGTTGGACGACTTGAAGCAGGACAGTCGCAGGCGGAGGTGGCACGTTGGCTTAATGTGTCACGCAGGTGTCGAAGCAGTTTCAAGAGACAGGGATCATTACAAGAGGAGCTGGCCAAGGTCGCCCTATGGCTGCGTCAACTGGAACAGACCGCTATCTGGCTCTAACAGCAACACGGAACCCTACGATGTCCCTGCGATATTACAGGAAAGACAAACAGTGAACGAAACCATTGCGTCTATGTGACCTATACAATGGTAATTCTTCAGCGTGGCCGACAGTAAACAGATTGTTACAAGTCAATAAAACCATACTTGTATATGGAAAATTAAAATAAAAAAAGTAGTGTACGGATATGTTCCGTATGCATGTATGGTTTTGTTAACTTGCAGAATTGGCGCTGTTGGCCACACTGAAACATTTCAGTACGAGTTCAACAAAGCACAACTGTTTCGTTCACCGTTTATTTCCTGTAGTGCCGCTTCTCGCTACTCTCGAAACACATTCCTCTTTCACTTCATGTTAAAGTGACTTTATCGCCGTACTTTTTATTATTTATACGCCAGGAGATTAGCTCCGTAACGACTCGCTCTAAGTGGAAAAATGCCGCTTGTCTGTATTTTGCCAACTAACCGAATTCTCCTATAGAAGAGGACTGATGGAATACTGTGGGATGTTTTTTTTTCGAACGTGCTATAATTCGATAGCAAACTGGATTTTTGCAGTAGCAAGTGAAGTTAGATAGCAAACATACCTTACAAACTCAAAGACGGGACTCTTACTAAGAGTATACTTTAGAGCAGGGGTGGGCAACTTTTTTCGTCAGCGGGCCGAATGAAGTTTTCGTATCATGATGCGGGCCGAATGAAATTTTCGCATAATGATGCGGGCCGGAATAGATTGAACGATTTAATAAAAAAAAATCAGAACCTAAAAAATGTTATATTACTTGAATTACCAAATTATTAATGTATTTTTAAAAAAAATATCTGAATGTCCAATTATCATTGAAAATGCGGCATTCGGCATCAAATTTTTTTTTAATTGGCTCATTTTATGGGCTATAAATTATATTAAATTAAAAATTGTAATACCGTAATTAGAAAAGGCATAAAACATAAAATATCTCGCACCAGTATTATTTTTTTCAATAAGAAGTCAAACCCAAAGGAACTTCGTTCGATCGATGCTACAATAATAATTAGGAAATAACTCTTTGACGCTGCGTAGAATCACTTGGTTACTGTTGTACTGGCCACGATTCCCGATTGAACCGAATTAAGCCGAACGTTTACAGCGAGTGTAGTCAGGTATGGATTTTCCATATTTATGCATTTACCGAGGGGGCCGGATTCAACATCGTCGCGGGCCGATGTGGCCCCCGGGCCGGCTGTTGCCCACCCCTGCTTTAGAGCGATATTCCCATTGTGTACTTCGAAAAATCCAGGAATTTATTAAAAGTGACAATAACAGTAAAGTAAATCAGCTGAGCTCGCCTTTCATTTCAGAAAAAGAAAATGAAGCCACGAGATTTACGAAATGAAACATCATATGCAACGACCTATGAAAATATTCCTTTAGCCATTGGGTAATACTGCATTGGAGAAATACAGATAGTAAATAGGCCTTGTGTGCTAGAGACTATTAACGTCATAAACTCGTAGGTCACCTTAGCCTAGTTTGCAAACAATACCTTAACCCGGAAGAGAACAGCTACCTGTGGCATTTTCTTAGGTTCGGCGTAGAAATCCGCCTTCCCTGAACTGAATTGATATTAATTCGTGGAATGAATAACTAACATATTCGGAATACTATTTGATGGGTCATCGTCTTTCCATTGTATTTAATCTTATGCCCATTGCGTCGCGCACTCTTTGCTCAAGTGATGCTTCTGACAGTTCCTTTAAACGCATTTTGATTCTTATCTGTATTTAGTACTTCATTTCTGAACATTACCACTTTTAGGGGGAAAAAAAAAAATCTGTTTCGAAATCACTTTTTATTTTGTTTTATTTATTTTTTTCCCCTGCTTTCTTTAATGGATTCATAGCCGCCTGTCTTGTGCTTGTTTTTATTCATTGAGTCGTAATATGTTCCCTCTTGTATGATGGTTTCAATGTCTAGACCTCTCCAAATTATCCTTGAGATGTGTCGTTATTACAGAAGACTTACAATAACAAAAAAAAAAAAAAAAAGAAATGTTCTACTTTGTCTGGTGGGGGAACACAAACAAACTTGGAAACAAAAGAGTGAATGGAAAGCTAGGTAGCTTGTTCTTCCTGTTGACAGTGATATTATTCCGAGGCGTGCTGCACGCTCGGCGTTATAGGAACGCGACAGGCTTGTCATTGTCTTGCGTTTTTTCTTCTTTATACCTCTCCCAGCCATAACACGACATGTCTGCTGGAGGCCATTAGTCATCCGCCCTATTGGCAGCTCATGTTGGAAGTTGGGAAAGGGGGAAACGAAGTCACCGTTTTCTTCAAGATTTTCTTCTTTTCTGCCAGTCATTTTGCGGGTGAACGGTTCCCGCACGTGACATCGGACAGCGGGAATAAAGAATGTATACCATAGGTCATTTGGTCATTCTGTAAGTCATTTTCTGGCTTCAGCTTTAAGACAATATCTGGATAATCGACATATGGTCTTCAAAAGGGGGAGATGTCTTTGTTCGTATGGCAACATCCTGACGTCCTTCCTTTGTTCTGTACGTCTGACATTTTTTACTTCGACAAACAGCTCAGACATTGACTTGAGCAGTAGCATTTCTCATTGGTGAAGATTACTGCGGTTAATTGAGTGTACAAACAGTCTCCTAAGTGAACTTGCTGTTTCTAATTATATTACGTTGGTTAACGCATTAAAGGTGACCAGGCCCAAGTCTCTTTGTAATGTATTATCACGTTTATTGAGTTAACGCGAGAGGAGTTTTGTACCTTGAACTTTACCGTATTACGTTTATTAGGTTCACGTGCGAACAGTGTCGTATTACGTTTACTGAATTAACTACGAATGGATGTGGCCTTCCAAACTGCTCTTCTGTTCGCAAACTTTATTGCGTTACTGCTGACGTAACTGGTGGTATGCTCCATAGTTTTGCTCGCAATTATAACAGAAAACAGTACCAGGTGGACTGTTTGGAAAGTGAGATAACAGATGTTCTTGGGAATCTATTGCATTCTCGAATTGTGAACTGTGTGAGGATGACTATTCCAAATGGAGTAGTGTTCCCAGATATCTGAATTTAGCATGTCAAATGGGCTAAGACCACGAAGTTCATCAGCATCCTCCAGCTGCATGCGGTCCAAGTGTTACTGTGTCCAATAAACAAGTTGATGGGTACTTTTGTCCGTGACAATAGGGGCGACCCCAGGTAGGGGCTCTTTCCCCATCTTTATTAACAAAATAATATGAAGGAAGTGGAGCATAGAAGGAAGTGAAGACATCAAAATATGACTGGGGCTTGGCGAAAACTGTAGTCTAGTTGTATTCAAAATTACGCTGAATTTGGAGAACCAGTATATGATACGAAGAAACCTTGTGAACTGCAAAACAGGTTGGCTTAGGTAATGTTGAGTTACTTGAATCGTACTGTGAAAAATTGATTACCGAAGAACTCTTGAACTTGAAAAACCAAAAGATCAAAACGAGGTTGAAGAAATGCTACTGATGTCTCTTTCGGAGAAAGATGAAGACGCGCAAAAGAGCGTGTCTTCATCATTAATAGGGACATGAAATTAACAGGGACATAAAAAGCATAGGAATATTACCTCTTGTGCAAACATAAGAAGAGTGCATTGTTATTAATAGGATTCATATTTTAAATTACTGTACCTCAATCACCTACGACAGAAATTTCCTTGCCCTTGACCGGCTAAAAGTGTTCAGCGTGGTTATAAGCCTAATGAGCGCGATGGTTCCATTTTAAATAAATGAACGATCCTCGAAGGTTCAGTCTTCCCTTATTATGTTGTTTAAGGCGGTTGTCATAACGTCATTTATGCAAATTGGCAAGTCGGCTTCGTTCCCTATTACTGTATTACACTGTATATAACAGTATATCCTGTTATAGTTAAAATTCAGTATTAATTTTTTAAGGAACGATTAATAATCGATTATAAAATCTACAAACATAAAGCTGAAGGGGGGGGGAAGCGGACGAATCCGATCCGATGTTATCAAAACTATACATAATATTATCATATTCTCTCTTCTTGTTTTCGATTTCATAATTGACTAATTTGCATATAGACGATTATAATAATGCCATAATCTGTTATTTCGATTACGCCCATCATTAGGTGACTGTCGTGCTATATGCTTTGTGTTTCATTCGAATTCGACAAGAAACACTGAAATGCACTATTTTAATCCTTCTTGCACAATTACAATATTCAAAAAATATATATAACAATAGGTTAACTATTAAAATAAGTGAAGTACAAAATAGAAAAAAAAAAAAAAAAAAAAACTAGCAATCGCAACGTTTCGGCTGTTATGGCACAAGCTTTGCCACAAACGAGGACAACATCTGAAATCACTGTTGTCTATGAAAGGAATACCTACCTTTTTATTAGCTTGCTTTGAAAATCTGGGATTGAAATCCAAATTAGGCATTTAACTTCGTTTCTTTGGTTCACCTTGCTTCTGATTCCTTCATGAAGTGAACAGTGTTACGTCCATTAAATACTGATTATATGATAAAGGCGGTGGCATAAGAATCGAAATAGTATGGTATTGTGCTAGTTCTGTCTTAAGAGTTAGCCTAGTGTTAACTTTTTAAAATATTGTAATTGTGCAAGGTTCGGTGTTACTTATTGAATTTGAACTTTCGTTACTGGCGTGATGTCGTATAAATCTTATACAAGTATAAGATTTATACGGAATTTCGGAATAATCATTAACCGCATTAAGCACTTGAGATCGATCCACGATCAACTCAAACGTATGTGCTACTGCACTCGTGCGCTGACCACTCGCCTACGTCATTCCTAAGTTAATAAGAATATGAGAATCACTATAGTAAGGTGGGAAAAAATATATGGCTCAAGGCCATTTAATAGAACTGTCCATTCTATACAGTCTATAGTGACACTGCGAAGTGAGGGAGAGGGAAGCCTATTGTTTTGCTCATTATTATAGTGCCAGCGTTGATTCGAGAAAGACCGTGAACTTGTCATTACAGAAGAGGGACTACAACTGAATTGCTAAAGATATTTGACAAGTAACAGAAGCTGCTGGAGCCTACAATTAATACTGGAAAAAAATTGCAGCGAAAAGGACAATAAAAGATAGTAATTTAGGTAAAATTAAGTAGTGAATAGAACACGGAGAAAGTAGATTAGATTATTCGGAGAGATTGCCTGATGAACTCCCAGAGTAGAAGGATTGCTATTGGAATTGTTTTCCTTTCATGAACAGTTAAATTTCTTAAATTACTTTCTTCATATAAACCTGCTCCCTTCTTAGTGTATTATTTACTTAGTAACATTCTTTTCATTTTGGCATTCCTGTAATTTATTTTGTACTAAGGAGCGGCCTCCTGTTGCCTTCGATCTTTAACTCCACTCCAGATCGCCTTTTCAACAACCGCCGTCCATTATTACAGAGCTATCTTCCATTACCTTTCATGTAGCGTCCGATACCACAGTTAATTTTGTTTCCTTATCTTTGTAAGGCATTCGTGTGTCACGATGTCATTTTCTTTTTCTTTGTATTAAATTATGCAAGATATTAAACTAGTTTCTTTTTTATCCTAAAGTTGGTGAAGGAAGATACATTTTGGGGGGGGGGGGTATTATTGTAACAACATTTTCAAACATCTTACCATTCCTCATATTGATTATTGGAGTAAGCGCTGATGTTGCTCGAATTTAAAACGATTTGTCCTTCATATGCGATATAGTGGTACTTTATAGACTAGCTAATCGTGCGCATAGGACATTAGGAAACTTACATTATCTCCAAGATATTTCAACTCTAGGATCGTTTTAATACTCTGAAAGGTTTATGATCTTCAATCATTTTCTTATATCTTTTGCAAAACCTCAAGAGCGCATTGCTCTGTCGTGTAAACATTTCAGTAAAAGTCTCTCTCTTTGCCCCATTCTGGGTATTACTATATGCACATCATCACAAAACTGTTAGAAGAATATCACTGCACAATTTAAGATTCTAAAAGTAAGGACAAACGTAGAAGTTAAAAGATAAGAATGTTAATGGTTCAGAACGGTGTAATGAGTTTCTCTTGCAGTCGTTTAACTTCGTATCACACGATGAGATAATACTTAGACTAGGGAAGGCCGTCCTGTCACGTGTTTGGTATCAGTTTGTCGCACGATAGTGAAAGAAAGATACCTCTCTTGGAAAATCTAACTCCCTCCACCTTTCTCCTTGTAGTTAGAAAGGATGATAGCAATCACCGTCTTTACTGTTGAATTCATTTACGCAGATAAAAATGAAAATATTAACGTGAGGAAGTTTTTGTATAAAAATAAAAGCTACATTTTTTTTATTGAAAAGATTTTGGTGATTAGCAAAGGAAATGGTACGCAGCGGAATTTTCCACGCAGCGTTCACTGTTTGTGAAATTCATTTATTATTAAAAATCAGTGATTTTACTAAATACATTATTGGAAAATATTTTATTACTATGTTATACTGATAATTTTCTTTTGGGCTATCAGTGAGTGGAAGCACATATGACTGAAGTATGCGTACG
This sequence comes from Mastigoproctus giganteus, assembly GCF_048544385.1. Classification (NCBI taxonomy): domain Eukaryota; kingdom Metazoa; phylum Arthropoda; class Arachnida; order Uropygi; family Thelyphonidae; genus Mastigoproctus; species Mastigoproctus giganteus. Next base: position 164,220,726 of record NC_143582.1, on the reverse strand, counting down.
AAAAGGGATGCTGAACAAAATTAAATCAGTGATGGTGTATGACATTGATTTTAACTAGATATAAATTTCTGTTTATACTCCGGTACGACCACACGGTCAGAGGAGTTCACAAAATAGAGAGAATACAAGAAGCAGCACTGTATTTAGAAGCCATGGGCTTGAACCCCGGTCACTCAAGGCACGTGTACTAATGTACCCTCGCGTCTGACCGCTCGATTACGGCAATGATGCCTTCTTAGCACCGCAAATCATTCCCCTTTCAAATTCTGTCAGGTCCTTACCTCATTGCTCGGCTTCGTAATGACGAACTGACAAGCACTACATTGGCGTCACTATATATGCTTTACCGGTCGGTGACGTCACTCCTAGTTACTATGGGATGTGGCCACTCGTTGAGACAGGCATAGTCAATGTTTTGTCTCGTGAATGTATTTTGTATGCTTCCTAAGGATGTACATTTTTAAATTTGCGGCATATATGTTTCATTCTTACAAATCAAAGTAGAAATTATGGGAAGCACGAGGTTATGTGAATACAATAACGAGATGTACACACGTATTATAATAGCAGCAAGTTAAGTAGAAACTAGCATATTACAGCAGTGATTTTGTGCAGTTGTAGATTATAATGAGCATTAGTGTTATCCATTTTCTGAAGAGGCTTCGTATTAATTTACAATTCGAGTTTATAAAAGTCCATACATTTCAGGAAAGGTTACCATGGGTCAGAGAAAACCGGAGATGTGGACGACAGCCCGATGAGCCAAAATCTTAAGGAGTGATTTCCAAATCATCTCTTCGTATCTATTCAGTATATATGTAAAGGTGGGCTCTGGAACTTGTACAGTCTTCGGTTCTCCTCCGCCAAACCTTTAATAATGAGGAAGTAAGACCTAGCTGAGGTTTTGTACCTGATTCGAACCATCCTATCCCCAAATTACACTGTCATTGTTTTCACCCGGTTGCATTATAACTGGTCAATCCTAATCGGTTTCCGCAAAGAGTATAACTTGATTGGTATTATCTGTAAGCCATTGCTTTTCTATTAATTTCATCAAAATGGAAACTAAACTCTGAATCTCCAAGTTATTCAATATATTTCGTGGCCATTCAGTAAAGTTACGCTGGAAACAAGATTACAAATGTTCATTAAAATTATGCTGGAAATCGGTTAAAAGAACGATGAGTAGATTATCTCCAGTACTTTTTACATTGATTCCCATTTATTTAACTTTAAATTTTATATACCTATCTGAGAATTGTTTTAATTTTCAGTCACCTATTGGAAGTTGTGACATACAACCCCAGGGGCTCACATCTGGTGAGTATGAGCTTGGCAAACCTAGGGTCCTGAGCTGGATATCATCATTCTTCTCCTTATTGGTGATTCCTTTCTACTTTCTCTCTCTCTCTCTCTCTCTCTCTCTCTCTCTCTCTCTCTCTCTCTCTCTCTCTCTCTCTCTCTCTCTCTCTCTCTCTCTCTCTCTCTCTCTCTCTCTCTCAGGGTAACTCAGGATTTTTTTTTTTTTTTTTGGCTGATGCAGTATAAGCCTCAAGCTTCTTGTACCATATGGCTGTGATGATGATGATAATAATATCAGATATGCGAAAAGTCATTTTACTTCCAATTAAAAAATAATACGTGTAGCTATTATGCTCTGAATTTGGTTGAAAATAAATTTTTATGATTCTTATCCAACTACATGCGTGGTATGTGGTCATGTACACACAAACCCGTTGTTCTCTGTGTCAATGAACCAAATATTGTAGAAGAAAAGGAAAATTCCGTGCTATATATGCGTCAGGCTGTTTTCTGAGGCTGTCGGTATTTCATACTGTCATACAAAAGACCACTAAACACTAAATCAACGGGAACATTCCTTCCTCGATCTAATTTAGTACGTAACGTGTGACGTTGCCTCGAGGTAACTGAATGTCCTCAAGTATTTCTTTTGCTCGTGATCGCTAAGCTGCTGCTGCTGCTGCTGCATACGCTGGTTATGGAGGGCAATCATTTATAAAAACAAACTGGGCAAAAAAAAATGCAGCTGTCGAAACACAAAGGCGACTACATAAACATCCCCTTTAGCGATGAACTTTTGTTTCCTGTGACTTCGTTGCTGCGTGTCAAAATTGAACGCTATATTCATGCAACAACAAATACTACTTTTACGATTTGTTGTCCCGAGGGCGGAATTCATCTTCTTGCGCAATGGGCAGTCTTTCGCCCTTTCTGTTCGCCTGAGCACGGGCGCATGTGCTAATGAAAAACCACATCTTTAAAAGTAACAAATTACTCCATATATCTCGCTCTGTATACCATTCCTCTCTCTCTCTCTCTTAAAGAAAATTCTTCCTTTTTAAATGTTTCTTAATTTCTTTTTGTGCTCCTCAGAAAAAAATACTTAGAGGATAAGTTTTACATGCATATTAGTGTTATTATTTAGAGTATGGTGGCAAAGAAGTAGCCACGAGCTTGGAAATTGTAGTTCTATAAATTCTGCATCTTGGAATCAACGTAATTACTTCTCAGTAATCTCCTTTAATACTCCAGATATTATCCACTGGAGGCTCGAAAGTTACGCCCATTCAGGTACTAGCTGGGAGATCTGAAAAGGCTTACCGACATTAACTAGGACCATAATAGGCTGTAAAAGTGTAGTAAACACGGAGAAATATCTAAAGATAATTACTGTGGGGATTTGATAACGCCGCTGAATTGCAAAGAACTTTTTATGGCGAATACGGAATGTGTACTCTGCAATGTTTAGAGGGCGAATAATCAGATTCACAGTGACCTAATGTGTGAAACGGAGAGCAGAATTGCATAGAGAATGTAATTTTATCTAAAATTTTCGTCTTTGAGCAAAAAGTTAAGTGATATATGGATTTAAAAAAAAAAAATTGTATTACATTTCATTAGGCTTATTCGACAGTTTCATAATAACTAAGATGTTGAAATGTGTGCGCAGAAATGGCCGATCTCTTTATTTTATTTATGTAGCTTTCAGGTTTAACAAGTTTATAAAGAAATGAAAATGAAATTTTTAAATTTTAATTTACCTTTTGTTTGGTTTACAGCATTATACTTGTCTTCTTTCGTTTGCTGTAATCAGCATGCTTTATTTCACGTTTTGTTCGTATGAAGTTGAGAGTTTTGCTGCGTTACATCGTAAGATTTATTCCTTCGCTCCGTACTTTTAAAAAAATCCCCCCCCCACTTTCTTCATCCTTCCGATGCAGTTGAAAACTTGCATGTAATAATTATAATTATCACATGCATCATGGTAAAAATGCAAACTGCAGCCGTTATCAATCCACTGCAGGATTGGAAGCCTCCTTAACGATTCATGTTGAGGGAAATGGACCATAATCTGCCATGCTGGTCCAATGCTGGTTTGCAGATCGACCGTATTTAGCAATCGGGAGCTTGAATCCCGGTCTACTCAAAGAGCGGGTGCTACAGCTCTCCCGCTCCTGATCACTCGGGTTCATGAGGAGGGATATAAAAATCCCTCATGAGAAGAGCTCCGCAACTCTGAGTTTTTATTCTTTTTCAAGAACTGCGTTTTGAAACGGTTATCTATTTGATTTATCGATGTGTTGATAGTGCATTGTTTTCCTTGTTCTCCTGAAACAGTTTATTCGAAATAATTCACTCCCTTAAGCCATTAGACTTTTTAATTCATGTTACCATTTCGGAAGTATCTTTAATTTAATAAATGAATTACAGTGACATAATATTGCTGATGAAAAATTTACTGTGCCTGCAAGGAAATGATGTATCGATCCCCCTTACGGTGCAATGTTGATATAATGCTCTGTATTCTGATTATTACTAAATAGAATACCACTCTTATACCAGGTGAAATTAATAATAATTCAGGTGGTATATAAGAGAGTGGTATTATATTTAGTAATGATCTTAATGGAAAACAACCACGTAACGTCCTTCCGTAACTATATTAAATAAATAAATTTCTGTTTATACTCCAGGCACGACAACCAAGTCAGTAGAGTTTACAATAAATCGTCGATACAAATATTTATCGTATTTAGTAGTCGCGGGCTTGAACTCCGATCCACTCAAAGCAACGAGTGCTATGCACTCTCGCTCCTGACCACTCGGCTACGTCAGGCCTAGACCCTCCATTCTCCCAAATAGACCAATTTTCATTATTGACTATCTTGTACTTGTTAGATTTAGCAATAATGTTGATGGGGATGATCTAGGTAACTGGAACTGTATCCAAATCTCCATTTACCTAGGGGGTCACTGGCTGGTTTTTAGAATAGAGGAACTATTACATAAATAATTTGAGGTGTTCCAACGTTTTGGCCAGCCCTGTATATATATATATTTTTTTTTTTTAATTTTTTTTTATTTATTTATTTTTTAATATACAGGGTGTTTCAAAAGTGATGGTCAATAATTTAAAGGTGAACTGTACAGATTACAATATGCAAAAAAGCCTAGTAAACATGGATCCTTAAGTGAATCGTTTTCGAGATATTGCACATTTATAGTTAGGATCCACCACTGACTTGTTTGTTTAGGTTAGGTTATGCTCATTCTCCCCCTTTCCCAATGCTCTGAGACGTAGCAGGCATACTAGTACTTGTCAAAGGATAGTGAACATGGAAAGGGTTTACAGCAACGAAGAGTATGCGGACATCCACTTCAATGGTAAAGCCAACGGCAGTGCATTCAGGGCTGCACATTTATACCAAGAAGCATTTCCCCGCCGAAGGCAGCTCAACCGGCGCATATTCATCAGGGTACATCAACGCCTCAGAGAACATGGACGCTTCGCACGTGGAGTAGGTAGGCAGGCCCAGAAGCATATCACCTGATGTTGAGGAAAGGTTGTTAGAAAGAATATTAACAAAAACAACAAGCGGCCCCTAGCCAGAAACTGGCAAATCCGCTATGTACATACATACATATATACAATGATATACATAGAATCATGTTAATTACTATGTCATAAGTGAAATGAACATGTAACATGTCCACACAGCAAATCACATCATGCAACTAATCAGAAATATAAATTATGGCACGGGGAACCACAAGACAGCAGTCTTTTTCTATTCTAGGAAGAACGAAAACTGCACCCTGGGAGGGTGTTAGAAAGAATATCGTATCGTATGTGAACTTATCTTCGGCGGCACCCAGGCTAATGCCCATCTGCACCTTGTTTATTCGAGTGGATCTTCACACATATATGCCTGCTGTGTAAACGTGTAAGTGTAGTGTAATGTTCGTGTTTTTGGCAGCCACCAGGGCATCTGCTACCTGGCGCCCTTTCCTGGCATGCGAAGTCAAAACCGGGTCCACTAAATCTTCTATGAGGTAAGCACACAATCCCCCACCCATCAGTAGTGGTACAAGACTGATGGGTGCCCGCAATCCCGTTCCCAGGTCGCCCACACCCAAGGAGCCAGCAAAAAAAAAAAAAAAAAAAGTGTTAGAAAGAATAGAATAAAATCCAGGAATTTCGACAAGGAGGGTTGCTCTGCAAGAGCGTGTACTGAGTCATAGCAGTGTGTGGCGAATTTTTTTACATCGCCAATTACTGTACCCTTACCATATCCAACGTGTGCAGGGTCTCAGCAATACAGACTACCCTCCCAGAATACTCCCAGTGGTGGATCTTAACAGAAAATGCGCATTATCTCGAAAACGGTTTGTTTGCGGCCCGATGTTCACTGGGACATTTTTTGCTTATTTTAGTTTGTACTTTTCACCTTTAAATTATTGACCATCATTTTTGAAACGCCCTGTATATCTAACTTTGATAGCCACATAAATGTTCGCCCTCTTAAGCCGTTTTTCTTTAAAGCTAACTTTGAAGACATGACCGTACCAGAGTGGTTCATACACAAGTAGAGTTACTAACGACGCGTGTTCAGACCACGTGATTCCTCAAAATATGGCACTGTTTTTGCAGTTTTTACTTTGTAAACCTCTCTGACGTTGTGTGATTGTTTCGGATTAGAAACAGAAAATTTATTTTATTTTTAATACTGAAAAATTTTATAGGTAGTATCGAGTTTAATCTTGTGAACGAAAGGTGATCACGTAACGGGCAAATTCGTGCAACCGGTATCCCCATTCCTTGTGCATCTACTGAGATTACTGTTAGTTGCTATTAATAGCAATTGCAAAGTAATAATTCTATTAGTGTACTGTAGTGACCTCAAGGACATTTCGGTCATTGCAGTTTCTACAATTAATGAATGAGTTTTCATTAGGTGATTTTTCTCTGTAACTATTTAATTTGGTGAAATAATTTTGCTAATAGATTTAGTAAAACTAAAACTTCTTGTTGAAATCATTAGCAATTCCTGTTGATATGTTAAGTGTGAATTTAACATTCTGATATTGTACCTGAAGCGGAATTATCTTTAAGTTTTGTAAGGAAGAAATTTCAGTTGGTTTAGACCAATTGGTTGACAATCAAACGAGAATTGATTGAAAATTTTTCCATCAAGTCAGCGACCTGAATCCACATATCACTCCCAACTGTAGGCTCGTCCAACAAGCCTGCTTATACGATAGCCTTTCCCCCTGCTGCCTTTATGTAAGACATCTTACCATGTTTTGTATATTTATATGCCAAAATCCTTGAAATTTACTTTCCTTTTATTACAGAACATTTTGCTCTGTAATTAAAAGATTTTTTTCCCAAACTTTTTCTGTGAGCCTTTTTTCGGTATATTCTCTTTCATCTGGCGTTTGCGTCATATTTGTAAAAGGTAGTTTGGGGATTGGCGTTACACCTCTTAGAAGTTATTCATTTCTGTTGCTTTTGAAATGGTTTATTGATTTTTTTTTCAATTCTTGTTATCCATTTTTTTTTTTTTATTATTTCACGCATTTTCTTTCTTCGCTTCGAATGTTTGCTATTTCATTTATTTCGGTTACATCTTCTGAAGCTTGAAATTTTGATATTCGTTGTTGTCACTTTCTTATCTTTTAAATTCCGCCCCATTCTTCTGTCTTGTTACTTCTCACCATCTCCTTTATGCCATTCTCTTTCTTCATGTATACATGTCTGCGTTCATTGCATTTTTTTAAGCATTTGGGGTAATTCTTTTGTATTCGTTTGCATTTCCAGCCTTTCTTATGATTACGTCTTATCATATTTTCTTACTGCCCCACAGCTTATTTCGTTGTGAAAATGCGCAGTTCATTTTTTCTTATTTCTTTACTCTCGGTGATTTTCTGGGCCTGCATTAAACGCGTTGCTTGAGGCATCTGATATTTCTTTGGTTTCTCCAAATGCTTTATGTCTATTAAGTAATAGGTTTGTACCATCATTCGAGCAAACGATAATTTTTTTTTTTTTAATACTTTAAAGTGATACATGCATGCGCGTGCTTACTGATTTCTTTATTGAAATTTGTAATAATAAACTTTTTCAATTTTCTTTTGCCAGGTAATATAAGGACGAGAGCGGTACTGGATCGGGAAGCCAATTCTCGTTATTGGCTTACAGTGTACGCCCAAGACAGAGGAGCCGTTCCGTTAATTGCTCGTCTAGACGTGTATATAGAAGTGCTGGATGAAAATGACAACATTCCTCTAACTTTGGAACCTGCTTATTACCCTAATGTCCTTGAGCATGCACCACCAGGAACGTCTGTTGTCAAATTAGATGCTTTCGATCTGGACGCTAACCCAGACCAACGCCTTCAGTACCGAATTTCTGCAGGAGATCCACAAGGATTTTTTACTATTGACAGTGGCTCAGGTAAGGAATAAAAAAAAAAAAAAATCACTAGATAATGTATCAGACATTTTTTCTTAATTTCTTAACACGGGAGTTAATTTAGGAAAGAACCGCAACAATAAGTTTCCACCTGTTAATACAGGGAATTACGGAATCATTTTGTTCTTCCCTATCTAACTTTATATACCAAAGAATATATAAAAATCCAGTTTCATTGACATAGTGCAACCCTGAGCACTCAAATCACAAAGCTTCGTTGTTAAACAAAATGTGATCTTTCACACAACTTGTCTTGAGATTCCCACAGTAATCTCCTTAATAATTCTGAAATACTCTATGGCCGTAATCTGGGCGTCAGCTGCTCCAACGCTTCACTTCAACCGATGCGCCATACCTCGAATATGATAAAATCCCTCTATCACTAAAATTGACTATATTCGTCTGACAACCTCCTTGAAATGTGTTGCTAGATGGATGGGATACTCAGTATTCTAGAATATTTGTCAATATAGGAACCCCCTTCCCCCAAGTCGCGACTCACAGCCAAGCCTGCCTTATTAGCCATCCGATGTCGCCTCGAACTTGGACACAGATTCCTCCCTCCACCGGCGCTGGATACGATTTTACAGTGTATGAAGGGGATCTTCAGAAATTTAGTACAGATGGTAAATGCACGAATTCGCTTTAAACCGGCGCTCAAGTAACATAGTACTGTTATTTTATAGGGGCTCTAGTCCACTTGCCGCTTGGGTATTGTAGATCGTACGTGACATATATACAGTATATCCCATCACAATAATAAATATTTATTTATATTACCAAAGAAAAGTAGTTTTATTTGAATTTATGTGTAATTTAGGCCCGACGTAGCCAAGTGGTCGAAAACGCTTGCGTGTATGAGTATATGCGTTTGAGTAGACCATATTTCACTTCCGCGTAACTGCAAAATTCGATTAATGGCTGTATTCATTGTCGAAATGATTAATTGTAAACTCCTCTGACCTAATGGTCGAGTTGGAGTTACAAAGAGAACATTTTTATTTTAAGTACTATGTTGTTAATTAAGATTTGCTTATCAGTAAATAATATGCCTCGAGCATTTCCGAACTTATGCTCTTAAGAGCGATACTGTAAAGGATATCTAGTTTCATTAAAGGTAAAATTTTGCATTAGGTGTTTAGAACCTTCTAAACCGTTGAAAACGTTTTTACAGATAAGAAGGGTTTGTTCGATGCATCTCCAGATTGCACTTCAATTGGGTAGGATTAATGCTTTTAATTTAATGGCAAAAATTGATTGCTTGTTAAAAAAATGGGGGGGGGGGGATTTTCTCCGAGCCTGTGGCAATCTGTTTTCTGCTGTATATACAAGGGAAATACTCGTATAAATGGTTCATGGTAATGTCCCGTTGCTTTCCTTGGGCAAGAAGGTAGACTACCACAGCTCAGTTAGAGGAGTAAATAATTGAAAAAGAAAGCAAAAGGAACTAAGTCATAAAAGAGAACATAGGCTTAGTTCATCTAAGCACCTCAGGTTTTCCACTCCCGCAAGAAGCCATGAGCTCTGAGGAAGTATTGAGGAGCATAGGAGAAAATTGTAATACTATATGGAAAAGAAAAATTTTGGACTGGATATGTACTGAAAGGGAAAGTTAAGTTATGTAATTATAGGGAAGGAGGTAGACAAGAAATCAAGAGGAAGGAAGAGAATCGGAATGTTGGATAATTTGATAGAGGCTGATGTGTATCGTGAGCTAAAGGAGACGGCTAGAAATGGAGGTGCGATCGAGTTCTGCTTTTATGGACCTACCGTGTGGCAGAGAACTTATGGTGTGATGATCATATACTTTTATAAACAAAAATAGCATTCCCTCATCAATTCAGTAATGTCAAACAAGAGAGGCTTGCTGTGACCGGTTTCGAGGGTTATGGACATTCAGAACTTTCAGTTTGTCAGGCTCAGGATTGTAGACTTCCTCTAGCCTAGTGTTCTTGGGGCGGTTTTAGTTGGGATTTTTCAAGGAATAATCGCATTCCTTGAAAAATTCCATAAAACAAAGTAAAAATTAACTTATATCGAGAAGTTCAAGTTCAAAGGTTTATTCAGAATTCCTATTAATCAGATTAAGTATTAGTATTAAAATTGGCATAAGGATGCGAGGAAGCGGACTTCTTGCGCATCTGCCGAGAAAAAAATAAGATAATAATCACAACGCGTCTTGACGAATATACGCTGGTGTTCAAAGAAAGTGCATCACCTAGGAATTTCACATTTCTAACCGTTTTTCGCGGTGGTATATTACATTAATGACTAGCATCACAAATAGAAATATAAACAAAAGATATTTATTAATAGTTAAGGCAAAGCTGAGTAATATTTGACAGGTGCTCTCAAAATATTCCAAAATGAGCATTTGCAACCTTTATACAACAGTTTTGGTAAACACGGCAATTATGGCTGAAATGTTATCAGAAGCCCTCAGTTTGATCCATTTTATCATTTTAAATGGAAAACAAAATGAAAAAGTTCACCAGGTGCAAATTAATATTTAGTTGAACCGCCTCTGGCCCTGATGACAGCAGCACATCGTCGAGGCATTGACAAGATTAATTTCTGAAGATAATCAACTGATAGTTCGTGGTTCCAAATAATTCCTGTGATTCAAATAATTCATAATTCCAAACAGGAATTATGAAGTTCACGAAGGGTCTTTGGTTTCTTTCTGGCAACTGCAGATTCCACACGATGCCAACAGTTCCCTATAGGATTCAGGTCTGGGCTGTTTCCTGGCCAGCTAAGAGTTTTAATGGACCGCTCTTTTCACCTGTAACAAATGTAAACACATTACTGCGAACCTCTAATGCAGAAATTAAGCTAAAGTAACTACAGAAGTACCTATTTACAATTTTCGCTCGATGACAAGGAGCAGAGTCGTCCTGAAAGATGCAGTTACTTGGCAGCTTGAAATGGTCTCTAATGGTTGGCAGCAGTTTGCCTTCCAATATAGCTAGGTATCCATTGGCATTTACAGAACCTTTTATAAACTGCAAGTGGCCTACTCCGCGATATGAAATGCATCCCCATATCATTTGGCTGGCGGGGAATTTCACTGTAGACACCATACAGTCTGGATGATATTCTTCACCACGTCTACGGCGAATCGTTTGTCTCCCATCAGAGCCATGCAGGTTGAATTTCTTCTCATCCAAGAAAATAACTGACTACCACTGCTCGAGGGTACATTTGACATGCTCCTTACACCAAATTAATCTGGCCTTTTTCATTTTTTGTGTGAGGAGGGGCTTCTTCTTAGGACGACTGGCTACAAGTCCATTTTTGAAGAGGCGTCTTCTGACTGTTACTGCACTTGCTACCACTCCTGTATGTTTTCCCCATTTTCTTTTCAGCTCAGACGAAGAAGCTTTACGGTTTTTAAGGCATAAGCGCTTCAAAACGCGGTCCTGTTTTGATGTAGAGAATCGTTTGCGTTCGGTTCCTGTTTTTTTTCCCGTCAGTAGAACCAGTATTCTTGAGTTTGGAAAGAAATCTATTCATTGTCGACTGATTACAAGACACTCTATAAGCAGTATGACTGGAAAAACATCCTTCCTAACGTAAATCAACAGATAGCACTCTTTCTTCGTGGCATCAACCTCACGTACCTCGCCATCCTGACACAAGCAAGGAATAACTGCAACTCTTGCACAGCGCGTTTATATAGCTAAAAGTAGCAACTGATGCAATATTATGTCATCAACTACGCGTGTCAATCTTATCTGATGCAATCTGTAAGAAATATTGCCATATACTTACGTTATTCGGAAGACAATTATAATTTTAAGGGGTGATGCACTTTCTTAGAACACCAGTGTATATTTTATATCAGTGATGCGCAACCTTTTTCCTTCGAAGGGCCATTTAAAAATATTATTTTATGGCTACGGGCCTCAGGATGAGGAACTGGATATATCCTTAATGATGAAAATTTGAAATTTTATTTGAAACTTTAAAATTGAATTTATATTAGTCAAGTATAAAAAGTTTTTTTTTTTATGAATTAATAAAAAAAAATATAGTAAAATTTATCAATGAGATTTTTGAGCTTGCATGGAAGAGGCTAAACGTTTTAAACCTTCAATATTAGTTGTTGATAATTGTATGAGTCCTCAGATTTCTGTTGAAACGACTGCTGTAGTTTTTCAATGTGTTATGGTGTCTAATGTACGCACTGCTATTTTTTTTTTTTTTAATATTGTTTAAATATTTTCTGACAATTTGGAAAGTGGCAAGTGTTGTTATTATTGGAAAGTTACAACTGAAATAGCGATAATTTCATTCGAAAATCGAATACATCATTGGTAAGTTTAGGTATAAGTTGAGCTTTTCCTTGGTCTCTTATTTAGTTCATTCAAATGACCACATATATCCGCCAGAAACGACAGATTGCAAACTCAGTTTTCATCTTCGGTATTGATTCCTTTGTCTTTATCAATAAGAAACACTTTTATTTCTTCAAATAGCGACAAAAGCCGTTGTAAAACTCTACCTCTGATAAGCTAGCGTACTTCAGTGTAGTGTACAATGTCTTTGTATTCACTTGAATATAGAAACTCATTGAATTGTCTGTCGTTTAACCCTCTTGACCTAATAAAATATGCAGCATTCACAACATCATCTGTAACCGCTTTGAATCCTAATGTTTTACTCTATAGATGAATAATACAGTGATAGTGTATTAATTTTGTGTGAAGACCTAGCTCTTTCATATGATCAGGAAGAAGAGATACATACCACTTTCAGAGCCAATCACAGAAGGTGCACCACCGGTAGTTATTCCCATAAGTTTAGATGAAGCTAAATTATGCTTATTAAGACAAGAAAGGAGTCCCTGAACTAAATTTGATCCTAATGCTTGGCCTTTTAATGGATGCAATTCTAAAAGTTTTTCATATATCTTACACCCGGATATTACTCCACGTAAAAAATAGACAATTGTGCTGTTGAAGCGATATCTAGTGACTCGTCAACAGCAAGCGAAAAGCAAGTATACTTTTTGAGAAAAAGGTTTTTGATGGCTGGGCTGAGATATTTTGAAACTTACTTCTACGGCTTGTTCTGAGATTTCAGTACATTTCACAAAAAAAAAATTAATAAAATATTAAAAAATAGAATTAAGCCATGAACTGAGCTTTTGTCTTCTCAATTCTCCAGAATATTTGATATTAAAATCGGCATGTTTTGTTTTAAAGCGCCGTTTCACATTACATTCTTTTGGCACGCTTACATTTTGCTGGCATTGAAAAAAAATTATATATTTTTTGTGTTAATGAAATAATATCTGTTTGTCCATTACTCTTGGAATACATATTTTTCATCTCTGTCTTGTTTTTTATGTTTTTTCATCCATTGGTTTCACTGGGCCAGTTTTACACTTTTAAAATAATACAATAATAGCTTAACACTGGTGCAGGAAAACAAAATATTATTAAATCATCAATGGTTAGAGCTCACACATGAAGCCGTACTTCCCACGTACAATATTTCATACGTAGCAGGCAACAACTGTGACATGAGTATTTCGTTTTAACAACTATTTACGTTACTCGTTAATACAAGAGAATTCCCTATACATTAGCATTAGTAGAGGCATATGATGCAAGAAAGCAAGCTTATGCAGCATCAGCCAAAAAAAAAAAAAAAAAAAAACCCACTCCCATTTCATCCCTCCGTTCGTTCGAAATACCTGTCCAGCTGAACATTAAATTTATTTAGGCTATCAACTTCCACAAGGGATGAAAGTCTGTTCCACCAACCAACTACCCGCTGACTAAAGGCAAATTTCCGCACATCTGTCTTTCCTCAATTTGAATTTATGCCCTCTCAGGTGATTATTCTGAGCGAGAGGAAGAATCCCATCAGCATTGAGCATGCTCAAACCATTCAAGGCTTTATACATCTCTATCAGATCACCTCGCTGGTGCCTAGTCTCCAGACACTGTAATTTGCAAAACTTAAGCCTTTCTTCGTAAGAGCAACCCTTTGTTCCATTCACTAACCTTTTTGCCCTTCTCTATACTTGTTCCAACAGCTCTACATCCTTCTTGAATTGAGGCCGCCAGACCTGTATACAGTATTCAAAGTGTGGCCTGACCATTGCCTTATACAAGGGAATAATCACCTCCTTATCCCTGCTAGAAAAAATCTTGTATCATTGACAAGACACCATGAGCTATTCTTGCAGCCCGTCTGCACTGCTCAGAAAACTTCATATAATGCACAATTACCCCCAGGTCCTTTTCATTCTCTACCACTGTCAGTGTAGTACCACAGAGTTGATACGTTACTCTGGGGTTACTGTTTCCCATATGTAGTACTTTACGTTTGTCAATGTTAAACTTCATTTGGCACCTCTCAGCCCATCTGCTCAACCTTTCCAGAACCTGTTGCAGCAGCGTACTGTCATTAGTGGTCTTAACAATCCTGCCAACCTTCGAATCGTCTGCAAACTTGGACATTAAGCTTGATATACCATCATCAATGTCATTTATAAATACAGAAAACAACAATGGACCAAACACTGAATACTGAGGGACTCCACTAATAACATTAGTCCACGATGATCAGTGTCCATTGATTACCACTCTCTGTCTTCTCCCCCTCAACCATCCCTTTATCCATAGCAGCAATTTTCCTCCAATGCCACATTGCTCCAATTTGTTCAGCAGTCTTCCATGTGCAATAGTATCAAAAGCCTTTCTAAGATCCGAATATATAATATCAAAGTTATTCCCTGCATCCAGTTCTCTTGTGACCACATCATAGTATCCAATCAAATTGGTCAAGCAAGACTTTCCTTAACAAAACCATGCTGTATCCGAGCTATAACTGAAGTCTTGTCTAGATGATCCTGCAGTGCTTCTTTAATCAGTGCCTCCATTAATTTTCCTGGAACAGAAGTTAAACTCACATGTCTATAATTACTTGTGTCAGCCTTTGATCTTCCTTTGTGAATTGGGATAACATTTGCACATCTCCAGTCTATGTGTACCTCCCCTGAGTCCAAAGAAGCTCTCCTAATTATGGCTAATGGTTTGCTTACTTCCTTTACTGCCTCCTTTAATATAACTGGATAGATCCCATCCACCCCGGGTGCCTTTTTTTTTTTATGTTTATCCTCAACAATTTCTCCTCCATTTTCCTCTCAGTTATTACAAAATCATCTAGATCACTGCCAGAATTTACTTCACCTCTGGCATTCCCCTTCCTGAATAACTCCTGATGTGTGAATG
Source organism: Mastigoproctus giganteus (assembly GCF_048544385.1). Lineage (NCBI taxonomy): Eukaryota > Metazoa > Arthropoda > Arachnida > Uropygi > Thelyphonidae > Mastigoproctus > Mastigoproctus giganteus. Next base: position 164,205,699 of record NC_143582.1, on the reverse strand, counting down.
TAGATGCAGAATAATTGTTTAGTTTGTCAGCCACCTGAGCAGTATCCCAACTGTTGAACCATCAATATCCAGTGAACCAATCTGATTCATCCCTTTCCTTCTAGAGTTTACATAGGTAAAGGATTCTTTTCTGTTTTTCTTTGCATTCTTTGCCAAGGATTTCTCATAATCTGCCTTTTCCTGTCTAATCTCCTTTGTGACTTGGTTACAGACCAGCTTATATCTATCATAGGCTTCCATGTCACCCATTGATTTATACGTATCCCATGCATTTTTCTTCTCTGCCATATGTCTCAATACTTCATCTGACATCCATTTAGGCCTAAGCCTTGAAAAATATTTCTTAGTTGGTATGTAAAGCCTAGTAACTTCCAAGATTAATTCTCTGAATGCTTCCCATTTTGAATTTGCTGTTGGTAACATCATCAGTTGGTTCCACTGTATAGAATTTAAATACTGTTTCAGACCATCGTAGTCGCCTTTGCGAAAGCAAAAACCCTTCCCTTTACTCCTGATGGTAGTTACCTCTTTGAGTAAATCCCACTTCAGCACACTGTGATCACTGCCAGGTAGTGGTTTCTTTATCTGCAGATTCTTAATGCGTGAAGAATCACTACTGATAATCAGATCAAGAGTATTACTCCCTCTAGTTGCCCCCCGAACATGCTGATGTAGAAAACAATCATCAAATAAATCCACAAAAGCCTTGCTAGTGTGTGAGTGACCAACACCCACAAATTCCAGTCAATATCTATGAAATTAAAATCCCCCATTATAAGACTCTCTGATTTACTGGCCCACTCTATTTCCCTGTACAGTTTCTTATTATACTCTCGTTGTTTGTTGTTGTTTGTTTTTTGGTTTTTAGGAGCATTAGCAACTAAAGCCAATTGCTCCGGGATATGCGGTGGTCATTCCCTGAACCTTTCCGCATCCTCCGTATTTGGTGGTGACGGGCTCGAACCCCGGTCTAATCAAGAAGCGTGTGCTACGCACTGCTGCTCCTTCCCACCTGGCTACGGAAGCGCCTATTATACTTTCATCAGAGTAATTAGGCCTATAGCACACTCCTACTCTCAATTTTGATCTCCCAATGCTTGTGTGACACCAAACTGACTCGACACTGCACTGCACTGTCCAGCGATGTCGACTGGCTTCACTTCCTTGGATTTTATGTGTTTCTTAAGTAACAGCATAACCTCTCCTCCCTACCTATTCTGTCTATCCTTTCTATGCACATTGTACTCCCCAAAGTCCAGTTCTGCATTCCTTATATCTGTGTGACACCACGTCTCTGATATCCTAACAATATCTGCCTTTGATGTTTTGAGCAGTACCTCAAATTTATTTTCCAAACTCCTAGCATTGGTGTACACGCAAGTATACATGCACCTGTTCCTATTCTTAGCTACCCTAACACAATCCGTGTATTTACTTGTAGCGTAATGACTCCCAGCAGTCTCTGAAGTACGTACTCTGCATCTTGTTTTCCAAGCTGCTGCTCATTCCAATAGAATCAGTGCAAGAATCGCTTTCACCTTTGCCAGTGGTTACTGTTAATCTATTAGTCCTTGTATCCCCACCCCAAGCTAGCAGTTTTCCGACCCACCTAACCCTGCCTCGATAACATCAGGAAATATTCTTGCACCCTTTCTATTTAAGTGTATCCCATACCTGTAGAAACAGACTCTCCTGTTAACAAGTACAGACCAGGCTGAAAAAAAATTCTACCCTTTGAGCCATGCACAATCTTTCATGGGCGGAATTGATCGACAAGGCTCTCATCATATACTCCCTCCTATCGTGTCTGGGCAGAATTGCAGACACTTTCAAATTCAACACTAAAAATTCACTCCTTTTTTTCAACAGTGATCTGTACTTGTTAAGTAATTCCGCCGTATATCTATCTCTATTTAGCGCAGTAGTGATGTAAGCAGCGTGAAACGCTTCTGACGACATCTGTTATGTACAATGTTTGTATTATTAACATTTATGTGTTTGGCAACTATTTATTTTATTACTTTTGATACTTGAACTGCATGTTTAATGAAATTTTATTAAAATATTCTTATAGGCTGAGACGGACCGCAAAAAATGTTTAGGCGGGCAGCATGCGGGCCGTGGTCACTGTTTCAGATGAAACTAGATTGCAACTGAATAATCAACTTACTACCGTAATTACCACAAAGGAATCGTTTGTTTGTTTGTTATTTGGTTTTTAAGAGCATTAGCAACTAAGGCCATATTGCTCCGGGATATGCGGTGGTTATTCCCTGACCTTTCCGCATCCTCCGTATTTGATGGTGACGGGCTCGAACCCCGGTCTAATCCCAGAAGCATGTGCTACGTACTGCTGCTCCTGCCCACCTGACTACGGAGGCGCCACACAAAGGACTCAAACTATGAATATTAATCATTACAAATTCTGTAATATTAGGGAGAGAAGGGAGATTATTTGTTTGTTTGTTTGTTTGGATTTTTTGGCGCATTAGCAACAACGGCTATAATGCGCCAAGACTAGGTTATATTTAAAAAATTTTAAATTCTCGGTGACCTAATTAGTAAGGCCACCATGTCCAGATATATAATAACAAAGATATAAAAAATAAATCGATAAAGAAGTAACAATAGCATAAATTAAATATAATTAAAAACTTTTATTAATTTAAAATAGCTAAAAACAGCAGACACGTTGTCATTGTCGGATAAGATCTGACTGAGTGTATATGGCTCAGTCAGATGATTAAAAGCGGTAAAACGGATATTGCTAAAATCTGGACATTCAACTAAAATGTGTCTTATTGTTAAAATTGTGCCACAGGACTCACACATAGGAGGGTCATCAGCCCTCAGAGAGAAGGGAGAAACATTTTTATTAAACATGCATCAGCAAGTAAACAAATGCAACCTTTCAGAAGAAACAAAGCGGTTGACATGACTAGTATTCATAAAGAACTCGAGTTTAGGTTTCCTTTCATTTTTAGCGAAAACAGTGCTAACTTTATCTGACTAGAATCCTTTGAATACGAATAAATTGAAATATCAGAATTTTTGTAGTGACTCTATGGGTCAAACGTTTAAACAATAGACATGACGTTTAAACAAAGTGGTACTTCCTTAGCCATCACTGGATAAGCAAGTTCCACCGTAACCGATGGTCGAACGCACTGTGGTAGTACACACTTTGCGTTTACCATAGTTCATGCCCGTGTGATTGCAAAATACAGTGATGTTCTTAGTATTTTTTCTGTCTTATTAACTTCTCTGATCCTGTGCAACCATCCTGGAGTATAAACAGAAAATTTATTTCATTTTATTTATATGCCATTTTCTGATGAAATTATGCTATAGCATAAATGAGAGAATGAGTTCATTAAAATATAATTTCAAAATGTAACGCTATCATAGCCCATATTAATAATTCATTGCTGGGAAGTTAGCGATCAACTCTGAGATGGGCATGCATTATATTTCAATCATTCACTGTTAATGGCTGACGGGTGCTGGATTTTAATTTTACAATACTTTGAAAGTGTCTTGCAACTGTCATTCATCTAACAAATCAGATTTTAAGTTGAACTGGAATGTAATATACAGTAATTCCATTTGGTCCCATGTGTTGTTCATGAGCCAAAGTATCAGCATTTAATGGCATCCACATGGTGTGACAGCTTTGACAACATCGATAACGACGCAGTGATGTCATTATATCAATGTCAAAAATAAAGTGGCTTTTGTTCCTGTGGAACTTCTTTTTTAGGCACCGTTTTATTGGAATATTCAAGGAATATTACAGTCTTGCTTAAGTCAAGAATTATGCTCAAAGTTTAATTCAGAATTTTTATTCATAATATTTAGTATTAGTATTAAAATATCGTAATGATGCAAGGAAGCAAACTTATGCCGCATCCACCGAAAGAAAGAAACTCATATTATCCCCATTGTCAAAAAGTGCCTATTCTGAATATCCTTCCCTTATTCATTTTACTAATCTCATTGGGCCTTATACGCCTCAGTTAAATCTTCCAATGGTTACTAACCTCTGTAAGATCATATATTTTAAGCCATTTCTCATAGGTATAGTGCTTAGTGCTTTACACCAGTCTAGTCGCCCTTCTTTGCGCTTTCTGCAGAAGTTCTGTATCTGTTTTTTAATTTTTTTTTATATGCTACCTCAAGACCTGAATACAGTATACATCTAAGTGGGGTCGCGCCATCTTCTTATAAAGTACAATGACCTCCTCCTCGCTACTTGCAAAATTCCAATGAATCATATATTGAACACCATGTAAATGGTGTTCAATCTATTCTTGCCGCCTGCTTACACTGTATGTTGAACTTCATATCTTTCTGTACGTTAATCCCAAGTTTTCCTCATACATTATGTCCTTTAATTCCTCTCCTGCTAATTTTTAAGCTGCCTGTGGGTTTCTGTATAGTATTCTATATGGTATCCGACAAGAATGGTATCCTAAACATTTAGGATACTATCCTTGTCGAGATGATCCTGTTTTGCATCTTTAACCATGGAATCCATAACCTTACCAACCACAGAAAAATCACTGGTCATCGCTATCACTTCTTGAGCTCCTCCCTCAGGATTGGGCAGAATACTTTATACTTTTGTAAGTATATATTGTAACTCCTTCAGTCCAAAGGAATAATCCCTGAATCTAACGATGATCTCATTAGCATTGCTGATGGTTGGATGCACTCGCCTGCCGCCTTTTTAAATATAAGTGGATGTAGATCATCCGCACCTGGGACTTACGCTTCTCTCTCTCTCTCTCTCAGCATTAGACGCTACTCTGATATCGTTATATTTTAAAACGATTTAATTAAGTTTTACTGTTCTGCCTTGGCAGTAATGTGCTTTCAATACTAAAAGCAGTTGCAAAATATCTATTCAACTCGACCGCCATTTTGGCTATATTGTCGAGCGTACCACCACTTTGATATTTCAAGGGGTCCCTATCGAATTTACGAGTACTTTCTGCTTCTTTGCATTCATACATGATTGCAAATAAGCAGAAACAGAACTCATTTTCTTCATTCTTACCAGTCTTCGTCAACAATTTTCATACTTAGCTTTTGTAACTATAATAGTATATTTTATAAGTATATCGTCCCTCTCGCTTGCACGCTGTTTTGCGGAAATCTTGCTGCATGTAGGTACTGCAATGGTGTTGTTATGTATCTGCTTTATAGCCTTTATATAAAGAAGTGTCACACTTGCACCCTACCGTAACACTAATTAAGACGATATCTACAAACCCTTCTAAAGGATTGATTTTGGATGGTAAGAAGTTTATTTTACCCAGCTAGCGTTTAATGAATATTCTCGTCAATTGGCATAGCTCAATAAATCCCTTAGAAAACCCTTCAAACTCCAAGGACATCATATACTCCAATCTGGGCTATGGGTCAAACGTTTAAACAATAGACATAACGTTGAAACATAGTGATACTTCCTTAGCCATCACTGGATAAGCAAGTTCCACCGTAACCGATGGTCGAACGCACTGGTAGTACGCACTTTGCGTTTACCATAGTTCATGCCCGTGTGATTGCAAAATACAGTGATGTTCTTTTATATTTTCTGTCTTATTAACTTCTCTGATCCTGTGCAACTGTCCTGGAGTGTAAACGGAAAATTTATTTCATTTTATTTATATGCCATTTTCTGATGAAATTATGCTATATCATAAATGAGAGAATGAGTTCATTAAAATATAATTTCAAAATGTAACGCTATCATAGCCCATATTAATAATCCATTGCTGGAAAGTTAGCGATCAGCTCTGAGATGGGCATGCATTATATTTCAGTCATTCACTGTTAATGGCTGACGGGTGCTGGATTTTAATTTTAATAAATGCTGCATTCATGGGACGATATCATGGGGCAGATCGGACATAATCACTCCAGCAAGACTATTCATGGCTAAGATGGATTTCCACACACATCAGATCAAGTAGACTGCTCAGGCCTTTTTTAATTCAACTTTAATAAGCACAATTGCAAACACTGGGTTTCCGACAAACAGTATTGAAATACGTACTTGAATACCACAACATCGACTTTGTTTGTCAGTGAGCAGTTTTGCGCTGACAAGATTTATGGGAAATTCACCCTCCAGAATATAAACCAGAGGTTCTTTCTTTGGCTTCAGGACCTTAACCAAGCTGTACTTTTCTCCCTAGATTCCATGGGCTAATTCTGCTCTATGAATAACTTTCTCAGGTTACCTTTTCCACAATTCTATTTTGCAAATTTAATGTACATTATGTGGTTAGTTAATTTTTTGATACCCTCTTGTTTGCATGCTGCCTTGGGGAAATATTTTTATATGTACTGCATGAAAATTGTTGTTTTCATTTTCACTTATATCTTATTATAAGCCATGCGCTTTAATTTATTAGCGTATCTATTTATCATTCTTACCACAAATTCCAAAACGTTTGATCGCAAAAGGTGGGTTTCTAAATAAATAAATATCTGGTGAATTGCATTAAAGTAGAGGAACAGAAAAATAGGACACGCCATTATTATCTAATATCCGTCTGCTGCTGCTCCCTTGCTCAAGGATATTAGGTAATTCCCATCAGTACTGATAACTTCTCAGTTTAAAGTGATTTTCTAGGTCATGCTGATTTATCACGTAACAGTCATGATTTATAACTGATTGAATGGCCGAAGACTTTTTCGGTAAGATGCTGTACTTTGGATGCAGGGAGTGGGGGGGGGGAAGACTTTTCGTATATAGGGCGCTGTATAGATATCATTCGGAGAAAATTGAAATGGGCCGACGAAGTGAGCACAGAGGAGGAATGGTTTTCGTATACTGTTTGTGACATTCTAGAGCCTGGATGAAATGTGCAGATGACCTTTTGAGTCGTCGATATATCTCTCTCTCTCTCTCTCGCTAAACAACGCTGACGAGGTTTCCTCTAGTGTAGTGGCTTTCCCCAGCAGGAAAATATCGTAAGATGACTCAACACAGACATTACTTGCTTAACGACTCCAAACGGCGTTCGGGCCAACTAGGCAGGTGATTTATTAATAGGCCGGAAGTCTGGCGATAAAAACTGGAACGACTCCTCAAGTGTTTCTTCTGCTTTTCCCACTCTTACTCTTCTGCTGGTGCAGTCACCCCTAGACTTAATCGATAGCCTGCTGCTGCACTCCGTGCATTACGGCCGCTGATAAGATTAACTTCATCAGTCGGAGTAGTAGTAGTGGTGAGACGCTGTGGGGGGTTGCGCCTAAGGGTGGTGATCGGGAGACAGGAAAAGGTTCCAGAAACCTGATATCACTGTATAAGCCTCTGTATGCACGAGACCAGTAGCTGTTTCACGTCCGCTGATAAACGGGGCAAGATTCTGTGGAGGGTAGGTGGTCCAAATCTATCGCCGGCTTCGAAACCTTAGCGTCTTCTCCGTCTGTTAATTGTGTTCAGGGAGGGGCAGAAAGCGGGAGGTGGATACGTAGTAAAAGTGCAAAGGTGACACATTTCTCTCGCTCGCTCGCCATGAGTATGTCCTTTAGTCTTCATGTTTCCACTCGACTGTGGTCCAAATCGCGTGAGTTATGCGTAGACATGTTTGTATTTCTGTTCCCAACTCGCCAGTATCTCCGATGCACGCCTTAGGCTACTGAACACAATCTCGCCCTCATGTCATTCTGCACAGATAGACCTGTTTTGTCCCCGCACTTCCTACTGTAATAGTTTACAGCCACAGACTGGTTGAGATTGTATCATCGAAAGAATTGTTTCTGTGACAGATTCCAGTATGTGTTCGTGCTGCATTCTGAAGAATGGTTGGGGAAGGAAAGGGGGGACGCTATGTGTATTGGCGTGTTGTGATGATTTGTGATTTTGTTTATCTATAGAATTTGCGTCTAAGTGAGAATATTTATTATTCATTATAGAAAGACCGTGCTTCCGTATTAATTTATTTCCATAGTAGCTATAACGATTATTCTACGTTTCCTCATGAATTTATGTAATCTGTTTCAGTATTATGATCCGAAAAGCCGATAAAGCTCCGCTATGGGTAATCACTGATTAAATTCTGGCCACGCAATCCCTAAGGTAGTGCCTTACGGCTAGAAATTTTTCTGACTTGTGATTATTGTTCTGAATATTTCGCTGTACTTTGTTGCAGAAAATAAAACGTGGACATGATTGTTAGCATAATTAGCTCACTAAATTACAGGTCGAAAAGGTTCGAAGTGTAATTTACTGCTAATCTGGAGTAACAGCATGCTCCTGTGCCAAATGATTATATAAGATTTCATATCTACCTTATTCCTTTGTTGTAAGGTAGAAGATTGATTTCGGGGCTGATAAAACTCCAAGAGTTTAAACTTGTTGCAGAAGTCCTCGCTGCTAATTCAGGGCCGAAGTTAGTCTGAATGGTGATCCTGGTGAGAAGCTTCCTTGCATGTCATTAGTGCCGAAAGGCCCCCTTCGGCTGCTATCCGCACGATTTCTCGCTCTTAACACCAGCCCTTGTTATAATTATAGAAATTATTTATAGATTTTAAGAGTTATGACATGTTGAGAAATGTAAATTGACCAACTAAATGTTTCGATTTCCTCAAGAACTTGTTCGGATGCCTTTCTGTTCTCTCAGAACATAACTGCTAATCCCTCCAGATTTACGACAGAGAATCGGCGTTTTTAACTCGATGTGATCTTTTCTCCATCTCGTAGTAATTGGTGGCAAAGTTTTACCGTCGTTTTGCAAAAACTCATTTTTGACTCATTTTCTTTTCACAAAATAATAAAACTAGATTAAAATTTGAATTTTGAAAATTTTTGAGAATTTCTGTTTATTTATATTAACGAATTGTCCATCAGGTGCTGTGCTTTTTTTTTTTTTTTTTTTTGCAAAACAGAAATGTCGTTTAATGGCGTTGTTTTCTGTTATATGCGATCCTTTCAGTACTTGTGTATGCGAAGCTAATTAATGATGTCTTTCAGTATGATTGCAAAGAAATAAAACGACATAAAATTTTTGATATTTGCGCAAGATTATATAGTGTATTGTAAAATGTTTTTTACAAAAAAAAAAAAAAAAACTCAGATGTCAACAGTTACTTTCATTCGCTATTGGAAGAAATCGAAAATTGAAGACATTTTTAACAGTATTTCATGCAAATTCTTTACTCGTATTGCTTATAAAATTTTCATACCAGAATGAGATGTTTTGGCGTGCAGTAAATGCACCGCTTGTAATATCATATCAATTGTAGTTGAGCAGTGAAAGGCCGATATAACATGAGCTAAGAAAAATTTGAAAATACTCACTGTAACGGCTTCTCGTCACAGCTAAACTACGAGTTAAGAAGTTCATAAATGCAGAAGAAAACGCAAGAAACTTGTATAATTAGTTCTAATCTCTGTGGACAATAATTTTTACTGCAATCAAGCATACAAATACAGTCAGTTCTGCTTTACATGGTGTTTCTAAAAAATCTCCGCGATATGGCATTTCTCGCTTTAAAAACAACAGGTTTTATGGGAACAATAGGGCCCCCATGGCAGAGCACTCAAAAAAAAAAAAAAAAAAAAAATATATATATATATATATATTCAGTATGGTAAATAAAACACTAATAAAAGTTAGAAACTCAATAAAATTGCTAAAACAGGTTTAAAATATAGCACCTTACCTTGACAAGATACGTTTTGCTTGATTAATATTTCTGTTCACTTGACTTTTTTTTTTTTTTTTTTTTGGGTTGTAAAGTCTAAAACAGTAAAAAATATAAGCAATCAATAACGACGAACATGGCACGCACAAATGGCACAAGTGACACACGGAGTAACAAGTTTACGAAGCTTAAAAAACAGGAATGAAGAGAAGATTCTGAAAATTTTTTTTTTTTTTTTTTATGATTGGAGATTTCATGGAAGGGGAAACACATTTCAATGTAAAAACCCACAGAATTCCAGCTATCCGGATTATCGCAAATGCAATAAGATCGAGTTTACTACCCGTATCTGTCCATCCTCCAATGGGAGGGGAGGCACCCCCCTCCCATTGGAGGATGGGCTTTATGACTCCAGCTTGCCCAAGTATTGCAGTTTTCCAGCAGTGTACCGCTTTTTTTTTTTTTTTTTTTTTTTGTAATCTTTAGCAATATTGCCTCCCCTCCATTTTTCGCCTTGTATACATTAACTTGGTGTCGTGAGTAATTTAATATGCAATTTACATTTTAATATTTTTTCTATTAATATACCAACATACGCTCTATATCATCGGGGCCACAGTTTTCGCCAATGCATATTCTGAAATCATAGTGTTTCGTTTGGTTTTCTTAATTTTCAATTTTGATCTACGTGCATTGGTATTAATATACAAAAAGATGGACCATCATAGGTTGTAGTGCCCTGACGAAGTTTGTTGTGATGTTCCATTTTACTTTACTTTGATTTCTTCCCAATATCGATATACTAACCGTTAATTTTCATTCCAGGTCTTACACAAATTGCTTATTATTATCAGCAGTGTTTCAGTTGCATTACAGCAAAATTTGCACTATGTTCATTGTAATGTAGCCTTTTATGTTCATTGTAAACATAAAAGGCTGAATTCTTTCAGCCTTTTATGTTTTACTTTCCTTTAGGTCGGTATCTTGTAGAATAAACATTTCAGCTTTTTACTTGGGAAAAATTATTATATTTTCACCACTATTTTTTTTACCAACACGCTTCTTTACGATATACACTGAGTGATCACTGAATTATGATCACCTACGTGATACTTCGTAGGTCCTCCTTTCTAGGCCTGACGTAGCCCAGTGGTCAGGAGCGAGGGTGCGTAACACGCGTTCCTTGAGTGGACCGGGGTTCAAGCCCGTGACTACTAAATACGATAAATATTTATATTGACGATTTATTGTAAACTCTACTGACTTGGTTGTCGTGCCGGAGTATAAACAGAAAATTTATTTATTTTTTTTTGCCCTCAGTACAACAGCTATCCGACGTGGCATGGATTCAACAAGATGTCGGAAGCGTTCGGGAGGTATGGCCAACCAAGCTGTGTGTAATGCTGCTAGCAATGCAGATATGGAGGTGATTGGTGTATCCAGACGCCTGATATGCCTTATATAGTGTCCCACAAGTTCTCTATGGGATTGATATCGGGGGAGTTCGGAGGCCAATCGAAAAGCTGGAAGTCAGAACTGTGTTCCTCAAACCATTCCTGCACAAGTTCCCGATGGCTCGGCACATTGTCATCTTGGAAGAAACCATAGCCATTCGGGAAAAAGTGTAACATAGCAGGGTGTACACAATCAGCAAGCAGTTGACGAGAGTGGAGACCACTTATACGTTGTTCCACATGCACCAGGGGTCCAAGTTCCCTCCAGTGAAACTTGCCCCATACCGTACAACCGCCTCCACCGGCCTGCACTTTTGATACCATACATGATGGATGAAGAGCCTCATGTTGTTGACGCCAAATCCGTACAAGACCATCCACGGTGTGGAGTAAATAACGTGACTATTCCGACCAGCACAACTTCTTCCAGTCTTCTAACGTCCAACTTGCCTGCTGTAAGATATAAAATCTTACAAGGAAATTGTATATAAAGATAACAGATCGTCGTTTCCAAACTGAGAAATTTAATAAGAAAAGATACGTCAGGAATAGTTATATTGTAAAATAAAATATAACAAATCAAATAAATTGAACTAAGTGGATCGTTAAAAAAAGGGGAGAGATTAAATTAAGGAGAGGGCTAATCGAAAGGAAGGGAGTGTCGTGGGAATTACTGCGCGAAAATTTCTAACAGATGGATAAACCCTCAGCTACAAGTACCGTAAACAAATCTAAAGGTCTTAAACGGGTAGCAGAGCCATCAGTAAATAGATGAGAAAAGGGGTCGCTCGAGAACAATAGAAAGGTGAGCCGGATTAGTCGGAGCATCCCTTTGATCAGAGACTCCGGGAGACAAACAGGAAGTAAGTACACGACTAATACCATGTCCAAAACAATAGGGCTAGTGTCTGGTTGTCTGCAATAGCTTGTTCCGCAGATTTTAGGGCTGATGCGAAGTAGTAACAGGGAGGGGTCTGTGGCTCGGCGGACTTCAAAAGAGAACAGACTGCCTGGGAAAGGAATATTGATATTAAAATGGGAGGTTGAATCTAGCGGGGATGGAGATAGCATGGGAAACCCACACTAGCGAATAGTCGGGATGTAAATTTAAATATTGAAGTACGAGTGGTTAAATTTATGAACGAAGGTGGGCCAACAAAAAAGTGCGACACACAAATTCGAAGACCAAAAAGAGAGAGCGCGTAGCCCTGTCTTGTCATGTCCTGTCAGCCAGTTGAGAAAGTTCTGACAAAGTTAAGATGGAGTAGTAAGTTGTGTAGGGTTAGATAAATTTAAGAGTAGTCAGTAAGTTAAGAAAGGTTAGATAAGTTTCATGATAGAAGAGAACAGTCGAGTAGTTGGTCATATGGTTGGTGATGGAAGAAATATAGTAGAGAAATACGCCTAGTCCGTAATCGGAAGGTAGTGAAAGTGGACCGTATGTAAACGAGTGAAGTGTAAGCAGAAATAAGCCTAGTCCGTCATCGGAAGGCAGTGAAAGTGGCCAGCTTGAAAATAACTGAAAGGAGGAACCTTGGTAAACCGAAAGAAGCAGCCTTGTGAAGCTGAAAGTAGGAGCCTTGGTAAGCAGAAAATAAGCCTAGTCCGTCATCAGAAGGTAGTGAAAGTGGCCCGTATGTAAACGAGTGAAGTGTGAGTAGAAATAAGCCTAGTCCGAAATCGGAAAGTAGTGAAAGTGGCCAGCGTGAAAATAAATGTTGTGTAAGGAGAGAAATAACCCTAGTCCATCATCTGAAGGCAGTGATAAAGGCCAATGCACAGATAAGTGAGCTGTGAAGGTAAAGTTGTAGTCCCGAGCCGCCAGAATAGCTGGACCGAAGGCTAGGTAGCAGTATGGAAGACCAGCCCATAAATTCCTAAGAGACTCAGTGATGCCCTATCCAGACGTAGACTACAGCCCAGGAACTTTTGGTAGGGCCTTTCGTTCCTCAACGAAAGGCCCTACCAAAAGATCCTGTTCAGTATCAGAAGTACGGTAAGTGTCTAATTAACATGAGTATTAGTAAACACTAATACAAGTGATACTCATTACAAGTGATACTCATTAACATGAGTATCACTTGTAAATGATAGGACTCTAAAGAAGGGTTAGGAATTATAAGAGGGACATTATAAGATATATAATAAGAGATATGTACTAAAAAAATGTGTAATTAAGATAAGGTTCCCTAGATAAGGTAAAGAGAAATTTATAGATATAGAAAATATTCTTGAGTAACGTAAAGTAAGGTAACAGTTTTGGAAGTGGGATAATTCAGAGATTTTATTTAGGGAGAGTGTTATTTATATATATATATATATATATATATATATATGATACACTGAACTGTCATAAGCTGACAAGTCAGAAGTAAGGATGTTAGCATAATTTAGAGATTGAGTTAAATATTGATTTAAAAGATGAATGCTAATGTATTAGAAAAGATAAATAATCTAATTAGTAAGAGATTACCCTTAATTTTGCTAACAGAGAAATCTTATTGTTAAAAAGGGAAGATTTGAATGTGAGAGACAAGCCTGATCTGTTAGAATAAAAAAAAATGATTTGCTAAGAGAACGTTTTGCTAAGTAATGTATAAAAAGAGTGGCATAAGAAAGATGTTGTTAGCCTTGTGATATAATGGAAAAGGTTGTACAAGAATATAACTAAACTTAACCAATCATTTTATGCTTGTACGGTAATAGAACAATACTAATTATAATATGTACTGGATCATTGAACTATTTCATTTATGTAAATACATGCAATAAAATTTTGTTATATTTTAAACGAAGTCTTTGTTTAGTCATTTTGAACATACAGCCAAACCATAATAATATAGAAACCCCGTAGAACCTGAACGCTCCTGATAGGCAAACGAGTCAGATTGCAAAGTGGGGAATTGCAAAGTACCTTTATTAGGTAATAATAAATATAAGGGAGGATATAAATAACAAAAGGGGTTAAAATAAATATAATAAAATATAAAATAATTATAAAAATAAGAAAAAAACCCTCCCCCCACACTGCACTTTGCACAAGGCCAGTGTTTTACGCCGATGAACCTTGGTTAGGAGAGGATGCCGTAGGGGTCGTCTGCCATACGTGTGAGCGTGCAACGCATGGTCATGCCAGGTATTGTTCCGGGTTGGCCCATGTTGTATTGGGTAGTCAACTCTTCAACAGTGCTGCGCCTGTACGTGTCGTCGGACCCGGCACTCACCTCTAACATCAACCTTTCGCCGACCTTTGCAGTTTTGCCATCGGGTCGTTGTTTGACCATTTTGACGCCCGTCCTGGTACACTTTAACAACGGCGGCCCTCGAACACCTCACCAGTTCAGCCGTTTGGGAAATTGAGGCACCAGCTCGTTGAGCATTCACAATCTGTCCTTTATCAAAGTCCGATAAATCCTTCATTTTACCCATCACGCTCAGAATTTTACTACCTACTGAACCACTGACACCTTATCTATGCTCGACTAACTGCGCACTCTCTTACCTCACGCGGTCAACGGGTCGCATTCAGTTTTCATAGGGGTGGCCATAATTCAGTGGTCACTCTGTATATCTTCATATTCTCGGACAGTCACATAAGACCAGAAGGGTTTACGATGCAGAGAATGCAAGAAAAACACAGTATTTGTCAGTCGTGTTAACCACGGTCAACTCAAACATGTGTACTGTTGTACCCAAATTTGAAATAAATATGTTTAAAAAATTATAAAATTAAAATGTCCCTATTAAGGCTAGCTTTCAGTTTCTTGAAAATAAACAGAAATGTACAATATAATTAACATATTAGTTTAAAAGTTTCTCATTTAGTAGAAGAACCAGATAGTAGTTATATTAAGCATCTAATATAACTAATTTATGCTTGTAAATGTAAAGTGCATTTAGGAAACAGAAATCATGGAGTCACCATGATTTCTGTTTCCTAAGGTGGGTGTGGGAACGAAGAGCTAAAAGTGGTTCAAGATGAAAAAAACTTAGGTGTTATAGTTTAATCTGACAAAATTTTTCATGCAGTGTAAACAAGCGGCTGGGGAGGCAAATGGAGTCCTGTCCATGATTTATAGAACCTTTGGTAGTCGGAAGAACGACGTCATTATCCCTCTATACAAGATGTTTAGAACCGCATTTGGAATATTGTACTCAGGTCCGGACCTCACACACACAAAAAAAAAAACAGTACTTCTAGAGACGGTACAAAGCAGGATGACCAGATTAGTGATTGAAAATCGATGCACATATGAAGAACAGCTTAGAAGGCGTGGACTGCAATGTTTGACCACTAGACATCTAAGCGGAAATAAGATTTACATTAAGGCACTAAGGGGTAAAATGAATGTAAAAGTTTCATTTTCATAGGTGAGACAAGAACCAGCACAAATATAATGTCTGACAGAATAGAAGACTAGTTCTTATGAAGTTCACTTATGAGAAGTGGCGCTTGTCGAGCACTGCAATAAGTTTCCTCCCAACGTGACAGAGGAAGTTAGTTTGGCTAAGTCCAAAGTGGAACTGTTCCCACATTCATACTATTCCCGTTCCAACAAAGAATGGGAATAGTATGAATGTGGGAACAGTTCCACTTGGAACTTAAGCCAAAATAGACTAATGGGAATTGGGAATAGTATGAATATTCTGTCTATTATTATTATTTTAATTTTTTGGCTGATGCAGAAAAAGGTCGCTTCCTTGCATCATTTGGCTTCGCTAATCTTAATTATTCAAGGTGGCCTTAATTAGGGCACGGGGGAACTTATTTGTTGAAGATACTTCATTTACTTTTTTTTTTTTTTTTTTATAATTGAAGTCAGGTAATATAGGAAACTGGCACTTTAAGCCGCTTAATATAGGAAACAATAGGTTTCCTATATTAAGTGGCTTTAAATTACAGAAATTACAGGACAATAAAAAAAACGTTTGATTGTTTTTAATCCAGCCACACATTATTATAAACAATTTGAAGTCATAATTTTTCAGTAGACGTACATTAATTTTTCCAAATAATTGTAAATTAATTTAGATATAGATTGAGATTGCCAGTTCAAGGCCCTCGTTATAGTAAAAGGTTTTATATTTCACTCGTTATATACAATAGTATCATATTTGTACATATTTCATTCGTTATATACTGTATAATATCCTTTTATTTAACATTATTAAAGCTATTACGTCAGTAGTGCTCGTTATAGCTCGTTTCTTGTTATTGGGTATACTCGTTACAAGGGATATGCAGTTTCTCTTCACTAAAATGAAGGAATTGCTAAAACAGAGAGAATACCGATGGTTAAGCAACAAGTTATGCTTCACAAAAAAAAAAAAAAAAAAAAAAAATTAGTTTTTTGTTGGCTAATAAAAGGAATTCATGTGCTCGGTAATTTTTCTCATTCTGCAGCGTGTCAAATTCGGTGGTCCTAAATGATGGTGTTATTCGTTCTTTCCTTTTGATGGGCATAACTGTTGTTTCCAACTATATACTTCTTTGACGTTAAAAGGTAGCATCCTCTTTCGCAGGGAAAATAAATCATTCCAGTAGCTCAGTTCTTTCCCTGTTAAGACAGTGTAGTTGTGGGTATTTTTCTACCGGTTCGACTTTCAGTTTGACTAGTGGATCGTTAACCGTCGTGGCTTCCTCTGTTCGTCATGAAACTTGGATGAGCCGTGGTCACTTAGTGGTCGTTAAAAGGTATCATGCTTCAGCTAGAGGCGTTGCACAGAAAGCTGAAGCTTTGTTTCGCACATGTCCCCTATGCTATATAAAAATATTCAGTGCCTCATAGATGAAACCTCGCCAAAAAGCCGTTTTTGTCCTAAGTCTTTGTTCGCTTCTGGCAGTTTAATCCTTTCGTCTTACTGGAAAAATTCTGTTGTTTACATTATATATATATATATATATATATATATATATATATATATATATATATATATATATATTACTTACTTACTTACTATCAGTTTATTAACACAAGGTTCACCCCCTGTACAGCAAGTGGGCTAGGAGGGTGTCCAGAAATTTTATTATATACTTTTGTGCAATTTTCAGATCTTTACAATATAATTATTGTATATAATAATAACTATTAAATAGATATATACATTTGCTTAATTGTATTCACTTTGAAATAACATAGATCTTGATAATTGAAGGGTTAAATGCATAGGTTGAGTTCTTTATCAGCAACTAACATATATAACAGATTTATTTATATTCATTATATTATTGCATTTAATTGTTCATATCATCAAATTTCTAATAAAAACTGCTCAATTTTCACAGCAATCCTGGTGATTTAGTCCTGATTTGGTCTATAATTTGGCTTCTGTAGGTTTTAAAACTTTACCGGATCAATGGAGAAGGTGTTGAAGTGTTCAATGGTGGTACATGGGAACATTCCTTTTAGGGAGTCCAAGTTTTGATAGCTTCATCCTAAGTGGGTGATGGCTTCTATTTCTTCCTCTTGTTAGTGCGATGATATCTTCTATTGATGGGGCATCAATATGGCGAGTGAGCAGCTTGGTAAGCGTTGACAGATTTTTTTTTTTTTTTTTTTTTTTGAGGACAGTGAGCTTCCAGGAGGTCATGCCTAGGTTGACTAGGAGAATGGATTTCGAGATGGTGAAAGGGTTCCCTCCCAGACGGCTCAGCCACTGCAGAATCCAATATTCCATTGACAGTAATTTATTACATCGAGATTTAGATGCAGAGGACCAGATTTCTGAGGCATATAGTGGTATGGGTATGAGACATCTATTAATGTATTGTCCAATCAGTTTGGTATTGTGACAGCCTGCGAGCTCCTGGCGGATAGCCCAGAAAGCAGCATAGTCTTCTTCTTTGCCTTTAGGAAGTGTTCCTTGAAATTTAAGTCTTCATCCCACGTTAGTCCCAGGTCAGTATGAGATGAAACTTTGGGGACTGACTCACCAATAACTGTAACTCGAATGTCATTCTTGACCTTCCTCTTCGTGATTGTCATGTGGGCTGACTTGGCATTGTTGAATTGGAGTCCAGCTCTCTGTAAAAAGTCAATTAACTGTTGAGTTTGCTTGGAGGTTTCATTATTAATTTTTTGTATCTGTTTGGGGTCTTTTGAATTGATAAAGAATTTTAGATCATCAGTGAAGGAACTAAAATTTGGATTTTTTGCGAGGAATGATTCAAGTAGGATTGCAAAGAGGGTTGTCGACATCACCCCACCTTGAGGTACACCCTCGTTGCATAGGTTGTTTTCTGGTGAGTTCCGTTGGCTATAATTAAGTGTCTCCGCTGTAGTAAGGACTTCAGAATGCTGACAATTTGGTTAGATACTTTGAAATATTCTATTAAGATGCCTATAAGAGTAGGAATGGCAGTATCGAAGATTATGTCCAGTTGTGCTCTATCATTCAAGGCTTTTTGTGCTCTGAAGAGAGTATTGAGGAGATTAGAGGTCGTGGACGTATTTTGCAGGACTGTGTGTAGGTAGGGTGGTCGGTGAGCAAAACAGTGTTGAATAATCACTGGGTGTATGAGTTTTTCAAATATCTTTAATAATGTGCATCCTATGGAGATTGGACGGAAGTCCTTAGGCATCTTGGGATTTCCAATTTTAGGGACTGTTTGACATAATAAGATTTCCATATTTCCGGTATGGTACCTGTCTTTAGAATCTTCTGGAAGATGTTTAAGAGAAGATCCACAATGTACACAGAGCACACCTTAACTATAAATAGCGGTATACCGTTAGGGCCCTTAGTAACTTTGTTGGGCAGGCCATTTATCACGTCAATGAGCTGCTGCTTAGTGATTATAACATCATCCATGGCAGAAAGAGCGTTCTGGTTTACACTAGGTAGGGTTGAAACTTCGGTGTCGCATCTTGATGATCGAAAAATATGCGAGTCCACTCCTCAAATAGCTTTTCATCCAGGTTGAGATGGTTTTTGCGCTTTGGGAAAATTCTCCGGGTTTTTGTAATTGGGGATAATATATACTGTTGATGTGCTCCTCTCTTGAAGCGAAGGAAATGAGCTCTCTCTTTTAAAGGTTTCGTGGTCTGTACTGCTTCTCAATTTTAACCATTTTCTATATGCCCTCTGCTTACTTCTAAAGGCAATTTTCATATCTGAATGGAACCATCGCTGGATTCTCTCAGTAATTCTGACTTGTTTAGACGCTCCGATCGTGGCGATATGTCTCAACTGCTCAGCTAGGGTCTGGATTGCCTCTTCAACAGATAGTGAAGATAAATTATCCCAATTAATGGTGGAGAGATCAAAAAATCAGATCAGAGTGAGTATCCGAATAGTAATTTCTAATTTTCTTTCCCGATAACGTTGGTATGGAGGAGGTACAGGTGATAGGTGAGTGATCTGATGAGAATGTGTGAAAGGGTTGGGTATGTTATTACAGTTGGGAAAGTTGTAGAATTCTAGGTCTAAAGCTTGTCCTTTTCTTGTTGGCGGTGTGATATGTCTCCTGAGGTCTAAAGAAGGTTCAAGGTGATATGTCTCCTGAGGTTCAAGGTTAATGTTGTCTTGTAGAGCTTTTACATGTCTTGGGACTGGCATATTGAAGTCTCCACCTACAACAGTTTGTTGAGTAGGGGTTAAGCTTGTTACTAACCAGGTCTGAAGTTCAATCAGTATAACTTCGGAATGGTCAGGAGAGAGGTAAACCAAACAGAATTGTATTTTAATTTGTCGGTTCACCAGTGTTACACACAGAGCTTCAAAATTGTTAGACTGGCTTAGCTTAACTCTAGTCGCCTGCCACTGGATTGGAAAGAATATTTGGACGCCCCCTTCTCTACCCATACCTCTACTGTTTCCGATACCTTTGTAAGGGGTAGTTTTAAGAAGTATATCAATTTGTCGCTCATTTGTCAGCCAGGTCTCCGTTAAACAGATGAGATCAGTTTCTTTGAGAGATGAAAGCGTTTGGAGGGAGTGGAGCTTATTAGATAAACTCCTGGCATGTTGTAGGAAATATCGCAATTGCATAGTTTTTGATTCAGTCTCCAAACTAGCCATTAGTTGCTACGTTGGATTAGATTGTGAGTTTTATCTGTGCGCCCTCACGGGGCGTCTTTCTTTAAAAGGCTTAACCAGTGTTCCTGGAATCAAGTTCTTCTGGTTCATGACAGTATTAGTCGCGTTAGATGTGCATATCACTAGGAAGGAGGCAGATATAAGTCTAGCATGGGTGTTTGGTTCTTAATTTCTTTACGTCCACTTCAAACCCATATTCCATCAAAAAGAGACTTTCAGTACGCTCTGTTCTTGTCTCAGGCCCCAGTCTGGATACGAAGATCCTTTCTCTGGTACGAACAGATGATATATGGTATATGTCCGCCAGTTTTCTTGCCTGAGTAATCAATGGGAGGTTCGTATCAACTGATACATTAGTAGTTCGCTGAGAGAGATTAGGTTTAGATGGGACATGCTTAAATTTTTTACTTTGGTTTTCGATTACGGGAATTTGGACTGTCTCCGCAAATTTTTTTTTTTTTTTTTGATAGTTGTTGGCGCATCGGCTTCTGTGGCCATATTGCACCTCCCAAGGTTTTAGCATTTTCTACTGTGATCCAAGCCCGAGGCGGGATTCGAACCCGCGACCTTTGGGTTGCTAGGCAGGCACTTTACCCACCCGGCTAGCCCGGTTGGCTCCGCAGATGTGGGATACTCAATTAAAGTCGAATCCGTTATGCTTGTTTTAGGGCTTACAGAGGTCTGGGTGGGGACTATGATTCCTCTTGTACATGATGCTTCAGTCACTGCTGGGGAACCTGGTGTATCACGTCTTCTCGGCCATGGCAGCTAGTGGAGTAGCAGTTTTGTTTAGCGAGTTGTTGTTGGCATGTTTTTGTTTTTTTTCTGAAGTTCGGCACATTCGTTTTCATTCTCTCCTTCGTTCACATGGAGTGGAATCTCAGTGGTAGCAGGCATACTATCCAGAGTGGGCTCTTGAGGTTCGTTGGGCTAAGGATGGTTTAATATTGGTTCTATTAGTGAATGTTGACTTGTTGGAATTCCCATTTCACTAAAAAAAATGTTTGAAGTAATGCAGTTGTGTTTCTACGTCATTTAGTTTGTCTAAAATTACTTGGTTTTGGAATTTTAAATGTTGGATTTCTTTAGTTATATTACTAAAGTTGGTTTGCAGTGGTAACGTCAGCTCCCTAAGTACTCGTCCCAACGGGCTAAGGTACCCTGAGAGTTGTGCTAGGTGGTCAGGACATAGGCAGTTATGTATAGAGGTAGGTGTTCTTTTCTGGAAGAAGTATTGTGTAGTCGATCATTAACCTTTGATAGGCTCACTTGTCCTTTCTTATTTTCGAGATGATGCTGGCTCTCTCTCTTTGTGACAGTTCATTAGTCTCAGCCATTTGAATGAGGTGCTTGGGATTTGCCAGTCGCTTCTGTTCAAGGTTGTGGTTAGACTTATATAAGTGAAAGAGGTCTGTTATCATATGCTTGACGGTTTTATTTTGTTCTCGCATAGAGAAAACTTCATCCCTGAGATCTTCAGTTTGCGCCCCTAGACGTTTTATCAGGAAGGTTATATGCCCAATACTCTCAGGGAAGGAACATGTTTCCTCCAGCGGGTGACCTTCAAAGTTTGGAAGTGCTAAACATAAAGTGTCACGTTCTGAACTATGCTCAGTTCCGGCTTGATTTCGTGGTTGTAGATGCCTTATTTCATTCACAATTAGATCTAGTTTTTTGTCATCTGCTTGTCGATGGTCAGATTTTTTGTTGGTTCCTAGGCAAGCGTCCACAACCGAGTTGGGTGTTTTACTTGGGACTTCTAGACCCGCACTGTTGTTTATTTGGGACTGCCATATTGAATATTGAAATTCATTTAAGTTTACAATACTCTTTTCACTGTTATAGCCAGCATCAGCCAGGATTTCATTATGACGGTTGGCATATACAATACTGTCACTAATATGCCGTCGTCTACATCGATTTCTAAGGAGTTGCGTTCTGGAGACAACTGGCTTAATGTGGATTGTAAGATTGCCATTAGCATTAACAACATAACTCTTATTTACGGGAGATTGTATGCCAGTATTAAAATTCATTGCAGAGTTTGGTGTAGAAATGGCAGGTGCACTGTGTTCGCCAGCTATTTTGTCTTAGTATAAACCCTGGGTGTTTTCTCCAATATCAAACCGTCTGTTTTCTGACCAATTAGTACGTCTCCATGCATAGAATCTTCACTGATGGTTGGCTCCTCACATGGAGTTGCGTTTTCATTTACAGAGTTCTCTGAGATGAACACGACAGCAGGACTGATATCACTGTTCCCATCGTTTGTTATTGACAGCGGCTTAGGTTTATCTGTATTAACGGAGTTATGTTGGGTCTCAATTCCTTTCGATTTCGACTTTTTATTTGCTAGTACTTTTTTACGTACAGGTGTTTTACAAGCTTGGCACAAGTAGGATTTTCGCTTAGCTAATGATACTTTTGAAAGATTATTTCTTTCTTTTTAAACAAGGAATAAATGCTGGGTGGTTACAAAGTCTTTGATCGTTTTTAAAAATTAATACGAAAAAATGAAGCCTCATACAGAATTTTTATTTTTTATTGTTTTTTTAAGCGAAATGGATAATTTCGCTTAAATGGCTTAACTTTGGCCGCTAGAGGGTCAAAATAATTTTATTTGCCGAATATAGTCCACGTATTGATATTAAGAAGAGAGGAATGATATTGTTGACGAGTAGCACAACCTTGATGTATCTCTGGGGAAGGGTGGAGCTGAGGGTTAGAGCAGTTGCTTTACCCTAGACTGCAGTGTTTCTCAACCTTTTGGTTGAGAAACACTGCAGCACCCTTTTAAAGACGCTAAAAATTTTGCGGCACACCACAATCACTACTGTACTGTACTCATATTTTCGCAAACGGGAAGTTATTTCTGTTGTGTTAAGATCAATAAATATTTAATAATAATTTTTGTTTTAATCACTCATGAATTAATTACATGAAATTTAAAAGAAATTTTTGAACATAGATAAAAATAAAGAAATTTAAAAGAAAATATGTAAAAAATTAACATAATTACATAAAAACAAACAAAAATACAATTAATTTTTATTATAAAACTTGGATTTATTATTTTTCTTTTAATTTGCATTTTCCTCGGCTCACTTGAAGTATACTCGTGGCACACTAATGTGCCCCAGCCCACTTGAAGTATACTCGCGGCACGCTAATGTGCTGGGGCATACATGTTCAAACACTGCCCTAGAGAAAATACCCGGTTTTTTTTCCGTGAATCATTTCCTCTTTTTGTAAACACCGATGCAGACGAACTATGCATTTAGCGTTCTTGTGGCGAAATTTGTAACCGTTCTCTCCCCCCCCCCCCCCCCCAATTTTTGAATTGCATTGGTATGCGAAAATCATATTTTTCTGTGGGGCTTCATTTTTCTTGTATTTTTCACTTGTATTTTTATACAAGATATTTAAATTTTTTTTTTAAATATCTTGCAATGGTGCCTTTCTCCCTAGTCTCAAAAGTTTTATAAATTATAGTATCAGTAGTATAATAGGTAAATGATGCAAGGAAGCGGTGTTTTTTTTTTCTTGTTTTTGTTTTTTTTTTGCATCTGTCAAAACAAGGGGAAAAATTACAGTAGACAGGAGACTGTTTTCTTTCTGAGCCACTTCTTTTAGCTGCATTTTAAATTTTATATATGATTATCCATAACCGTTAAGTCTTTTTCGCCCTGAACCTTTAACTAATTTATACGTAAATCCGTGATTTCTGTTTCCCAATGGGCGCAAAACTTTTACATTTAGAAGCATTAATGGAACTTTCTTCCCCATGGCTGTTCTGTCTTGTCTCTCTTAGCATTACAAGAATGTGAAATGGGTTAATCTGTGTAATTTCTGTTCTTCTTTTCCCTGGTTGAATTTCTCTCTGGAATCTTCTGATGCTAATATTTCCTCGTATAGTGTCAATGAATTATTCTTATAGGAATGATTTTTTTCCCTCATTGCACTTTAAAATCTCGCGTTTATTTAAATCTTTGTTTTTCCAGTAAATGTATTAATGCTGTTTAAGATAATATAGCTTGTCGTAATTGGCTTGTATCCAAATCTCCACCTTGTTTTTTACCTACACTAAAGTTCGCAAAATGTGTAAAATAGTTATAACTATTTTGTATAATCTAGTTTGATTAATAATTATTCAAAACAATCCAAACTTGATTTTGAGAAGTCTAAGAGCAAGAAATTTTCTTTTTGTCCAAATGGTATTGTCAAACCTTCTGGTCTCTGGCGAAAGCTGTTGGCTGCAGCTTCTATCCGTCCATACGTTCATCTCTATTATAATTTGATGATTCTGTTGCATTCTCATGCGACAATAAAGCTGACTAATTAGTTTCCTGTTTTTCCCTGTTCTCGTGAATCGATGACCTAAGTACCTCGTAACTCACCTCCTACTATATAATCACATTCCGTTGAATGCCTTTTATGGGTTTCTGATTACAAAGACATTGGAAAAATTCTGAAGAATAAAAGACATTGGAAAAACCGAGATGTCAAGGTGAAGTATTAGTTTGATGGCATTAATCTACTTGTTTTCCAAACCTCTTCCCTAAGCTTGCCCTGTTTTGTATTTCCTTTTTAACTTTCTTATTCCGCTGTTGTTTTTCTTTCTGCATGGAAATTTGCTCGTATTTAGCCATTTCCTAAAAAGGGTAATAACTCACTTCATTTCAGTTATCGACCCTCTGCAATTACTCTGGCCAAAGTAATGGAAACTCCACCAAATCATACACTCTCTCGAAACGTTTCATCTGGTCAACGATTGCCAGTATGGATATCGTCAGTATCAGTTCACTGGTGTCATCTTGGCATAAGTTACTGTTCTTTGGACAAATTCAATGGAAACGTTAGTGATACTCAAATAGTTGCTCTTGACATTTTTCAGTTCTTTTTATGGTGTTTGGCAAGCCATCGACTACTTAGGTTTAGACTGCAAATATTATACAATATATATTTTTAAATGTTGAAATATTGCTGAAAAACATAAAGCAGTTGTTAAAAATATATTTCAAATTTGTTTCTATAATACAAAATATTAATAAGTAGAATTTAGTATTAGGCTATGACACTGGTGGTCCAGTCTTAAGCACCTTTGTGAAGTGGACCAATTGGGTATCTTTATGTTGCACTTAATTACAATTATTCAATTGCATTTTTGTGCCGATAATTTTACTTATGTGTAGGCGCTACTTCATTTAAAATATATTTCTTACGCATTCATCATTTTTGCTAAAAATTACTGACTTCAGTAATTACTGAGTTAAGCAGCCCAATTCAGACTCCACCCCCCCCCCCCCCAACTCGAATTTGGGCTCTGTCAGTTATCATAAGTTCTGAATTTGACTAATTAGTTTGATCAGTACGTTTCTGCATTCAACTCATAATGCGTCGCGGTTTGCTGGCTAAAACAATAACATTTCATTAATTTTAATTTGAAGTAATATTTTAACCCCTATATCAGACTAGTTGTATCGAAACACTGTTGAAACGGTGGGACGATTCCGCCTCAGATTTGTCTACTCACCTCTCTCTCTCTCTCTCTCTCTCGGTGCGTTTTAAGGCTGAAGTGAATGAAAGGTTTACGTTTGCGGAATCTCTACTGTCAGCACCTCTTATAATGAGTTTAAATTTCTAAAATGGTAAGGAAATTTCTCCGTTCTGGGAATTTTGTGATTTTTGAGGTAAAAAGAACAAGTTGCTATTATTTTATCAAAATCTTAGGCTATACTGAGCCAGTATATTTGCTAATCTCAAAATCTATCATGCGCTGTAATCTAAATATGCTACCTTGGAAGTATCATATAAACTCCAGGAACCTCGTGATCTTCGCCCAGCTTCTGTCCGGGAAATTAAGTTCACCTGATATCTGGGATACCATTGCTAGACCGTCAGGTCGTAACAGAAGCCATACCAACGCACTCCCAAATAGACCTAAGCTGCGTAGCATGACCTCCTGGGATAATGTTTCCATTTAACTCCATCGAATTATTTAATAGACTATCCATAGACTTTCAGAAGCTGTGCAAAGACAGAACTTACAAGTCTTCCAATCTTGCAGACATGTATGCCTTCATTATGCTCTAGGTGAGATTTTTTCGGTGATGCTACATCTCTCGCACTGTCGCATCTCTATGTATGTTCCTCGCATTGTCGCATTTATATATGTTACCAGTGACTGTGTAAGTCTATGTATTGTATTTACCCTTTGAGTTCTCTGTTCATTGAATGTAAATAGCATGTTATTATTTATTCCATATTATTCATGTAACCCGTGTCCTCTAGCTACATAGCTGTAAAGGGACATTTCTCTGAAAAAAATTGGTATTAATAGTACAAGTATGTATTCATGGTCAGAGTATTTTGTGCTGCCTGAAAAAACAGGAATTGCTTAAGGGGGAAAAAACTCCCTCCGCCTGAGATCGGCTAAGTACAACCCCGATTGAAGAGGATTTTAAGAATCCCTTCAGTCTCCGGCTGGATTCGAACTGAGAACTTTTCCGTATAAGTGACAAGTGAGGAAATCGCTATACTTTCACAGAGAACAAAGTGGTGGTGGTGGAAAGGAGAAGTGAACACCCTGTTCTGTATTTCGTGAGGTGTAGATCAATACAGTTCGCTCTGCCTCTATCGTGTGTACAATCTAAATTAGATTATGCTTCCAAGATATACGCATCCGCCAGAAACAGTGTTCTTCGGTTGTTAGTTCCCATCCACCATCAGACTATTGCTGGAGCATTTCAAACGTCTCCTGTCCAGAGGCTATATGTGGGAGCAAATGAACCGTTTTTGTTGCTTCGACGGAAGCAGTTGTCCTTACAATATGCTTTTAAATTGAAATTCCTGCCAGATTCCACCACATGGGGATATGAAGTTTTTGAGCCACGCAGGAAAAATTTATACAGAATAATGCACGTCAAACTGACCGCCATTCGCATTCAAGAGCTACTCAAAGATGTACGTAAGGTTATCCGGTCACCAAAGCAACCCTTTCCACCCAGCATGCGGCTTCTCATTGGGAGAAGTATGTTACCTTATTTTCTGTCTGCCAGCAACTCAGTTAATCATACTAAGCTGAATCTTAATGATTCTGACAACCTGTTTCCACCGATTGCTCGAAGTCTTTATACTGATCTGGCGAATTTTGTCCTGAATTACTGAGTTGCATGTATAGAGCTAGTTTTGGATTTCATGATGGCTCGAAGTCTACACTGATGTATCTGAGCTGATTCTGCCCTGAATTACTGAGTTGCATGTATAGAGCTAGTTTTGGATTTCATTGAAAGATATATTATACATATTAATTCTTTAAGTGCATTACAAACTTTCTCGTAGCAGCCATGTTGTTATAAGCTGACTTCCAGAAGCTTAGAAAGGGATTGTTCCTCCCCCCATCCTCATCACTACTATTACAAGTTTGTATTTGTACAAGATTGTATTCTGTGCTTGCTGTGTACTTGTAAAAGTATTTACTTTTACAAAACTTGTAAAAACTGTACTTGTAAAAGTATTTACTTTTACAAAACTTGTAAAAACTGTACTTGTAAAAGTATCTACAAGTTTTGATTGATGTATTAGAATTGAATATTCCTAGTCTGCTTTAATTGTTGGAACTTGTTGATTACATGATTTGTGAAATTTTAAACCTGCATACTGGTTTCTGATCGTCATGTACGTAATAAATAAGTTTTCTGTTTATACCACGGGACGACCATACGGTCCGAGAAGTTCACAAGATTGAGAGTACAAGAAACAACACTGTATTTAGTAGTCATGCGAATTTGAACCACGGTCAGAGCGCATTTACTTATCTCCCCCCCCCTCTGATCACTCGACTACGGCGGCCTGTATGCTTTTCTTAATATTAATAACGAATTTTTTGCTCTATTCAATTTCAACAGTCAGGTTACATTTATATATATATACATACATACACCAATGAGCCAAAACATTATGACCAGCGAGTCGTTATGAAAATCGAAGCAACTGCAGGTGAATTACTGCGCGGATCGGGACACGGTGTAAAAAACACCTGATACTGAGCTCCGTTAATCAGTGTTACTCTTGTTCTTCATTGGGAAAGGCAGCGGACTTAAGCGAGTTTGACAAAGGCCAAATTGTAATAGCCTGACAACTGGGTCAGAGCATATCCAAAACGGCAACGCTGGTGGGATGCTCACGGTCATCCATGGTTAGTACCTACCGAAAGTGGTCCGAGGAGGGAAAACTTCACGAACTGCCGGCGAGGTGTTGGACGACCACGGCTCATCTTTGCTCCAGGTGAGCGAAGGGTCTCTGGATGGCACGTGGCAACAGAAGGGCGACTGTGGCGCCACTCGCTGGTAATTGGAATGCTAGTGATGGGAGTAATGTGTCACAACACACAGTACATCGAACCTTGCTGAAAATGGGGCTGCGTAGCCGCAGGCCATTCCGAGTGCCCATGCTAACCACAGTTCACCGGCGACAGCGCCTACAATGGGTACGCGAGCATCGAAACTGGACCTTGAGTGATTGGAAGAAGGTCGTCTGGTCCGATGAATTACGTTTCCTGTTACACCATGTGGACGGCCGGGTACGAGTGCGTCATTTACCTGGGGAAGTGATGGCGCCTGGATGCACTGTGGGACGAAAACAAGCCGGTGGGGGCCGTGTCATGCTTTGGGCGACGTTCTGCTGGGATACCCTGGGTCCAGTCATCCATGTGCCGGGCACTCTGACGTCTACCACCTACCTAAACATCATTGCTGACCAGGTACTCCCTTTCGTGGCAACGGTCTTCCCCTGTGGCGGTTCCGTCTTTTAGCAGGATAATGCGCCATGCCACACCGCCCGGATTGTTCGAGACTGGTTCGCGGAACATGAGGAAGACGGAAGACTTTCAAGAATTTTCCAGACATCAATCCCATCGAGCATCTGTGGTTTGTGTTGGAACAGCAACTCCGATCTGCAGCGTCTCAACCACGGACCTTACAGAAGTTAAAGGATCTGCTGGTACAAGATACCACAAGACATATTTAGAAATCTTGTAGCGCCCATGCCTCGCCGGGTACGAGATGTTTTGGCTGTACGTGGAGAATCAACATCATATTAGGTAGGTGGTCTAATGTTTTGGCTCATCAGTATATATATTGTTTTTCCCCCCCGATAGATTTAGACCGTTTCAATTCTTTCTAATTTTCCTGGATAATATTGTCTTTTCTTCTTTAATAAAGCATTAGTAGTACGTACTCAGTTTTTTGGCTCGTCTTTTCCCCTGCCATCGTCACGTTCAGATTAAATTGCGATTATTTGGGAGATTATTTTATACAAGCCTTGCAAAGAACTTTTCATTATTTGGCTATTCGGCGTTTTTCTGATACTGTATTTGAAAATACTGTACCTTTTACACCTCTACAGTAGTGGCCCCAATCATTAACTATATGTCAAAACTCGTGGCATCAACTTCAACTATCCGCATTTTTAATTTTCTTTTGATCAATCGCAGCCCAAGGAAGATGCAATTCCTCTTCACCTCCTCTCATTTGAATTGGACGCATTATTCAGAGCTCATTTGTGAATTATGTTTTTCAAGCAAAATGGTTAAAACATTCCTCGTGTGAAAATCTCGGTAGCCAGGATGGACCCTATCTTATTTAAACTCGTTTAAACTGGTTTCTTTCAGAAGTAAAAGTCAACAATCTTCCATTTCGTGTAACATCCTTCCCCAGGGAATGCTCAACATGCTGTTTGAAATTTGACACGTACTGCCTATGCAACTTAATTTGCCCACTAATTAGGATACTTGTAAATTATCTGAAATTTGTTGCTTGCACGTCTGCATTTCAAACTGAGGATTAGTGTAATAATCTCTCTCTCTGTCTGTCTTGGCCGTTTCGTTTTGTTTTCATTTCGTATCGCTAAGTGTTTGTGTATATAAATATCACTTCAAAAGTATATATATATTTTTTTTCTTTTTGTTTCTCATTATACCTTTATTTTACTGTCTGTTCTTCACAAGGATTAAAATTTTCTTGATCAGTTCATCACTACCTGGGTATTCTTGTGATGTATTTATATTTATTTGAATGTCGTTCTACCAGAGTTCCTCAATATTTATCGCTGTCAGGTATCGCAATTTTTTTTTCCATCTTTAAATTAATTTAATTTAAAATCTTTTATTTAAGAAATCGGTGCCAACCAAGAATTTCAAGGGATTTTATCCCTTCCAAAATTATCTAGTAAACATTTTAGTCTAATTCAGAAAGTGGAATATATTGGCTACTAACTGGAATATTTTGAGACGTGGAATTTAGGACGTTCATTCGAATTTCTGAAGTTGAGTGAATTTTTCTTTTCGATTCCTGGTCATAACACCGGTCTCGAAAGAATTTTCAGTCTTATGAAGAAACGGTTGACACATGAATGAAACCGGCTTATAGTGGAGTTTTCAGAATTTTATTGTTAATTAAATAATAACTTTTAAATAATAATGACGACATGTAATTTTATGCCTCCTACATAAAGGACCAAAGCAAAAAAAACAAAAAAAAAAAAAAAAAAAATGAATTTTGCACTTGGCTAAGCAAATTTTGGTCCTTTATATATATATATATATAGAGAGAGAGAGAGAGGGGATACGGGTGAAGAACAATAAATATTCAGTTGAGATTAAACTGAACGGCTACGTTTAGAGAACGTTAAAGTATGAAGTTTTATTAAGTGTTCTTTAAAGTTTAATTATAATCTTAGTAATTAATTGTTAAGAAGATATTTATATTTACTTTCACTTCTGTTAATCACAGAAAAAATAATTAATTTAATTTAAGAAAAAAATCGAACTTGTCTGAAATGTAACGCGCGGCCAGTGGCGCGTGTTATACCTTCATGTGGGGGGGGGGGGGGCATCTAAAGAAAAAACTAATGAAGAACATTTTCAATTTCATTTTATTGTGACGACAAAACAAGCAAATTATATGACATAAGAACTAAATAAAAAATTACATCAAAATCGGCAAAACCATTTAAAAAAAAAAAAAAAAAAAAGTAATTTCCAAATTAATCTTCGAGTAAACTTCATTGACCTTGGCTGGTAGAAACTTCAGTTTCCAATAAAAATCACTTAAAAATATTTGTAAAAAACAGCAATGAGTTTTTGAAACAATTATTTTGGGGTCCCCTCTGATCGGGGCCCCTAGGCTGATCTTTTTTGCCTGTAGGATAGCGCGGCGTATACATTAACTAATTGTTAAGCTTTACAATGGATGAAATAAATGCTTTAAATAATTTTTCTGATGGCTAATACTGAATCGACTGTATTTGCATTTATAGTATTTCTTATGTAGCTAGTTAAGTATCGAATCCAGGTATAGTAACAAATCACTATCACCTGAAGAAGCTTCGGTTTTATAGACTTCAAGATCATCGACAAAAAGCTGGACGCTGAACAGAAAAGAATTGAATCATGTAGTTATGTCATCTGTAAAGATGAGAAAATGTAGAGGTTAAAACTCGCCACTGAGAAAAGTGGCCGCCAAAATGAATGAGCTAGTGAGCGATACGAAATGTCCTTATAGTCAGCTTGGTTCAAGTTCTGTTGAGCAGCCTTATTTATCATGTATAGAACTGCTGCAGAAGGAGAATCCTTGAAGAGTCAAAACTCAGAAATGATGCTAAGATGAATACAGTCAGCTGCAGAGCGGTTTTTTATTTTATGTGCCCATTCCCAATTATAGGATACATCTAAGCTTGAGAGAGGTGAGATGGGGCTGGTATCAGTCATAAACGCGTGACTCCATCGCACCCCGAAAGCCATAAATATATATATATATGAATAAAATCAATAAAACAAATAAAAACAGATTTTTCACTACTTACCAAAAGAAACTTTTTTTTTTTTTAATTTATATAACAGAAATTATTTATTGTACTGATTACCATGTTTCATAATTTCCATATAATTTGCATTTATTTGATGACCTGAATTTCCCGAATTGAAATTTGAATGGAATTAAAATTATTTTAAAAGTACTCTAAGCTTCATTTTATGTAAATTCCTTTATTATATTTTTAAAAAAATCTGTTGCCTGTACAATGTCCGAATTTATGTGAAGAGTTGATAACCCATTTTGCCTTTCTTCAGAGATTGTAGATCTGTTAAAATTCGGCACTCTCTTCATGACGTCAAAACTTCTTTCCGCGAAAGTAACAGAAACGGGTAGACTCAAAAATATTCTAAATGCTACGGACAAATTCGGAAACAACACAATTAGATTAGTTTCCCACATGTTCTGTAGCAAATTCGCTGGAGTTATTTCTGAACTTTTGTTCTGTAAATTTTCTTTTTAAAAACCAGTGCATCGCATATTTCGTGTGAAATATCCTTAGCATGTTTATGTTGTTATTTTTGTGCTGAAGCTTTGATTTCATCATCACCAGCCATTTTCAATCCACTGCAGGATGAAGGCCTCTCCAGCAACTTTCCAGTTCCTTCTGTTTTGAGCACTGGCCATCCATTTACTACAAATGGATGGCCAGTCCATTTGTAGTAAATGGACCCAAAAACACATGAATTTCACCTATCCATCTCCGCCTTTGTCTTCCAGGTTTTCTTCTAGCTCCTCTTGGATACTATTCTGTTATTTTCTTAGTCCATCTGTCATCATGTCTTCGAGCTATGTGTCCTTCCCAAGACCCTTTTAGTTCTTTAGTTTTGATAAGAATGTCCTTTACTTGAGTTTGCTGCCTAATCCATGTGTTTCTTTTCTTATCTAACAGTCTGATTCCCAATATAATTCGATCCATTCTTCGCTGTGTAGTTCTCAGCTTCTCTTCCATTCTTTTGTGAGTGCCCAAGTTTCACTTCCATAAGTCATGGTGGGGATTATACATTGATTCATTACTTTACGTTTCAGACAAACTGGGATATTGCTCTTCAGTATGTGACTATATTTCCTGAATGCTATCCATCCAAAATTTATTCTTCTCTTGACTTCCAGCCATTTATCATTATTACAGCTAATAACTTGTCCCAGATAAGTATATGACTCCATCTTTTCAATTACTGCTCCTTCAATCATTATTTCCCTTTCCGTGGCATACTTGTTCATCATTACTTTTGTTTTAGCCATATTCATCTTTAGTCCAAAATCCTTACTAACTGTGCGTAACTGATTAAGATTTTCCTCTAATTCTTTGGGATCGTGGCTTATGACCACAGTGTCATCTGCAAATCGTAAATGGTTTAGGTACTCTCCGTTCACATTGACTCCTTTCTGCGACCAGTCTAATCTTCTGAAAGCTTCCTCAAGGGCAGCAGTAAACAGCTTCGGAGATATTGTGTCTCCTTGTCGAACTCCTTTCTCGATTTTAAATTTGCTACTGTCTTTGTCTAGTCTAATAAAGGAGGTAGCACTCTCATATATTTTCTTCAAAATCATAATATATGGAGTATCTATGCCTTGTCTTTCCAGTGCCCGAAACATTGCCTTATGCTGTATGGAGTCAAATGCCTTTTCATAATCCACAAATGCCAAGCATAATGGTGTTTTATATTCATTTGCTTTCTCCATTAGCTGTGATATTACGTGAAGGTGATCCATAGTTGAGAATCCTGTCCTAAAGCCAGCTTGCTCTTTCGGTTGATTCTCATCAAGTATTCTTTCTAATCTGTTAGTAATGACCTTTGCGAACAACTTGTAGATGTGGGATAAGAAGTTAATTGGTCTATAATTTCCAATTTCTGATTTATCCCCTTTCTTATGCAGCAAAACTATGATTGCATTATTCCACTGCTTAGGCGTCACACCTTTTCTAATGCACTTTGTGAAGAGCCTTGCCAGTTTTTGTGTTATGTCTCTTCCTCCCAATTTTAACAACTCTACAATAACTTCATCTTCTCCCGGGGCTTTCCGATTCTTCATTTTCTTCAATGCATGTTCTACCTCATCAGGAAGAATATCGGGTATGTCGTATGTGTTGCTACTTTGCAATCCATCTTCCCCACTGCTGGTATCATTTCCTCGCTCCTTGTATAATTCTCTATAGTAGGCTTCTGCTATTTGAATTATGCCTTCTCTGCTGATTATAAGTACACCATGGCTATTCCTCAGTTTCAGTATCATTTATCTTTCTGTATTACTGCTCATGGCTGCTGATTTAAATCCTTTGTTTTCCCTTAATGCTTTTTCTACTTTTCTTGTGTTAAATCTTCTTATGTCCTCTCTGAGTCTCTTTCTAATGGCTTTGCATAACTCAGTATACTCAATTTTCTCCCTGTCAGTGTTTTTCTTGCTCTTCATTTGTCGTCTTCGGTTCATCATGACAAGTGTTTCTTGACTAATTTTTTCTTCTTTGGATTTCTGTTTCCCTATAGGTTTCTTGGGCTTTATCACTTTCAGAAAGTTGTAATATTCCTCGTCGATATCTTGGTCCTGAGCAGTCTACAGAAGCTCAAACTTGTTCTTAAGTTCCAGTACATACTGCTTTTTCTCCTCCTCTGTTATCTCAAAGACGTTTGTATTATTTACTCGAGTCAGTTTTTTCCTTTCCTTTCCTACATCTATATCAAGTGTACATCTTACCAGTCTGTGATCACTTCCAACATTTACCTTATTCAGGACGGTAACATCATTCACAATATATCTTCTGTTAGTGAGGATGAAGTCGATTTCATTAGTTGTTAATCCATTTGGACTCTTCCATGTCCACTGTCTGTTCACCCTTTTCTTGAAAAAAGTGTTCATTACTGACAGTCCTTGAGATTCTGCAAATTCCACAAGTCTTTCACCTCTTTTATTTCTTTCACCAATTCCAAAATTTCCTATAGTTCCTCTTTCTGCGTTGTTTTGCCTTTTTCCAACCTTAGCATTGAAGTCCCCCATAATAATAGTGTAGTGGGTTTTCTGCTCATCTAGAAGACTCTCAATTTCGGTGTACATTTCTTCAACCTCTTCATCATGGCTCGATGTTGGTGCATAAATCATTATAATCTTTAGCTTGTACCTCTTAGAAATATTGAGTCTTGACACCCTTGGTGATGTACTTTTGAATTCCAAAATGTTGTTTTTAAAATCTTTATGGACCAGAAACCCAACTCCACCTTCACTTCTTTCACGGTTTCCATTGGTGTACAGCAGATTTCCACTTGATAAACTTATAAGTGATTCATTTCTTCTTCTTGTTTCAGCCAAACCGATGATGTTCCAATTCACAGCTTTGATTTGTTGATCTGTAAATCCTGAAAGATCCATAAGATTTCAAATAAGTTACAGATTTCGCACAAGGAGTCAAAACGCTATGTTAATCCGTATATTGTCGAATCCAATAATACAGAGAGAGAGAGAGAGAGAGAAAAGAAAAAAAGTTGATTCTGTAATGTTTTTCGACGTTGGACTGTGTTTTTATATTGTGGAGTGTTTGAAACTCTATTGAAATTTTGGAATTTCATATAGTTTCCTTTGACTAAAATATTTTGTCCCATTTCCCACGGATTTCACGAATTGTTGAAATAAGGTTGTCTGCGTTTTTTACTTCAACATCCAGTTTGTTAATTGAACTTCAATTAATAAATTTATTTCTTGCAATAAGGTTTCAATCCATATGTTAATAAAAGAATGTATTCGAATCTATCCAGATATTGATTAATATAAGTTAGTCGGTTAGCGTGTTTGAAGGTTTTAAAATATACATATTTCTTTAAAATCTCCCATCTTCGTGGACCGCTGCTAAAGAAGTTATACATTTACTGTATTCTTCCAAAGTGTAATATCGTCTCCTTGTATGTTTCAATACTATCGACTCCTACAAGATTCAAAGTATGGTTTCTGCAGCTTGAAAAAATGAAATGAAGATTACGTTCAAAACAGGAAGGAAGCCTGAGGCTTATGCTGTACCAGCCAAAAAAAAAAAAAAAAAAAAAAAAAAATGAGTTACCCATAGAGAGAGAGAGAGAGAGAGAGAGAGAGAGAGAGAGAGAGAGAGAGAGAGAGAGAGAGAGAGAGAGAGAGGGGAAACACTAAGGAAGAGAAGGATGATGATGTCCAGCTCAGGACGCTGGGTGTGCCAAGCCCATACTCTCACCAGATGTGAGCCCCTGGGGTAAATGTACTGAAATCAAGTTAAACTTTCCTAGAAGTTTGGGAGCCTCATCTGGGTTCAGGGCCCAGGCCAAATGGTCCTGATGCCTCCCCTATGCTATATCTAAGCCTGCCTCTAGTAGAACATATACAGTATTTGTATGGACAACGCCCAGCGTTTGTGTGCCTGTGTCAAGTTCCATGTCTCTCCACCCTTGTCACGAATCTGCGCACCCGTATAGTACAAGATGAGTCAAATACTTGAAATAAAAATAACTTTACCTGTTTGAATTTTTAAGAATATGTTTATTCTTAATAGTTTAAATATTTGGATATGCCTTTCATGTATTATTTATTTAGAAACTCAAAATTTTATTTATTGCTTGTAATACGAAAAATACTAGCATGGGCGCCGGCAGCATGATGCAAGGTGGTGCAAGTGCCACCACCTTTCGATTTCGAAGTAATACACAATTTTTAATATTTTCATTAATTTATTAAAACATAAGATGTATGTATTCGAAAATTTGGTGAACGAAGAATTTATCCCCACATGCACCACATTGCAAAATATCCTGCCGGCGCCCATCGATACAAGCACGAAACAATTTGTGAAATTTACAGATATGGTATGGAATATTTATTTTCTTTGCAGTTTATGATTTAATATATGATTTAGTTGCAGTATTATATGCTCTAAGTGCGGTGTATCTGAAAATTAAGAATAGTAATTGGGTGGTCAGGAAATGAACTATTAACCTATTTCTTATGCCAGTACTTTGACTACAATATAAGTTAGTACATAAGTTGTGCTCATAACGCATGTAGAAATATCTCGAAAACAATGATGTTTTTCTTTAGCGATAATAAGTGTTTTGTAGACTCACTTTAACGGCTTATGATACGGAATATTGCATCAATTACGACCACTTGGTAAGTTTTTCAATCATAAATAAGGGTGAATTAAGTAAGAAAAAAAAATGAAAAAATAAGAACGGGGGAAAAAAAAAACCATCCTTGCACGTATTTCCATGCCATTTCATCCAATGAAATATTTTGATAAATATGCGTGGTATGTTTAGTCTTCAGCTCTGTCAGACAGCTATTAAGAACTTCCAGCCATTAAAATGTAGTTATCCCAAGTTTCCAAATCGCATTTTGTCCGAATCTCTTAGACATGTTTCAAGACGTTTGCTGTAAATTAATTAGTTTTTATACAGAACTAGCGAGATTAGTTAGTCTTTCCAAGATCGAATTACTGTCACTTCTCCTTTCAGGCGTTTCCTCATTCGGATGAGCTTAACAGCCGGCACACCCTTGTACATGTAAGAGATGTCAGTTGAATGTCAAACACGTGCTGGAATAGCTTACTGCATCAACTGCTGATGCTGCTTTAAGGATACCAATTACTTCAGAAACACACTTGGATAAAGTCCTTAGTGAACACTATCCTCATAACCCCCCCCCCCCTTCTAGTACAAGATTTTTCATGGATACTAATTGCTCTCCTGTGGTACTGTCCCAATTTCGAATTTCACCATAAATTTTGCAGTCTGTTTGCTTTGATTTCATAAATGTTTGAAAATTTTCAAAAGTTAGATCTTTCCAAGGGATCTGTTGGAACGCCCCATTGATGCGTAAAAACCAATAGTAATTACAGTCGAGTGTCGAAAATCTGAACGTCAATAATTCGAAACGTCAGTAATTCGAACGAGCCAGCATCATTTCTTTTTGTGCTGGTGCGATGAAATAATTACAGTAAGCGCCAATTATTATGATCACCTTTGCGAATTAAATTTTGGTTCTATTAAATGGCAATTCTAATAAGCGAAAATCGGAGGAATATAAATAATAAATAAATAAATAAATTTTCTGTTTATACTCCGGGACGACCAAACGGTCAGAGGAGTTTACAAGATAGACAGAATATATGTTCCACACAGGCTATAAAAATGAAGATATAAAGCAGAAATTTATCTTTTTTTTTTTTCCTTAACAATTAACAAAATTAAATTACACTTGAAATCGGAAAAATGTTATTATTATTATTATTATTATTATCCATATGATGCAAGGAAGCCTGAGGCTTATGCTGCACCAGGAAAAAAAAAAGTTCCCGAGTAGCCCTGAGAGAGAGAGAGAGAGAGAGAGAGAGAGAGAGAGAGAGAGAGAGAGAGAGAGAGAGAGAGAGAGAGAGAGAGAGAGAGTCAAAAGTAGAAGGGAATCACCAAGAAAGGGAAGAATGATGATATCCAGCTCAGGACCCTGGGTGTGCCAAGCCCATACTCACCAGATGTGAGCCCCCGGGGTTATGCACAGGTTAGTAAAATAAAAATAAATTTACGCTTGCGTACATCACTTAATATACATACAGTACTAACTAAACATAACACTTTATAATCTGATATTTCTGTTCATTGACATTTTTTGGGGGGGGATTATAAAAGTAAAAACAGTAAAAAAAAGATAAGCGTCAATCAATAACAAAGAAAACGGCACACAGAAATTGCAACTACCACGATACTCGCGTGAGATACGGAGTAAAAAGATTCTGAACAGAATTTTTACAGTTTTATTTTACCGTACTGTAGTTTTCGCCTTTTAAAAGGAAGCAGAAACTTTTACCATTTGAATCCAAGCTTGAGATTTTTAACAGACTTCTAAAGGCAGAACCGGCCTCTATCAGCAGAGCCGGCCCGAACAAAAGCGGGGCCCGGTGCAAAGTTGACTTGCGGGGCCTTGATACAAATTTCGTACAACAAAATAATTTATTGCATTTTGATATTTATTACATTGCACAAATTGGTTTAGTTAAGGATTACATGAAAATGATAAATAATTAAATTATTTTAATAAAATTAACATTTCAATCACAAAAAAATCTTTAATAAATGAAATAAGAAAAATAATTGCTTCATATACTTATAAAATACAATTTGGTATGCGACTTAATCGAATAAGGTCACAATATGTGATTTTTGTTTCATTTTCTTACATGTTTTATAGCAAATTCGTTGATAATATCCTCATAATTTAGTTTTTTGGCTATTTCGGATTCGATAGATAAAATGGTTAAGGAGGTATATCGTTCTTGACTAATGCTAGATCTCAAGTAATTTTTTATTATTTTCAATCTTGAGAAAGATCTTTCTGCAGATGCGACGGTAATTGGTAAGGTTAATATAATTTTCAGAACAGTAACAAAATTTGGATACAATTCAAATGAATTATTTTTCAGTAAATATTGTAATATTTGTAATATTGTGATCCTGGAAGACAAAACTCGACGACAAATTTTGATTTCATTAAATAAATCAATGCAATCAATATCATCTTGCAAGGTCGCTATTAAATCTTTGCAACATTTAAGAAGATCGTTTTCAGTCAGTTTTGAATATTATCCGAATTATATAAAAAACCATATGATGTCTCATGTTCGTGATAAATTTCGAATATTTTCTTAAAAGAAATAATCGCACTATCAATTATGACTAGAAAATATTTGAATTTTGAAATATTCTTCGCCTGATGAAATAGGCTGATCGGTTCCTTCATAACAAAATTGCTTTGTTTTTCGTCCAGTTCTTTGATTCTTAAATTCAGGTGTCACTTGTAATTCTTCAGCTATTTCCTTTGCAGTTATTAAAGAAGATTTGAATCCCGATTCACGATACTGTTCAAAAAAATTTAAAAGGCCTTTTAAATGTGAATTTGTAGTACCGATATCTATATTTGAATTTTGAAATATCTTGCTCACAATATTTACTCTATTCAGTATGTCATACCAAATGACTAAACTTAATAAAAATTCAAATGAAGTTTATTTTCGATTGATTGGATTTTGGATTTCGTTTTCATGTCACTGGTATATTTCAAAGCTAGAGAAAATTGTGGTACTTGGTAGCTCACAGTTTTCACACTTTCGAGGCGACATTCCCACCTCGTTTCTGACAGTGGTTTTGGAGTAAGATGTTTGACACGCTCTTTTAATATATCCCAGCGTATCACAGAACTTGCAAAAATATTATATATGCTTTGTAAAGTCCCAAAAAATGAATTTGCAAGAGAAGATGATTTTGAAATGTCTCCAAGAACTAAATTCAAATTATGACTTCCGCAGGCCATATACTGTGCTATGGAATTCTTTTGCAGGATAAAAACCTCTCATATGTGCTCCGTTATCGTACCCCCCTGTCCTCGACAGTTCCCTAAATCTAATTCCTCCTTTTCTAATATGCTTTCAAATTTTGTCTGATAACCCTTTTCCTGTCGGGGCTTTTACTGTTTCAAAACAAATAAATCGTTCTTGTATACTCACATCACTTTCAGAGTTATCTATATTAACATATCTTAAAATAACAGATAATTGTTCTTGATGGCTTACATCTGGAGTGCAATCTAATAAAATTGTGAAATACATAGCTTTCTGAACTGTATTTATTATTTCCTTTCTAAGTTTTTTTAGCCAAAGCAGAAATCAGTTCATCTTGTATTCTATGAGATAAATAGGAACGCGATGCTGATTCTACTCACCGATCCAAATGTTGTTTGGGTCAAATCTTGCGAGTAATTCTATGAGACCTAAGAAATTACCGTTGCGCGGTTTATATAAAGCATCGCTACTGCCCCTGAACGCCAAATTATGCTCTAATAAATATAAAATTGCAGCCACTATTCGTTCAAAAACACATTTTAAACGCTGTATTTCGTTTTTAATTATTTTTTCATGTTCTTTGTCAATAGTGTTTCCAAGTTGTAACAATTTGTACATAGCTTGTAAATGATATTCTGATCTTTCATGACTTTGTAATCGCGAACTTAAATGTACCCAATCGTTAAGTCCAGTTAAACACAGAGAAGTGGTATTTGAAGAGAATAACTTACACGCTTAACACAATGTGGCATCTTTGTACTTTTGAGTAGAGTAACCACCTTCGTTCTTGACGTTCCCCTTGCGTTAATTTTCTTAAATAATAATTTTCAGAAAAACTTCTGTTATTTTTATCTTTCGGAAAATCGTAGTGTTTTACTTGTGTCACGCCATTTTGTATGATAGCCATTCTAAATTTATCAGTTATAATTTCGGGCCAAGTACCAGGATCATTGATATCGACATTTTCGTCTTCGTCGCTTTGTTGATTCTCTTGAAGCTGCGGTCCTCGGAATAATTCATCTTGTTCTTTGTTCGACACTGACAAAAAATCCTCCGTCTGTACGTTTCCCTTTGCTTCATGATTATCTTCCCGTTCTACAGTTTTCTTATAATCGCTTTCCTCTTCATTAGGACGAGAGCTGGCTTTATGATGATCAGGATCGTTTTCGTGGGTGTCGCACGGCGTAATTTCATTTCCGCGAGTTTGATCTTCCAGTAACTGCGAATTATGCGTTTCTTCAGTTTGTTGCACATTTTCGGTTTTTAAAAATTTTGCAAGGGAGATACTCTGTTTTTCCGTAAGTTCTTCTCTCTTTTTTTCTTCAATTTATCAGAGCCACACATATACTTTCTTCCTGCAGCTC
This sequence comes from Mastigoproctus giganteus, assembly GCF_048544385.1. NCBI lineage: Eukaryota > Metazoa > Arthropoda > Arachnida > Uropygi > Thelyphonidae > Mastigoproctus > Mastigoproctus giganteus. Next base: position 164,163,965 of record NC_143582.1, on the reverse strand, counting down.
TGTCTCTACTAGTCATATTGCGAAATAGAGACGAATATGTTATTTATTTTCACACCTCGCGAATCGCGATAAAAACGTACGATGTACGATCAGCTGTCATATATATATTTTATTTTGTGGGGAATATTTATTCAATAATTTCAAATGAAACTCCAATAAATGATTATATAATTATTATTTTTATTTGTAGGCTTCGATCAGCCTAATTGTGTATAAGGTCTCTAAGAGACTCAATAATATTGCGGTAGCCTAGATTAGGATCAAATGAGTAAATGGCCTACTAAAGAAGCGTAGTTAATGAGTAGCCTACTAAAGAGGCTTAAGATGAATAGACCAGTCGGTGGTATATATAGCCTTTAGAGTACGATAATTATGCAAACGCTGGCAACATATAATCGTACATCTGAACGACTTGTAAGGAGAGATATTTTAAATATATTTGAAAGAAAATATATTTTTCCGTGTTCTTTGGAGAATTCTTGGCGGGCTTTCAGATAATGTTAATAGCATGATTATTGACATTTTATTTCTTATGTATATTAAAAATATGGCCATTTTATTTTATGGCGATGTCGCTAGATTTTGCGACAGTATTAAAACAAAACAAAAAAATGAAACCATTTTTATTTTGCAAAATCAGTCAGCGGCGCGGGGCCTTGTGCGCTCGCACCGTTCGCACTCCCCTCGGGCCGGCTCTGTCTATCAGCACCCTGTGCGAGATTTTATGGTGCGCCCTCCCCGACTTAAAATTTACAGCAAATCAGTGAATTTTCAGGGCATTTTGTGCCTCCTAAAATTTGGCGCCCTGTTCGGGGGAAATCACTCGATCGTGCCTTAAGCCCTGTTCAAAGGGAGAAACTCTCCGACTTGAAATTTACAGAAAATCAGTGAGTGAATTTTCGGGGAATTTTGTGCTCGCTAAATTTTGGCGCCCTGTTCGGAGGATTCATTCGATCCTGTCTTAGTTCAGATGGAGACAGCGGGTTTTCGTTAGCAAAAATGGTAAAACTCCAGATCTTGGGTACTAGTCCATATTTCGACAAACGGATAGGAACAAAGCAGTGATTGGCAGGCGCCACTCGCTGCTTCCCCCCCCACCCCTAGGTTGATATGATAGGCTGTTTTTAAATCGGAATCTCGTTTTACGATTTTAAAACAGCTGGATGGGGGGGATAAACACCCTACCTAAGTTCAGCGTTCCCCTCTCCTCGACAACACAAAACAATAAAAAAAAAAAAAAAAAAAAAACGCCTTCACAACAATCACAGAACTCACCAAACAATCACTCCGTTCTACGACCATGCCCAGTGTGTGGAGACAAATGGTACCGAATAATGGATTTAGCCCCAAAATTTGACGAGGTTGGAAAGTCAACCTTAACGGACATTAAAAACAACAAAGAAAAATTTTTAAAGTTCACATCGAAACTTGATTCAGGTGGTTGCGCAAAAAAAAAAAAAAAAAATGAACTATGTGAACAGCAATGACCCATACCTCTGAGATGATGCCGTTTATTTGTGGTTCACTCAGAGATGAAGTTCAGGCAAACCCATACTGGACCTTTGTTGTGTGAAAGGGAGCTGGATTTTAACAAAAAAATTAGGCTCCATCTTTTCACGATATTCACGATAGCTCCATCTTTCTAGGCCTGCATCAGCATTTTCATATTTCGTCATGAGAACTCCTGCTGTTTCTCTGATCAGATTAATTTCACTGACCTCTTTTGGCCATTCAGCGGCAGTCATTATTATTATAAGTTATTTTTAGAAGCAGTTCAGTAAAGCTTCCTGTGGATTTTCACTTAATTATGAGTGGAGTTTTTTTGATACAGCTTAATCAATACTTTTAAATAGCACTCACTTTAAATTATATCTGGTTTTCCTTGGGAGAATATTAGTGAATATGGTCTCGTATAGATTTATTAATAAGTAGGCATTAAAAGAGAAAAACGAATTTAATTAAAAAAATAAGGATTAATTCATATTAGAAAAATTAAATGGGGGGTGGGGAATTTACTCCATTCATAACAGAACTACCCCCAGTCCCAATTAGTTTGGATTATCGATGCTCTACTGTATTGTAGTTATTGTAAGCAGTGGATACTGTAAAATTCTTCATTCTAAATATCACACGAATCACTTATGATATGGAAATTGCTATACATGAAAAAAAGAAAAAAAAATTAAAATAAATAATAAAAAAATAATAATGCATATTCTTTAATACCTGCCAACTTTTTTTTTTTTTTGTTTTTTTTTTAATTTAACCAAAATTTCATGGCTTGTTCGCCAGTTTAATCCAAAGCTTGAGATTTTTCCTATGGCTACAGCCATATCAGCTTAAAAAAAAAAAAACTGGTTTTAATTAACTTCAGTGTTAATAATCTTGGAATCTTGTGCATTAAAAGTTAAGATACTGTCAGAAAGGAACATTGTAGTTTCCTGGCAACATGTGCTGGCCAGTGAAATATGAGAATCAAGGTCATGTGATTTTTGATAGAATTTAATCATATTCTACACGACTATTGTTTACTGCTCAGTGGAAATGAAAGGTAGGGAGTAATGGAGCATATTAATTTGTCACATTCTTTGTTCATAACAGAAATCACCTAATCCATTTCATGCAGCTCGAGATTCTTGCTAGGTTTGGTGCCCTTTACTAATGAATGTAATCTGGGTTAGCCTTTACAATCTGGTACCCCTTGTGATCGATCATTGCAAGTAGTAGTGATTGACACAGTACTGGCACTAGCATTTGTGGCACCTGAGGTAAAATCTTTTAACAGCACCTAATTCATATCGTATCTTAACACATATATATGCAGTAGTACATCTAGCAGTGCCTGTTGTAGGTGGCACCGGTGACAAGTTTTCTACAGATACTTCCATGGGCACTGTTCTTCTGAATTAACTTCTATAATTCCCGCTCTTTCTTTCAAAACAGTCCAAACATGTGCTGCCACCAGCCAACATCCATTTACTGTCCAATTTCAAACTCACAGAACCAACTTTTCATCTTCCTCGTTTATTCATTCATCTGCCGTTTTCTTCATATGTCTTTCCTGAAAATTACAGTCTACAGAAGTTCAAGTCTAATGTCAACAAATATCTTCCCTCGTCTTCTCAACCTCCAACCCAAGCATGGTATTAAGTACTATAGGTTCTAATACATTTTGTGTTTAGGGTTTCATTAAAAAAAAAAAAAGTGACTCACCCGAGAACCCCTAGTGCTAGCCCCAGGATTGGTAGGCCTAGTCCCTCCCACCAGTTGTTTTTTACTTAGCATTAGAGTGAATCCCCCCCTCCCCATGCAGTTTTAAAATCAGGAACTCGTTTCTGATTTTAAATCAGCCATGGGGGTGGGAGGAATAAACACACTAACTAAAATGAGTACCATACACTGAAGAGGTTAGAGCTTCCAATCACTGGGAGGACAATCTCTATGCCTGTCAATCACTGCTACTCACAGTGATTGATTGGAAGGGGTACATATCATAAAGGTATTAAATTTATTAACTTATTTATTATTGAGTTTAATAGGTGGTAAATGCCTCTGAACATCAATAGCTAACAGGATAAGTTTCTGGTATATTTATTTCCTAATTTTCACTGAACAGGCATGTATAAATAGATAAGGTGCAAGTTTCACATAAGGAAGTGCAGGATGTTAAATATTAGCATACATCTTATGTTAAGGTTCTGTTCGTATACAGTATGGAAGCAATGCCTAATATCTGATTCGGTCCATAATACAGGCTGTAGTGCATACTATATTGCTATGCATAACATCATTTTATAATTAATATATGATATTCAGAAAGTGAGAGTCTCATGGTGCAAGCATGATAAATTCAAGTGTATGTAGAACTTTTGTCAGAAATTTTAGACCCAAAATCCTTATGGAACAAAGACTGCATGAAAACAAGAAGGCAAAAAAAAAAAAAAAAAAAAAAGAAAGCTTAGAATAATTTCCTCAGGTATCCAACTAGATATAATCTAAAATAAAAACAGGCATGAGCAAAATCTATTTATGCTCAGAAATAAGCCAGAAAAACTTCCTATATTCAGTTTACTTCTTCATTATACAGGACAAGTATGCAGATATGGCATAAAATACGAAAAATGAGTGAGAAATATAGAAAACAAACTATCCTTAATATTATACTTGAATGGAGAAAGCATTGCTGAACTCTTCTCTGATGGGTGAGCAATACTTTCTCCATTCATATACATTGAGGGATCACTGAATTATGACCATGTACCTAATACCCTGTTGGACCACTGCACAGATCAGCATTGGCTCCACTAGATGTCTGAAGACGTCTGTTGGGATCTGCAGCCATACTGCTTGCAAGACTTTCCACGTTGTCGTAATAGATAATGGTTGCAAATCTATATGCCTTGGCCTTGACTGCCAAGTGATTTTCCCCCTGTGAATATAGAGTGCTCTCCCAAAGTTATATAGTATTGTTTCTTTTCTAGTGTGAGCTTTTCTTTTGTTTACGTCAAATGGTTCTGTGCTTACGAGCTCTACAGTAAGTACTGAGAAAGGAAATCCATCTTTCTTTTCTTAATGTATATATTTATTACTAACCGAAACTATTAACTTCAACAACTGCTTCGTCACTGGTGGCACTGCTCCTGCCTCCATGTGGGGCACCTCCGTAGCCAGGTGGGAAGGAGCAGCAGTGCGTAGCACACGCTTCTTGATTAGACCGGGGTTCGAGCCCATCACCACCAAATACGGAGGATGCAGAAAGGTCAGGGAATGACCACTGCATATCCCGGAGCAATATGGCCTTAGTTGCTAATGCTCATGCTCCTAAAAAAAATCCAAAATAACAAATAACAAATCCTCCATGTGGCAGGGCTGGTAACCTGGGGGGGGGACTAACCCTCAGTGCTAAAAGGAGCCCAAGAGCTCTCAACAAAGTGACAGCTATAAAATTGACTCTCTCTCTCTCTCTCTCCTCTCTCTCTCTCCTCTCTCTCTCTCTCTCTCTCTCTCTCTCTCTCTCTAAGAGAATGAAAAAGGACACTGGCAGACAGGAATCACCAGCATTCATTATAACCTGTTCTCTCTCAACACAACATGTGGCCAAGTTCACCCCTTTATCATTTAGTGGTGCCTTGAAAATGCTGCAGGTTCACCGAAAATTATGAAACATCTTCAATCAGGGGATTTACTACTATCAGATATTCTGTCGTCTTCTGCAATTTCACAATGGAATATCTTTCATCCTCTTCGGAATTTGTATGTGAAAGCTATCTCACACTTTGAAGTAAGTTCACTGGCTTCCTGCTCAATTTTCTTAAAATGACTTTTGTCATTATTCTCATGGTTTTTAAATCATTGTCAAGCACCATAATTAGGTGAGAGGCTATCAGGATGTTTGCTATCTGCAAATAGTTGGATAAAGTAAGTGCCTTGTTTAAGAGTTCTTTCCATACCATAAGAAAAATCACAAATTTGTATGTTTATCTATTGTAGGAAAAGGGCATTCTTACAATAGATAAACATACAAATTTGCTCTTAATATCCCCATCTAATATTCACTGCAGGGCAACAGCAATAGCTGGTGAGCTTTTCACAACTGCCTCTATCACAGATTTTCTAGATGCCCATCTAGTATCAGATAGTTTCTTTAATGCAAAAGACTAACTGGCTGCGATACTCCTCCCGAAGCACAGATAGACAAGGCAAACTTCCAAAAAAATAAGTGTACAAGCTATCTAGAGTTCCAAAGTAAAACCAACTGTGAACATTGCAATTTACTGAATCTCCTAAGATGAGATTTAAATTATGAGTGCAGCAATGTGTATAAAGTGCATGAGGGGCAATTTCTTTTACTCTTGTTTGAAGACCTGATAGTTGACCAGCCATGGTGCCAGCTCCATCATATCCCTGGCCATAACACATTGTGATTGATAGCCCTAGCTCATTTAATGCAGCAACAAGAACATTAAAGGAGCCTTCAGCACCTTGCCCCAGGCAGTTCAAGAAATTGAACAAAGCATCCCACAATATCACCTGTTTCTGACACATTGAAATGAGAAGGAAAACTGATCAGTCCTGCTTACATCAATGGTTGAGTCAACTATAACAGAAAAGTATTTGACAACTTGGACTTCATTCACTATCAGTTTTGCGAGCGAAGCTGCCAGAGCGAGCATCAAATAATTTTGAATATTTAGGCTCAAATATGTTGCATTTCGTTCACTTTGTAACACATACTGACTAAGTGATGTGTCATGCTTAGCTAGTAGCTCCAGCTCTAAGAAATTCCCCTCGTTTGCTCTTGGGCCACCTAAGCCTCTGTATTCGCGA